>NC_056748.1:276665210-276967710 GCF_019279795.1 Protopterus annectens
GAGTGGGAGTTAATTGTGTCTAAAGGAATTATCATAGCAGAGTGTTTGCTATAGCAGGTTACAGTAGGTCTTGTATCACAGCAAGTGTGACCAGAATCTGGAAACACGTTTCAGTATTCCATGGCAAATTTACAGTAGTAGTCTATGGAAAGCTAGGCTTGACATTTGAAGATGTGCATGGGACTGTGTGAACTGGGGGTGTTGCATGTGCTAAACAGAAACTGAACCATTTTTAAATTTATACTGGGTGCTTTCATCCCCCCTTCCACAGTATCATCCAACCATGTACCGCATTGTTCCACTCATTTCTCCTTGAATATACAGACACACAGGAGTTGGGAATAGAATTTCAGATTATAGGAGGTTAGGGGTGTTGTTATGCTCCTTACAGCTCTCTGCCTGCTAGCCTGGAAGCATTATGCAGTGTCTATCAATGCCAGGCAGCTAACATGTACATGACATTATAGTCACAAAGCTTAGCTGGAGTGCATGGATTCCCTGGCTTGGTTTCCATCCCTCAGTGTGCAGCTGCCTTTACTAGATGTCACACTAACAGTGGACTTTTGGATACCTATGAGCATGGTACATCATCTGACTTTCCCCTTACTGTATTGTGTTGATGCATTGTTTTCGTTTAATCTCTTTACCCATCAATATCTGATGACCAACAGCCCTGTCCTGTGCCCGTCAGACCGTTTGTACCTCCTCTTTGGGGTGAAGGATGACCAGGAAGGGATGTCATTCAGGCAGCCATCAGGGGTGGTTTGAGGCTTTTTTAAAGCCTATGGTTCTGGCAGATGCCTAGTTCACAGAGCCAAAAGGGGTACGCAGTTTGCTGTTCACTCTGGTTGTCTCTCATTTCCATAAAGAATGTTGTCAGCAAGCAGCCCTACTCCCTTCCCTAAAACACAGGAAGTGGTTTCCCCTCATCACTTCCTTATGAGCTCACCTAGTACTCCCTACCCTCTGCACCTCCAGGAAAAGCAAACAAGACGAACCCCTCGCTCTCCCTCAATGCATGTTCTTGTGTGTATTTATATACATATATAAATATATAGAAATAGATAGCGATAGATGGAAAAGGAGAAAATGCAGTTTACACTGGAACATCAGTGGCACTCTCAAAAACCCTTTCTCTTTTAAATGTTTATTCCTTGCAGGCTTTATACAGTTCAAGATACATGCAGTGTTCCTTTGCAGTCAGATGCAGTAATCCTTTCACACAGGGTTCAAAATAGCTGGCTAAAATAAATTAACTATACTTCTATAGACCACACAAGAAATAAATAGGCTGCAGTAGGTTTCTCTCTATACTTCCTCCTTGCATGCTCTTCACTGGCAGGGATAATCTGAAGCAACTCCTCCTTGCTCATCCTCACGGGCAGGAACATATGCAAGTTTGGTCTTCCATTTAAAAAGGGTATTGGTTACCATCACTACCGATTGCCTTCTTTCTTGTGTATGTTACTTCTTCATGGGTGCACTTCCAGGATTCTTTTCAAACCCCAAGGTTATGAAACTGCCTTCTTTCAGAAGAAAATAAATGCAGTTGTTTCAGAGGCCTAGGCTAACGATGAATATATATATATATATATATATATATATATATATATATATATATATAAACAAAGAATAATAAGTGCAGTTGTGTCAGGATCTTGAGCTTACTGAAATATATACATACAATGGAATTCTTTAAGAAATAACTATGGAACTTGCCGGGTGTGGCCAGTGTCTGGCATAAATAAGTCTAAATTTAATATAGTTACATAAATATAATGCCCAGCTGTTACTTACTGTTGTGTGTCCACATTTTTGGAGTACTTGGTACGGAGTGGAGTTAAGTACCCCAGTCATGTATTGTAAATTACACTCTTCACTGCCTTATGTAAATGTGTTATTCATGTTGTGTTTTTCTACTCCATGGAAATGTGTTTTTACAGTATGCCACTGATGATCTGCAATTAATTTGTTATTTACTGCATGCTGACTTGTATAAGCTGCATTTAGATGACTTGTATATTTAATTGTAAGGGCAGTGTAACTACAGTCCTTGTTATATGTTAAGTAAAAATGTATTTAGAATATTTATGTGTAAATAACTGCATTTCTGGCAGTATTACAAGAAATAATGACAGTCTGTTGTTATCGCTTACTGCTGTGTCTTGCCTTAATGGCTTGGGTCATAGCTGAAAAGATCCTGTGATTAGTTCAATTGTCAGGTAAATAACTAACTGAACTCTGCTCACCAGCAGTGAACTGAGACTTAAATAGGCCTGTTTGCAGTTGTCGCTCGTGAACTTTAAATCTTTAACCTGCCTGCCAGACTCTGAGCTAGCACATTTAAGGTTAGCAGCTGACACCATGTTACAAAATGCGTGTGTGTGTGTGTGTGTGTGTGTGTGTGTGTGTGTGTGTGTGTGTGTGTGTGTGTGTGTGTGTGTGTGTGTGTGTGTGTGTGTATATATATATATATATATATATATATATATATATATATATATATACACACACACACACGCATGCATGTATATATGGGTCTACTTTGTTTCACGGAAGACGCACTTCACTGAAACTCATTTCATTGAAAGGTCATTTCACTGAAAATCAGTTGCCTCAACACAATTCACTGAAAGCTCACTTCACTGAAAATTTGACTGAAACTCATTTCATTGAAAGGTCATTTCACTGAAAATCAGTTGCCTGAGCACAATTCACTGAAAGCTCACTTCACTGAAAACTCATTTGACTGAAACTCATTTCATTGAAAGGTATATGCCCTGTTCCCCACTGCTGTGCGATCCTGGAGTTAGTGTCTGTAATAAGGGGGGGCACAGCCCTCCACATTGGGGGGGCGTGGGGGTGCAGCCCCCCCCATCTATTTTAAATGTTGGAAACCATAGACATGGATAATTACAAGTTGAATGAATAACTCTTTCCAGAAGATAATATATAACCAAACTATGTGGGGGGCTATACCCCCCTTACTATGTATACTAACTCCAGGATTGCACTACAGTAGGGAACAGGGCATATATCTTTCAACGAAATGAGTTTTCAGTGAATTGTGCTCAGGCAACTGATTTTCAGTGAAATGAGTTTTCAAAAAATTAGTTTCAGTGAAGTGCGTTTTCAGAGACATGAAGTAGACCCATATATATATATATATATATATATATATATATATATATATATATATATATATATGGATTCACTTTATAACCTCAAAATACTGAAATATCGAATTTCAGTATCTCAAAACTATAAAACCGAATCCACAAAACACTGACACAAAAAAAATGTGAAATTCACAACACCGAAAAAACCGCTCACACTATACTACACATACACCACAACACCCACATCACAACATAAACAAACAAAACTACACACATACACAACTCATACACACATAAGCAGGGGGCAAGCCCCCCTGCACCCCCCTACTTATATATACTAACTCCGAGATCGCACAAACACAAAACAAAAGCCAACTCACACACGCACATTCTCCGACCCCTCACACACACATCAAACACATCAGCACACTCACACACACTCGTAACTCCCACTCAAAACCCTTAGAAAACACTTACATGACATAATACCTACATCCACACATGGCACCGCGCACCATCAAAACACAATCCCGGACATTACGCAGCGTAAGGTCATAACCGCAAATTCGACATTTATTCGAGTTTGCGATTATGACCTTTCGCTATTTTTATCATTCGGCTTTATAGTCTCGAGATACTGAAATTCGACATTTCAGTAATTCGAGGTTATAAAGTGTTTCCATATATGTATACATATATATATATATATATATATATATATATATATATATATATATATATATATATATATATATATATATATATATATATATATATATATATGTATATGTGTGTGTGTGTGTGTGTGTGTATGCACATGCGTGTTTCATTTTAAGTTTTGAAATAAGATGTGGAACCTGCACTATTAGAGTTGAGGGTTAAGGCTCTGAGATGTCAACAAGCTGCAATCTGTATTCCAGTGTCTCATTTCTTCACATAGCCTGCATTTGCCTGCTGTATGACTATGGGCAAGTCACTTATCCAGGCAGTGCTTCCATACCACCCATGAAGAGGGACAGTTGTGTCCAGTGGGGTTACCCAATTAACATAAATAAATAAATGAATAAATGAAAGCATATATGGAGCCTGGTTATGGTTAACACATTAGGAAAAAGACAAGTGTGTTGTAGGTTTGAACATTAAAAGACTTTACTTTAGAAACAGGTAAGGAGGGATAGTGCTCGTAATGATGCATCTTGCAGCATGAGAACATTTACAGATGAGCTAATTTAAAGTTTAATACGTTAGTGAATTGGCAGTTGATTTAATATCTGCAGAACCATGGGCTTTCAGTTGCTACTTAAAAGTAACTTTGCTTTTTTAGATGGACTTTATTTGGTTTGCAAGTTAAAGAGGAGCATTAGCTATTTGAGTTTGTCTGAAAAAATATTTTCTTTATGTTACAAATAATTCCATAAGTTTACAAGCTGGACTGTAAAACAATAGAAGTAGTTGTTATAAGCAGTAATGCTGGCAGGATGCCAGTCTTGATTCTTAATTTTCTTGTAGCGATGTTTAGAATTATTTGAGAATTCTAACATTTCAGTCCACATTATTTATTTAAAAGGTTACAGGTGTTGTGTCATTTGTTATAAAGCATTGTGTTTTAGAGATGTTAAAACCACTTGTGAAAACAGCTGAAGTTTATTTAGGACCTATTCAACTTTCTGTAGAATGATTTCATATTTTAGAAGGGTCGTGTTTTTTGTCATTGCTGAGAGAGACACATATGCAATAGTAACTTTTTATACAGGGCATGCATGGCACACCTTTGTTATTCATTCACCAGCACTCTGGACTTAAGTTTCCTTCTCTTTTTACAGTGGATTGTAAGTAGAAATGATGGATACATAACAAAATGGACATGTTCATTTTGCTTTTTTATATATCATTTCACAAGTCTTTTATCTTCTGAGAACATAAAGAACCCCCTGGATGAATTTTATCTTCTCTCTTTAGACAATGAATTTGAGCAGGGCAGAAAAGAGAATAAATATATCCTAAGATACACCTTATGTGAATGTTTTGTCAGTCTGACTGTAAAGGCTGTCCACAGTGTAACAACATGACATGCGCTGGCAGTTACATGACATGCGCTGGCATTTACAAGAGTCATTGAACAGCTCATTCCTTTTTTTATCAGTGTTAGTGACTTACCAAAGGACAGGCAACCTGTTTTGAGCAAAGTGACAAAAATCGCAGCTTCTACCTTTAAGTATTTAAGTGCCAGGCAGGCAAACTGCAGTGGAGATGCATGGGATGTTTGGATATGCACACATATTTCAAATGCGTGGATTGCAGTAAGTACATCTGCACAAGTTTGCAAGAAATCCTGTCAGAAAAGTTAAAAAAAAAAAAAAAAAAAAAAGTGCCAAGCAAAATGTATGTCCTTGAGGAACAAGTGCATAGGCTTGTCTAACCCACCTGCTCTATGGCCCTGTCTATAGTATGGACTAAACCCCATGCAGGTTTTGTTTCTGTTGATTGTTTCTTCCACCTTTTTTGTCATTGGAAGTACTTTAAGTATTTATGCAAGCAGCTAAGAATTTTTGTATGTACCAGATGTTACTTTTGTTGTGCATCTGAATGTTGCCAGTGATATGTAACTTCTATCGGCAATTTAGTGGAAGTAGTAACCACAGCTCAGAGGATAGATTATGAGTGTATGTACTGTGTCTTACTTGGACCAAAATGTGACTCTGAAAGAGATCCATTTTGTGTGCGGTTTTCTTAATACATATGCTGAAACAGTTCAGTTATTGTACAGTAGTCCTCTGTGATTATGGGTTTGGAGGAGCAGCCAAGGGAAGGGGGGGTGGGCAACCCCCAGGACCAGCCAGCTGGCCTCCTCCCTACCACCTGACTCTCACTGGGAAATGGAGGGCTGATTGGGGTTGATTGGAATGAATAGTGGGCTTTAGGGCTGTCACCTAGCTTGGAAATACCCAGCTGCTGTTTCACTGGAATGAATTAGCAAATTGGGTCAAATAAATTGAGCAAGGTTCTGGGGGAGACAGAGACAGCAAAAAGATATGGGAATGTTACAGGTGGAATGTGGGTGTATAGAATGGGGAAATCTGGCCAGCATCGTATGGAATGCCATGGAAAGACTTGTCATGGAACTTCCAAACACGAGACCTTTCCCAGTTTGGATTCATCAGGGGAAGGTCATGCTTACTCAGCCTGGTGGACTTTCATTTGAAGAAGAAGTCACCAAAGCAGTGGAAGAAAGTAAAGTGGTACATACTACATACCTCAGCTTGGCCAAAGCTTTTTGTACAATTCCCCACTTGAGCTTAGTAGAAAAACTAAAGTGTGAATAAATCCCTTTGTCAGCTGCTGGATAGCCGTCTGCCTCACAGATAGGACACAGAAAATTAAAACATAGGAATTTACCTCCACAGTGAAACCACGGGTTTACCAACCTATCCTAATAATGGAGAAAAGACAGGGTGATACTGGGGTGGTAACAGGTTCATGTAATGAAAATAAATATACAGGAGTTATGGTAACCACATACAACAAGAATTAGAATATTTTTAGGGAAAATCATGGACTTTGGCAAATCATGGGGACTCACCCTATTGTTATTTATAGAAGGGGTCACAACTTTAAAGACATGTTGGAAAAAGAATAAAACACAGGTGTCACTTAGGGGCAAGATGACTAAATGCGGAATGTGCAGTACATGTAAATATATCCTGGAGGGGGACAAGATTAACCTGAGGAATCAAGATTATTCTGTATCAGGGAAATGTAATTGTCAAACAGCAGGAATTATTTACGGAGCTGGATGTCAACACTGTGAGGCTTATTATATAGGAAAAACTGAGCAAAAGTTGCACAACTGCATTTATAAGCATGTTTATGAAATCAGAAAGAAAAAAATGACCAATGCCCTTTACAGGCACCCTATGATGAATGAAACACATGACTTTAGTGTATTGGAGAAGGTGGAGAAGTGTCTGAAGGGTGGTCCATGGTCAGCTTTCTTGAAGCAGCAGGAGCTTACTTGGCAGATCATGTTGGAAGCCTACAGGCACCCGGGTTTGAATGGCATGATTAGTATAGCTCCAGTTTTAAAGTTTAAATCTTTGGAACCTTACTAATAGAATTAGTGCAATATTTTTTACTCATTCATTTAACTGTTTATAATATATTTTTTGATTATTTTTAGGATAAGTACAACAAATACTATTTGTGTTTGCATATATTCCCTTTGTCATAGTGTGTATACGCCTTTAAATTTCTGACTTTAGCTGTCTGGCTGATGTAATGGATTGTGGGTGTGTTTCTAATTTCATGGAGGGAGATTTAAACAGTTCTGTTTGGATTTTTAAATGTATCTGAAGAAGTTTTTGGTGTATAAACACAAAAGTGCTTATACTTTTAAGGATTAAAGCTGGTTTTACAAAAAAAAAAACTTTTGGTTGCACTTCTCATTCTCCTTGGTGCTGTGGATTGTGTTTTTGCTGGGTCTGCCATTTTCAACAGAGCTGGTTGATGCATCTCTAGGGTGATAGCTCAATAAGGAGGAGTGAAAGTAATGAGGAGAAAGTTTTCGTAATTATACAATCAGTCACCAAGGGGGATGTGAATCTTTGCACCAAGGGGGATGTGAATCTTTGCACCAAGGGGGATGTGAATCTTTGCACCAAGGGGAATGTGAATCTTGGCACCAAGGGGAATGTGAATCTTTGCACCAAGGGGAATGTGAATCTTTGCACCAAGGGGAATGTGAATCTTTGCAAAAGAGACACGCAAGAGTAACTTACAGTGAAAATTGTCTTGGAGTTAAGACTCACTAAAACATGGCAGGAAATGGCCAAGGTGCTAACTAAAGCATACGTTTGGGGGAAATACATGTTGTGGTACACATAGACACCAATGACCTGCCATAAAAAAGCAGTTGAGGTGTTAGCAAGCAAGCTTGGGAGGTGATGGAGAGATTGTATTATGAGACATTGGAGATGGAATTCTTTAAACTGTTAACCTGTTCCTGTAGCCAGTATGCAAATGTATTCAAATGAAGAATATAATTACCGAGTATAATGACGGACAATTGCAATAGATAACAGAGAGGAACTTGGTATTGGTAAGAAAATGGGGAGCGATCTGGCACAACTTTTTTGTCAAGGATAGGCTGTGTCTTATTCCATATGGGAAAACTGAACTGTAAACTAGGTTTGAAACTTGCATTGCCATGATTATTGTACCTGTAAGTTAAAATAGAAGAAGAGAGAATATGTCATTGAATTACACTTAAAGGGGTGGATGTTTAACCAAGATGTATAGGGAAAAAACAGATACAGAGCATAACAGTAACTCCAATATGGGCAGGATTGTATTGTTAAGAGTCTAGGAAAGAAGATAGGGAAATATGTATTACAATTAAAAGAAATTGCGTTAGAGGCAAAAAGTGCAATCATAAATATGTAAAAGAATGACCATAGCTTGAAAAAGTACAAATTATTTGAGAGAAAAAAAGAAAAGAAACAACTGCAACCCATTCCTAAGGTATTACATCATGTTGCACATAGTTTTTCATTTAGTTATTATCAGTTTTTCCCTTTAATTTAGAAGTCATTGCATAACATCAAACATTTTATAAACCAAATTGATAAAAACAATCTTTATTGCATTCCATATATGTTACCACAAAGTCCCAAGCTCCACCCTCCAGGTACCTTAAGTAATGTCCTGTTTGTAACACATCATACGTACCCCATGTTCTCATGCAGGTTGTTTTAGTGAGTATATTTCCATCTGTCAGCAATAGAATATTAATAAAGGGATGTTCAAAAATCAAATGAACACTGGTTTAATCTTTATGAAAATACTATCTTCTACTACATTACCTTTCATTCTATGGATGTTTGGAAAGTAGCATTCACAGTTGTCCTTTCAAGAGCAGATATACAAGTCACATTCCATTCATAAAATGAAATATAGACTAATTTATCATTTCTTTCTTGCTTTTCATTTTTTTCTTTTGATTTCTTTCTACTGTACAAAAACTATAAAACTCTGATATCACTCTTTCATAAAGCTGTTTCATATCATCTTCACACATACTCCATACCATAGCCTACACCCATAGTCTCCTCTTCTGACCTTCATTGTCACTCATGTACTGTCTACCCTGGGCTTTAATTCATCTCATCTTGTTCTATAAGTCCAGCAAGTCTCATCCCCACCTTACATCATCCTTGCCAACTAGCAGACCATTTTACCAAGGAAAACAGAAAAATAAAACACCAGTGGATTAACCACACTCAGTGCATCTTCATCCTCTAAATTTTGTACTACCTAGATTCATAGGATTTAATTTGAACTCCCCACCTCCACTTCCCGGGAAAAAGTAAATTAATCTATATTCCTATTTTAGTAAGTAAAATAATTATTAATCTCTATTCCAAATGTGATGGGCATAAATAAGTACTTGCCACATACAAAATAAATAAGTAATTTGCAACATTACAGCATCACCTCAGTATGTTTCCCAGACATTGATTATTTCCTGTATCATCTCTGCAGATGGAGCCATTTTGTCTTGTACAAAGGATTGGAGTCTTAGGCAGGATCTTATAATTGAAATTTCCAGCTAACAAAAGTCTTCAAAAGAATTTTCAAAGGAAAAGATAAGACATTAAAAAAAGAAAATTAGAGCCTAAGACTAGACTGTCAGAAAAACAAAAACTAGAGTTCAGAAGAACGAAAAAGACAGTATTAAGGGGTGAATTGTTGCAGTTAAACCTGATGGTATTATTGTAGGAGATCAGAAGCAGTGTACATTAATAACAGTGCAGGCAGGACACACTGATCAGCTGCTCTATTACATAAACGGTGCAGAAGCATGGGGCTACATCTGTTGCTTTCCTAGTGGTCCCCTTGTTAGCTTCTTTACTGTGTATGGCTTCTGGAAGTTTATTTGATTGGTTGTTTTCCTCATATGCAGTTATTAGAAAATGGGACTGTGTATTTCTTCTCCACCATTTACAGTGTACATACGCGGTTTAGTTAATGGCTATTTACAGTGTACATACGCGGATTAGTTAATGGCTATTTACAGTGTACATTCGCGGATTAGTTAATGGCTATTTACTGTGTACATACGCGGATTAGTTAATGACTATTTACAGTGTACATATGCAGATTAGTTAATGATTATTTACAGTGTACATATGCGGATTAGTTAATGGCTATTTACAGTGTACATACGCGGATTAGTTAATGGCTATTTACAGTGTACATACGCGGATTAGTTAATGGCTATTTACAGTGTACATACGCGGATTAGTTAATGGCTATTTGCAGTGTACATACGCGGATTAGTTAATGACTATTTACAGTGTACATACGCAGATTAGTTAATGGCGATTTACAGTGTACATATGCGGATTAGTTAATGGCTATTTACAGTGTACATACGCGGATTAGTTAATGGCTATTTACAGTGTACATACGCGGATTAGTTAATGGCTATTTACAGTGTACATACGCGGATTAGTTAATGACTATTTACAGTGTACATACATGGATTAGTTAATGACTATTTACAGTGTACATACGCGGATTAGTTAATGACTATTTACAGTGTACATATGCAGATTAGTTAATGACTATTTACAGTGTACATACGCAGATTAGTTAATGGCTATTTACAGTGTACATACGCGGATTAGTTAATGGCTATTTACAGTGTACATATGCAGATTAGTTAATGGCTATTTGCAGTGTACATATGCAGATTAGTTAATGGCTATTTGCAGTGTACATATGCAGATTAGTTAATGGCTATTTGCAGTGTGCATATGCAGATTAGTTAATGGCTATTTGCAGTGTACATATTGAGATTAGTTAATGGCTATGGCCATAAATCAGAAAATATTGGCATCGTTTTAGCTTTCTGTGCAACACAGTTTCATCTGGTTGATTTTACAGTTCCTTACTCTAACCAGTCTTTTATTGACACACTAATCTATAGTGTCTAATTCTCCCTTTAGGAGATAGAAATTGGTTTGATCTCTGCTTGTTTGTAAACTATATTATTCTTTTACTGCTAATTTCATTTCCTATATGATTTATACAAAATACTGTAAACGATTCTTGCTGTTTCTGTCATAACCTTATAAGGAAAACTTGTTATAACACCATTGTAGTACATGGAGTGTGGAGATTACACTCCTATATCCAGAAGAAGACTGGTAAAACACTTCTGTAGCATGAGACCCGATCTTAACAAATGTTAAGCACTCTCTGCAGTTAAACTTGCCAGTATTGACCAGCAAAGGCACGGGTAGAATCAGATTTGTTTTTTCCTGTTGTGTGTGCCATTAATTTGTCCCTGATTTTCTGTAACAGAAAAGCATGTTACTGCCTTTCCGGCATTGCTGTCTAAATGCTTTATGGTTTTGATAGCTAGCAAAACACTTAAGCATTTTTTTTTCTCTAGCTAGTGTTATATAGAGCATATAAAGCTGCATGCACTACAAAGAATTAGGATTGAGTTGCCAATCAGAACCCATTATTACATGTTGTTGACATGGACGCAGAGATTCACCTCTCAAGCTTTGCTGTCAAGGTGAATTTCTTGGCATCCATGTCGATTATGATTGATGACCTGATTATGATCCTTTATGTAATATATGGATTGTGCTGATTATACTCTGAAATTGACAAAAAAGCGTGTAAGTTCTTCTAGAGCACTTCTAGAGCTGCTATACTACAGTCTTGTGCTGAAACACAAACTGCTACCACCACAGAACAATGTTAGAAATGCTTTTGAATGTTGTAATGCACTTGTG
Source organism: Protopterus annectens (assembly GCF_019279795.1). Lineage (NCBI taxonomy): Eukaryota > Metazoa > Chordata > Ceratodontiformes > Protopteridae > Protopterus > Protopterus annectens. The sequence continues at coordinate 276,677,137 of NC_056748.1, forward strand.
CTGTCTCAGACACACACGCACATGCACACAGTGGCAGAGTGAAGTGCGTAACAACTGTTAAAGCTGTTTATTGATTGAGGTATGCTTCACTTCTGGCAGTTGTCTATGCAATAGTGCTAATTGTCTTGCAGCTTTCAAACCAGGGGTACTCATTAATAGCAGAACAGATGTTAATCATAGTAGTTTTATGTAGTACAGGTAAAGCTTTATGATGCTGTACTCTAAGAGCATGATTTCTTAGGCTACTTAAGACATTTGTCTGAAAAATGCCTTAAATGCTGAAGTCATTTGTCATGTTATGCTTAAATTTATGTCATTGACAACTGCAGTGTTGACATTGATGTGGTTAAACAGTAGAAGCTGACCGTGCTATTGCAGTAACTGTACATAGCACCTGTTTTTTTCCATTGATGATAGAAAATCAAGTGGGAGCAGACGGTTTAAGAAACAATGCCGTGAAGAATAAAAGTGGAATGTTGCTTGAGCTGTCTTATTAAACAAAAAAATATATATATCTATCTATCATTGTGTGGTCCGAGTGTCACTGAGAACGTTCCATTTTTTCAGGCCTGTGATGGAGAAAGCCTTAGAATAGTTAATGTTGAATATGATTCAAGGTACAGGAGGACTCTGGAAATTGTTTTGTTCACTCTAAGGGTCTTTTGAAGGCCAGATTACTATTAGGACATATCTAGGCAAGTTTGAAATTAAAAATAGAGTTTCTCTAGTCGTCCAAGTTTGTGAAGAGGGCACCAGAGCATTCCCTGAGGGCTGCAGGTCTCTAGATATTGTCTGTGGTATCCTTTTCATCAGTAGTTTAGTGTCCAGGACAAAGTAGACCATTATTTTTGTTTTTAAAAGTAAGGTTTTCAAGACTTTTGATACCACACTTGCATTAAAATTAACACTGTACTTAATACTGTCACATAATCAAGTCTGGGAATAGACAGGCTATGAACATTTTCCCAAAAGTTTGGAAGGGAACTAGAAGTAGAAAACAGACTACATACTGATCATCGGTGATCCTGCTTTATCAGTATCCCAGTGTTCATGTTATTGGAACAGGAACATTCATCCATCTGCCTACTTAACTGAATAAACTACTTGAAACTACAACGAGACATCTGTATTCCCCTCACAGAGCGGGTATTAGAAAGTCTCCTGGATCTGCTAGCTAAAGTGATTTTTATCTGGACTAATCCATGGTACTCTGTTTTTAGGGTTTAAGAAATTAGGATAAAAGACAGTTTGCCCCAAGAGGACTCCCTTGTTTGGGGGGTTGTTTTGGCTTTCTTGTGAATATGCTGTAGAAGTAAAGGGAGAAACACATTTGAACATTATCTGCTTTGGTGTCACTTGGCCCAGGGGGTTGAAACATCGTGGATGTGGGCTGAAGGCTGCTAAAAGAATCTCATGATATTCTGCAGTTGTGGTAGTCTCTGCCTAAGACGGCACTATAAGAGAGAAAATCTTTAGTGCTGTTTCTAAATGTTAAGGAATATGCATTACTGTACATCACTTTGGGCTGCAGACTTTTCATACTTCGAATGTCATGAAGCATTAAAATGTTATTCTCTCTTACTGTTTGAGTAAAAGGTAAGATCGGTGTTTATATTACTTGGAATCTTGCTTCAAAGTTTAGAGGCTTTAGACTTTTTTCTGTTTATTTGTACATCTTATCTGAGGTCTTTGTTAATCCAGATGTTTGAGTTGCTTTAATTCTATTCTGACATATGTTGGGAAGGGAATATTTTTCTTGCATAGGTAGAATTAAGTTTGAAAGTATCACAAAGTAGTATATCTGCACTGTCTAATGTAACATGCCCCAGTCTAGTCAAGCAAGTTCAAGAAGCAGGAAGTATTGTGAGCTAGGGATAATGTTGCATACCACAGGTGATCTCTTGTTAATTTTTTGTGCTGTTAGTAAGACCAGTAATGTTATTTGTCAGTTTAGTGATGACCCAGTTTAGCAAGGTATCGACTAGAGGTACACTTTATTAGAAATAAAGTTCCATGTCTAACAGTTAGAAAAGTTATGGTTCAGTACAACGTGTAGTATCCTAGAGAGGGCGAGTTATGGTTCAGTACAACGTGTAGTATCCTAGAGAGGGCGAGTTATGGTTCAGTACAACGTGTAGTATCCTAGAGAGGGCGAGTTATGGTTCAGTACAACGTGTAGTATCCTAGAGAGGCGAGTTATGGTTCAGTACAACGTGTAGTATCCTAGAGCGGCGAGTTATGGTTCAGTACAACGTGTAGTATCCTAGAGAGGCGAGTTATGGTTCAGTACAACGTGTAGTATCCTAGAGAGGGCGAGTTATGGTTCAGTACAACGTGTAGTATCCTAGAGAGGGCGAGTTATGGTTCAGTACAACATGTAGTATCCTAGAGAGGGCGAGTTATGGTTCAGTACAACGTGTAGTATCCTAGAGAGGGCATCGGTAACCCACTGTTGGTTTAATGGGTCAGGAGAGTGGTGTACATGTTTTAAGATTTCTTATGCCAAGTGTGAATTCTAGTACAACCCAGCTGTTTCTTTATTTGCAAATACTTGTGTTTAAATAAATTGAAAAAGAAAAGTTTTTATTTCTAAGGTGGACATTTATGTTTTAATTGAAGGGTGTGACCCAGAGTAGTTGAGACTTTGCTTGCTTTTTGATGAATGTGCTGGAATAGTAGCTGTTTGCGGGTGCTGCCTTGTGATTCCTTTCAGGATAATGGCTAGCACGTCACAGCATCTGTTGTATTGCCTAGTACCTACATAGTACTTCACTCAGATGTCTGAAGAAACAAATTATAGTGATTATGCTCAGCTGTAACTAGTTTGTATATTTTTTTATGCAAGGCATCTATATAGATGTGATGTTCACAAATATGCTTCTAATTATTAGTAAAACTCAAAACTTATAAATATTGTAAATGTGATTAGTTTGGGTAGGCTATGTTAGATATGCACTGTTTTCATATGCCTTCTTAATCACTCATAATTGTTATGTTAATTTGTATTTTAATGTGTATTTAACTTTGGTGACCCCCCCCCCGTGACCTGGATCATATCTGAAAAGGGTTGGTTGCCCAACCCATCTCCACAGTTATCAGACAGCAGTAAATAAATGCTTTATAGGCTAGCTGTGTTTTTCTGTTGCATTCATGCAGTTTATGCCCTCTTTCTTTTTGGGTTGCATCTTCTACAGAAAGGAGACCTTCAACCCAATTTTCTGGTACTTTACTGAAAAATCAAGCCATCAGTGAATGAAGTCATCATTCTCCTACATCCTTGATTCCTAACAGTCATTTGCACCCCAGGGAAGGAATGTGTTGTTGTTTGATATTACTGTTTAAGTCATAGTCTACCTTTTCATCCTGGCCTTTTTTCCCTCTTCCTTAAGGATCATTTGTTTCTCTGTTTCATTACCTGTAATATCTGCAATCTTTAACTGTAGAAGTGAGGAGACCTTGATAACATTTGGTATTAAGAGATGACTTTTGAGCTAGGTATCCTCTCCTTGAGTTTTACTAGACAGATGTTCATCTTCCCTTGGCTGCTTATAGGCAGTGCCCTACTTGTGAAATTCTGCTTTAGGAGATTGGTTAAAAGATCACCATTTTCATCAAGCAAATGAAAATATGCTGCTGTTCACAAATTGTTGGGAGGTGGAAAACTGACCATCAAAATTCATTGCTGATGTATATTGCTGCTTAGGAAGGACTGTTTGTAATAAATACAGTTCTAGTATCAAGGTTAGCAAATATCACAACTGTAACGATCTCTAAATAAATATCAGGAATAGCAGAGGCCATAGAGTTAGGAAAAGAAGTGTGAAAACGTGATAGGTAAGTCCGACTTTTGTCTTGATAAATATGTATTACTTGCTATTTAACGTAGTTAATAGCAGTCTGTGTCCTCATTTCCTCTGCATGTTATACAATAAAAATTAGTAAATTGCCACCACAGCTATCATTCTGTTTATGTACTGTTCTGTAACATGTTTTGTTTTAGCCTAGTTGCAAAGAGAAGAGTGTACACTGTTTCTATTACAGCTTCCAGTGCTTCCCCCTAATGAGGCATAAACATGATCCTTACAGCCAAGAGGCAGTGTTTATCCACCATTGCCATCCTGGTTAATTATAAAAGTAGTTTTGTACCTGTCAGTCATCTTCACAGATTATGACGATTGAGACTGTTTACATTGTGTCTATGTTCCTGTAATGTAACCATGTTTTTTTCCTTTACCTTGTATATAATGGAATCTCCGATAGAATGAGGTAATCATTGAGGACCAGTTTCTTTACTGGATCCTCATGTGATGATGCTGTGTGACTCTGTACTCTGATCTTTCGTGCTGCTTGCGTTTGCCTTTGCTGTGTTTGTTTTCCTCAAGCTTGCATGGTGTGACTTGATCTTTGTTTTCACTTATCATTTGCATCCACATTTTCTTTTGCTGTTTTTCAGTGCCTTTTCAATTTCTTCTTCAGTAAGATGGAATTGTAATCACAGATTTGCTCTGTTGCACTTAGTAGTTAAATTCAAGTGAAATTATGTGATTTTTTTTTTTGTTGTGCTTTCAAGTCTCCACATCAGAAATATTTAGAGGCATTCAGTTATTTCTCTGTGTTCCTTCTAACTAGTTAGATATACTGACTGAAACATGGTTCTATACTAATCAGAATAATTTCATATTTCTGGAATCCATGTTCTATTTCTCTTTTTATTACAGTAAAATGGAAATTTAGAACCTGCGTCTGTATTATTTTACCGTTGAGTAGAATTGTAAATTACATTTCCACCATGACTGGTTATGTAGTAAAGCAGAAGACAGTAGAAGTGGTGCTGTCTTTGTGTCTCCAGATTTTGACCTGATGGCTTGGGAAAATGAGTTTTTTTTTTTAAAGTTTTATTTATTTGTACCGAAAGTAACCTGTTAGCCCTTAAGGAAATGTGTATTTTAAGATCCTTTTCATTCATGTAGGAGATAGTGTTGAGAAAAGCTATAAATAGCATTCCATAGAATAAAGAAACCATTTCAGAGCCTCGATTTCCTATGTGGAAAACTTGAAAGCTAAGAAAAATAACTGTTATAATGCCTGAGGGTAAAATAATTAAATGCTGAAAGGATTGTGTTAGTTCTGTTGTAGTCAAGTTTGCTAGCGCTTCTTGTTTCAGGGTGCAATTAATTTATTCTTTTCTTTGGAATTGAGGAGAAGCTGAACCAGGAAAGAGAGAAGTTTGCCAATGAAGACAGTATTTTCTATGCCCTCGGAGAATGTGGACTAATTTCATTTTCTGATTACATCTTCCTCACTACTGTCTTGTCCAGTAAGTACAAACTGGAAATAACTCGATACACGTTTGGACTACTAGATGTTGGTGTGAATTTTATAAAGTTAGAAAAAAAACATGCAGCAGTTTAGTGGAATATCTCACCACTGCAAATAAGCAATCATAGACATACCTTGACCAAGTTAATGATGATAAAAACAGTAAAATTAAATTTGCTGGAGTCTGCTTAAGAATGGGGAGTGTTGAAATCAGCTTAATTGTGCTTATTACATGTTTTGATGCATTTGTTATGAACTGTAAAGGAACATGACTTTGTTTACAGGATTATTACTGAAACATTATAAAACGTGCAGCATAAAATGGCACATTAGATCAGTCTTATATTGTGAAATGGGACTTAAAGGACAGTTAACTGAGAAACCAAATATATGATCTCTTCACTAGTACTCTTAAGAGGCCCATTACAAAGATTTGCCATCTTGGATTCTAGTTCTCCAATACAGACCACAGCTGTCAGGGGATATAGAAAAGGCATACAGACTTAAAATAATTAAAATGTCTAATTCTCTCAGCTTCAGTCCCTCCATGTGATTGTGATGCAGTTACATACTTGACAGAACCATTTGTTCTGCAGGATTTTCATATCACCAACATCCTTATCTGTTGTTTACTCTTTATGTCTAGAGAATGCAGTTTCTTGCAGCCCTTGAGCCACAAGAAGTTATGTTTTTTGGTATTGCTTTTATTTGTGTGCGTCTGGGGAACTGACTACAGTTTTGTCTGACAGATGATAATATTGGAGTATTTCTTCTGCTGTACTAGACATTTCGGTTCACGTGCAATCCACTAGTCAGCACCTACAGTTTTGTTTCTCTGAGGTTGCTGCTGAATATAGCCCAAAATATTTTTCCTCTTTTATACATTGTATATTTTTTGTGGTGAGATAACCATCCCCCCCAATCCATAGACACATGCAGTGTAGTACTGAGCTTCTGGGTTCCTGTACCTTTGATATTTTTTTAAAACCCCAACTGCAGTTCTGTTGATCAGTGGTGTGATATAAGACGCATGTAGTCACTTCACCTGTTCTTACGTGTTCACTGCATTGTTTGCTTTAGTATTTTTGTACAGGCATATTTTTCTTGGCATTTTATTTGCAGTGTTTTTACTGAAGTTGACTTCTATGACTACTGACTCCTGTTCTCATGCAAAATGAATATGATGGCATAAATTGCATTTGTGCACCGCAGAGCTAAGGTTAAACTAGTCCCATTGCCAGACAGTCTGCTCTATGAATTTTCCTGTAGAACTAGCTAGTTTATCAGTAGTAGCACTAAAATCTGTATACCTGTGACTAGCACTTGCTCTAAAACTCGCTAGAAAGCACTAGGAAGCCTTAATTTGTTACAAGCACTCACCTCTCCTTGGTAATAAGGAGAAAATAGTCGTAGGCATTAGACAGTACCTTGCCAAAAAGAAAGGGAAAACAACTCTTGTACTATGCAATGAAAGCACCTAACCAGGCATGTCCAGGGGTCAGCTTCCGGTGATTTCTTCTGTCCACCTGGTGAATCTGGGCATACTGGGGAAATGCAGCAATTGCCTCGTATACACAGACAACCCTCTCCTCCTACCACCAAACACTACAACCTGCGAGAGATGCACTTACATAGCCAAACTAGAAGCAAAGCTCTCTCCAGCCAAGATTGTGCTAGACCGTCAAGAGGAGAAGGTTAACACCTACACAACACCTCAAACAACTCACAGTCCTTCAAACCCGCACATAACACAAAACCCACATATACAGAGGCTCTTAACATTAACCTGTCCAAGCAACAAGGACCTCCGAAGCTGAAATGCATACAAACACCACCCCCAAACACAACAAAAGTGTCATATAGCTCACAACACCAGTGTGCCACCCAACAGCAGCCCCTAAGGCAAGACAATGTACCCAACACTTTAGTCATAGGTGACTCTATAGTCAGGCACACTGATGTCCCAGTCACCAGGCTGAACAAGGAGAAAATTACAGTTAGTTGCCTGTCGGGTGCCAGTATCCGCCACATAACGCATGCACTCAAGTCACTCCACAACAGTTACAAATATGACTCTGTCATTGTCCATGTTGGAGTGAATGACTTGAGATGTACCTTCCTGGACTACATGAAAAGAGACATGGAAGAGCTCTTGGATCATGTAGCCCAGGCAGGTATGACCCTAGCCCTGAGTAGCATCCTGCCATCGCCCAGAATGATACCACAGTATAAAGATGAAATGATTGACTTCAATAATTGGCTAAGCTTCTGGTGTCATTCAAAGGGGATCCAGTATCTGTCTGCCTGGGACGACATGATCAACAAACCACAATGCTTTGCAAGAGATGGTTTGCACCTGTTGCTCCTGGGATTCAGTTACTGGCAAAGGCTGTTGCCACCCCTATAGTGCCTTTTTTAGGCAAGGTTCAAAGGACAAAACTACCACTGTAACGGTACAAGCAAGCAAAATCTGAAGGTAATGCTACTCAATGCTAGAAGTCTAGACCTCAAGATGCACTCTCTTGAGGCTGTCCTAAAAATGAAGAAAATCAATATCTGTGCAGTAACTGAGACCTAGTTCAAAGCTCCAGAGAGCACCCATGCAATGCCAGGCTACAGTTCATCCCTTACTTTTCAGCCACCAAACCAGGACCGAAGCATTAAAGGTGGAGGAGTGTCCATATTCACCAAGGATATTCACACCTCCAGGCTGGTTGCCCAGCACAGTGCATCTGAAATTCTCCAGGTGCAACTAACACTAGATAAGACTGCACTACACATTGTAGCTTGCTACAGATCCCCCACCATGCCCCAATATTCTCGCTACACCTTTCTAAACCTACTGGAAAATATTAAGATACAACCAAACACCCTAATACTGGGTGATTTCAACTACCCTGCCATTAACTGGGTAAACTACTCCCGTACCAACACCTTTGCTCAATGGTTCTTGGAATTTATAAATTCCAACGCCCTAGATCAACTAATTCATAGTCCCACCAGGGGTACCAATATTCTAGACCTGGTCATTGCCAGCATGGGAGATCGATGCTCCACACCAGTGGTCACCCCCTCATTAGTCAGATCAGACCATAAGCTAATCACCCTTGACATCCACATCCCACCCCACCCCCTTTAAGGAAACCTCCATAAAAAACTTCTCCAAAGCCATCTTCATGCTTCTCAAGTCAGAAGTAACAAACTTCATGACACCCATACAGATGGGAACTGGAAGTTCAACTGCTGAATCCTACACTAAGCTGTCTGTACGAGCACATTCACTTGTGCATGGACCGAGCCATCCCAAATAGAACAATGATGCTGTCCTCTTAAAAAAAAAAAAAAAAAAAAAGCTAATCTGGTGGTCCCCTGCCATAAACAAGCTGTACAACAGAAGGAAGAAACTGTTGCAGAAAAGAACAACAACCCAGGATTCAAAAAAACTCCATCACCAGCCTTAGTAGAAAGCTGAGATCCCTCATAAAATCTTCCAAAGCTAATTATGAAAACAAAATTGCCAAACATTCCAAAGAACAACCGGCATTCTATAGCTATGTCAAGAATCTAAATGGCAATACTCAGATCTGCTCTGAGCTACAGCAGAATGGCACTAGATATACTGATCCACAGGATAATGCCAATATCCTGGCAGATTCAGTGCCAACTTCACCTCCTCAAGGGCCCATCTCAATACCGAAATGCCAAATTCCAGTAATCACGACCACTCAGGTAAAAACAGCACACTCCAAAGCCAAGAATGCAGCATCCATGAGACTAGACGACATCCCGGGCTATGTACTGCATGAACTGCAAAATGAACTGGCACCTCACCTATGTGTCATGTTTAGTCATAGCCTCATCTCAGGCTTTGTGCCCACAGAGTGGCACACAGCTAGAGTCATCCCACTCCACAGGGGGCATCCACATTAGATCCCGGGACTACTATCCCATCAGTCTGACGAGCCTGATCTGCAAGGCCATGGAACGTATTATCATAGAACCTATAAACAAAGACATTGGCAACTGTCAAACACTGGACCCCACCCAGTTTGGGTTCGTGAAGTGCGATTCTTGCCTCTTGAACCTGATCGACTTCTTCGAATCAGTCTCCAGGGCAGTGGATGAGGGTAAGGTGGTTCACACAGCCTATCTGGACTTCGCTAAGGCTTTCGACACTATCCCCTACTCTGGAGTCATAGATAAACTTACTAAGCTGGGCATTAATCCCTACGTCACTCGATGGGTTGCAGATTGGCTTACTGATAGAACACTCACTGTAAAAGTAGCCAACTCCAAATCCAGCTCCAGACAATTGATGTACCACAGGGTTCTGTCCTGGGACCACTCTTGTTTGGCATCTACTTCTCTGAAGTACAGGCCAGCACTAAGGGACTCTGACTTACAAAGTTTGCAGATGACTGCAAATTAGGAGCCATTACTGAATCCCCAAATGATGTGGATATAGTACAAAAGGGCCTTACCGAAACAGATGCCTGGTGCCAGAGCCATGGGCTTAAGCTAAATGCCAAAAAATGTATAGTTGTCCTCTTTGGGAAAAACCACATACCTGTGAAACTACCACATAGGTGGCAGTACACTAAACAACGAAAGTGTGATGAGACCTAGGGACACGGGTGGACAGTGGTCTCACCTTTGATAACCACATAGCCACAACAGTTAGAAAATCTTTCTACGTGGCACACCTCATCACTAAGGGCTGTTCATCCAGAAAAAAAGAAGTCATTGTCCCTCTGTACTCATCCTTCATTAGACCCATTATAGAATACAATGCCCCATTTGGTATGTACTTCACAAGACATCTGCAACAACTAGTAAGGCCGCAGAAATACCTCACAAAAAGAATCATAGGCCTAAAGCAGATACCTTATGCTGGCCGTCTAAAGAAACTCCAGCTGTACTCTGTCGCATATCGCCTACTCAGAGGCGATCTCTGCCTAACATCCAAGGCCATGTCAAACCCAGGTTTGTTGGACATACTACACTTAAAGAAATCCCAATCCCGCCGAGTCACATGCTCCAGAGATCTTAACCTTGTCATCACGATGAATAGAACATGCTGGAGGGATAGGTTCCTGACCAAGAGACTCCCCATACTCTGGAATAGGCTGTGCCCGTACATGTCAGGCAGAGCGCCACAATGGCCCTCTTCAAGAGGAACCTTGACGATTGGATGGAGGATAGGAAATTCACCCCAGGGCTCACATCAGTAGCCCTGGTAGATAGGGGTCCAGGAAAGTAAATATTTGTGAGAAGCAATAGACAGGGAATCGTTATGGCTAGGCTTGTATAGGCCCTAGGGCCGATAGCCTAGTACCTACTTATAAACCAATTACTCACCCACCATCCTATTAACTTTTGAGTGTAAGCTTAATCAAAGTTGAATGTCATTCCCCAAAAAACTATTTTTGTATGACTTTATAATGTTCAGGTATGCTGTGTTCACAACCCTTCTTATTTGTTTCCCTCATCAGTATTCAGATTAATTATTTTTCTGGTTTGCCTGCTCCAGCCCATTATATTCCATCTGTGCTTTTTTTAACAAATGTACTCATCTTTCTCGCCACTTAAAGCCATCTCTTTAGTACTGTCTAATATCTTTTCACCTTCCTACTGCTCTGATGTACAGCAAAGAGACTTCAAAGAATTTGCATGGGTGAGTAAAACTGAGAACTACAAGACAGAACAGAGGGATAAAATACTAAAGACGTCTGTCTTGGTCTCTTTGCTTTTGCTCTTCAGTGGTTGATCCCATTTTTACAGGCCAGAATTAAGGCAGTTACCCCTGGCTTGAGTTGGGGGTTGGCAGAGTTAAGTCATTTAGCATGAAACTGAGAGGGTGTATGGAGACCAGGTGTCTTCATCACCTTTTCACTGTATGTTGATTGCTGTAGGAATATTTGCTGATGTTCATCGTGCATACAGCTGCAGTCATAACAGATGGGTTCTCCTGCCGTCAGGCGGGTCCTCGGTCGGCCGAATTCCAAAGTCTAGGTCTGGCGTCGGTTGTCGTCGCTTCTTCCCTGATGTCAGTGCGACAGGAGTATAAAAGAACCAGCCGACGCCATTTTCTCCAGTCTTTCTTGCCGCGCGGTGCCCGAAGCAGAAGCAGTTCGCAAGTGCCGGTCGGCCAGCTCCTGAAATTATGAAAATTTTGCAACCGAAGTCTTCTTGTAAGCTAAGTACCCTGTTGGGGAAACTTTTCTTGCCTCAGACCGATGTCAGACAAAGTTAATAATTGTATTTCAAGTGGGAAGCAAATACCGCATAAGGATTTTCATTCCCTCTGTATTCCTTGTTTAGGCCCAGACCACGACGTCTCGGTCTGTCGTTTTTGTGCTACATTCAACAAAAGCACCATCAAGCGTCGGGCGGAGTTTGCCCAGCATTATTTTGGCAAAAAATTTAACTATATTATGTCGTCGGATACTCCGACTCCAGTTTTGTCTAAAAAGCGCAAAGATAAGGACCGACACACGAGGTCCGCGGCCTCTACCGACACCACGCCAAAGCCGACTACAGGTGGTCCGGTTCTCAGCGAAGCGCCTACACAGCCCCTGACTACCGACGACACTTCATTGGCGGTGTCTTCTGTGCCCGAGGTCGCAGGCTCCTCGGCCCACACCCTGACTACAGATACCGAAGCCACTCTTGGTGGTGAATCTCAAAATGTAGACCGGTCTGCCTCCTCTCAAGGTGTCTTCAAGACCTTCCTCTTCTTTTTCCATCAAGGCTTTCACTAAGTCTAAAGCAGCCATGCATTCTAAGAGACAAGCTACACAGGGCCCATCTCCAGGCCCCATGCCTAAAAAATGGATGCTTAAAATGGCTGAGGATTTAATTACTCTTATCAGGGGTTCTCAACCCCCCCCCCTGGACAAAAGGCCCAGAGTGGAGGAAGAATCCCCCTCCTCTGATCAGGCCTCCATTATATCAGAGCACTCTGATGAACAGGAACATTCTTACTCCCCTTTTGAAGATTCTGATGCAGAGGATTCCATTCCCTCTGTATCCCCCCCAGAGGATTACTCATTTGGGGAAACCTTGCATACCTGAAGGGAACACTTCAACTGGGAAGGCCAAGAGTACTCAGATTCCAAGAAAAGGCTTAGGGATTTTCTCTTGCTACCTCAGCACAGGCCTCTGGCTATACCTCCTGTCTTGGACATACTAGATGATGTGTTCTCGGAGGCCTGCCTTAACCCGTATTCTTTACCTCCAGCCCCAGTCAAGCCTGACAGGTACTACCGGGTTCCTGACTCACACCAATTTCTGTACAAAAGCCATGCGGCTGACCCTGAAACTATCTCACAGGGCCCCAAGGGAATTAAGGCCTCCACTGCTAAAAATCCATTACCTTCTGAGAGAAATTCCAGATCCTTAGAAAGGTGGAGAAAAAAGGTATATACCTCGGCCACCTTAACCATGAGGGCATATAGCTCTCAACCTTCCATCTCCAAAATGAGGAACACTCGCCTTCATAATGTGGAACAAATTGGCAAAATGTGGAACACATACTAATGGCTTACTAACAACTTCAACAAGGAAGGTCATAGGATGGTTAAAATATGCTGGTTTTACTCATAAAGATCATCCTTTAATGAAGTAATATGATTAATTTCTATTTACCATGGATTTTGCTTAAAAAAATTCTTAACACTGAATTTGTGACTAACTCTTTCAATGTGGAACTTCGAGGATCTTCGAGGAACATGAACTTTTTAAGACCCCAAATGAGGTACGTTCCTCATAATGAGGTACACTTGAGAGGTATGAGCATTAAACTGCCAGTCCCATATGCTAAAGTACCAACAGTTTCTGTTATCACAATTGAGAAGTAAAATGTCACAACCTGAACAACCAGACTTGAAGGAGTTGCAGGATTTTATGTGCATAGTGCATAACAAGTGGGTAAACATACCTTGCAATGTGGTTTTGATGCTCTAGAGGCCTCATGTAGTTTCTGTTATCACAATTGAGAAGTAAAATGTCACAACCTGAACAACCAGACTTGAAGGAGTTGCAGGATTTGATGCATAGTGCATAACAAGTGGGTAAACCTACCTTGCAATGTGGTTTTGATGCTCTAGAGGCCTCATGTAGACCTGCTGTTGCAGGATCAGTCATACGTAGACATGCCTGGCTCAAGGAACAAACCTTACCAGATCATGTCAAAGCTAAATTACTAGATGCCCCTCTACAAAAGGATGTATTATTTGGTGCTAATGCTGAAGAGGTATTAAAGAAAATGGAGGAAAAGGCTAAATCAATGCAAACAGTGAAAGATTTTCTACAGGTACAACCCCCACGTTTCAGTAGAAATTGGCCTTCCAAAAATTGGTCCTTTCCAGCCACGGACAGACTCCAAAGAGGTAGATACAGGCGCCCGAGGGGCAGAGGGCAATCCCAAGGATCGTTTAGAGGCAGACAATGGCAAGCTCCTACACAAAGAGGTGGTGAGGATAGTTCGCAGCCATTCAGAAAGCAAGCCCAATGACTTTCCCCTTTGCATGCCAAGCAAGGCTCAAATGGCAGCACCCTTAGGCGGAAAACTGGCATTATTTTCAAAAAATTGGCATATTGTCACAAAAGACAAATGAATCCTGGACATTATAAACAGGGGCTACAGATTCCATTTTCACACCCTTCCAAAAATGAGAGGCATGCCAAACCTGCCACACAATCAAAGGGCAGAGGCACAAAGACAAATTTCAGATCTCATGGACATGAAAGCTATTCAAGAGGTACCTACTCACGAACAAGGTCAAGGTTTTTATTCCATTTTGGACCTATCCATCCTAAACACATTTTTACTCGTACCAAAATTCAAGATGCTCACTTTACAGCAGCTTCTTCCCATGCTGGGCAAGGAGTCTTGGCTGGTAACATTGGACCTCAAGGAGGCATACCTGCATGTCCCAATCAGACAAAATTGCAGAAGATGCCTCAGATTTCTTGCAGGTTCAACCCATTATCAATTCTCTGCATTGCCCTTTGGCTTATCTACTGCGTCCAGAGTATTCACGAAATGCCTGGCATCAGTAATTGCCTACTGCAGACTTCAGGTTATACAAATATACCCCTATTTGGACGACTGTCTGATCCAAGTGGACAGCAAGCACATACTTCTGAAACATCTGGCTTATGTAATAATGTTGTTGAATTCTCTGGGATACACAGTCAACAAAAAGAAATCAAGGCTAATACCCTCTCGGAAAATAATTTTCCTGTGTGCCAACTTGGACACAAACACCCAGATGGCCTACCTCACGCCAGAGAAGCAGGGGCAACTAACTCAATACTTCAGAACACTAGCAACTTTCACCAGGCTGACTGCAATCAAAATCCTGCAGGCTCTGGGATTCATGGCATCTTGCATCCTACTAATCCCATGTGCAAAGCTGCATATGAGGAAACTTCAATGGTACCTGAAAAACCTATGGTCTCAATACAGCCACAGTTTGGAAACAATAATACCACTAATTCCATGTCTTCAAAAGGAATTTCTGTGGTGGGCTCAAGCATGCCAAACAGACACAGGTCTCCCATTCAGCAAGCCTCAAGCAAATCAAGTCATCACAACAGACGCCTCGGACTAAGCCTGGGGGGCGCACATGACAGATCGGTGCATTCAGGGCAAATGTTCCCAAAAAGAAAAGCACCTTCACATCAATCAAAAGGAAATGCTAGCAGTAATAAATGCTATTATAGCTTTCAAAGACCTTCTGCATCCAGGTCAACTATTTATAAGGACAGATAACACCACAGTAATGTGTTACATAAACAAACAGAGAGGAACCCATTCATACCCCCTATGCAGGCTGGCCATGTCACTTTGGAACATGGCTCTGGACTTACAAATCGAACTTCAAGCACAGTACTTGCCAGGCAAGGAAAACACGCTGGCAGACAACCAAAGCAGAAATATGACAGATCCACACAAATGGAAGTTGCATCCTCAAGTTTTTACAGAGATAATTCAAGCATGGGGAAGGCCAGACATAGATCTCTTTGCCTCCCACAAAAATTGCCAATTGACAAAATTCTGCTCAAGGATTTTTCATCCAAAGGCATGGAGAGTGGACGCTCTCTCTTTCAGTTGGACAACAATGACAGTTTATGCCTTCCCACCTCTTCCTCTGCTGCCCAAAGTTCTATTAAAAACCAGAGCAGACAGACCCAAGATGATTCTCATTGCTCCAGACTGGCCAAGACAACACTGGTAACCACTGCTGAGGAGCCTGACGCATTCCCTACCATGGACCCTGCCTCTAATGCCTCTTCTTCTGACTCAGCACAGCTTCAAAACTCTTCACAGTCAGCTGAAAACACTCAATCTGGCCGCATGGAAGATTCCTTAACATCACAACAGACCCTACTCTCCAAGGAGGTGCAGGATGTCATTTTGGAGGCCAGAAGGCCGTCTACTAGAAAAGCGTACTCCGCAAAATGGAAACAGTTTTGTGCCTGGAATGAGAAAAAGGGCCAGAATCCTGGAAAACTGAATTTACCTCAGATATTACAGTATCTAGCTGAGCTGCTAAGCAGTGGACTTCCATTCTCCTCAATCAAAATCCATGCCTCAGCCATTCCTGCAGAATACAACACTGATCCACCTTTATTCTCTCACCCCCTCTTAAGACAGTTCCTCAGAGGGGCTAAGAATATAAAACCCCCAAGGAAACAACCAATACCTGCTTGGGATCTCAATTTCATTCTAGAAAAGCTGACCTTGCCTCCTTTTGAGCCAGCTGCCTCAACAGATTTTCAATATTTGTCCTGGAAAACAGCTTTCCTTCTGGCTATTACCTCAGCTCGTAGGGTATCGGAACTACAAGCCCTCATGGCTGTGCAGCCTTTTATCATCTTCCATCAGGACAGAGTTTCCTTACGAACCAACCCGTCCTTTATGCCAAAAGTGGTATCCAGGGTAGCTTTGAATCAGGCTATACACTTACCTACCTTTTATTCTAATCCTCAAAACAAAGGGGAGAGATTACTACATTCCTTGGACAACCACAGACAACTGCGTTATTATTTGGACAGAACAAAGCCTTTCAGAAAATCAGAACAGCTCTTTGTGTCCTATGCTATAGGAGCTCAAGGGAAGCCAATTTCCAAACAGACAATCTCAAAATGGATAGCCCACTGCATACGTTTTTGTTATTCTTTTCATGGCAAAACTGTACCTACAGGCATCAGATCTCTCTCCACAAGGGCCACAGCTACCTCTGCAGCTTTCCTCAGAGGAGTTCCTACCAAAGATATTTTGGAAGCAGCCACTTGGAGTTCTGTGCATACCTTCTCCAAGCACTACCACCTTCCATTATACTCCAAATCTAGAGCAGGCTTTGCCACTGCAGTCTTGCAGGGCATCCTGGCTCCTCCTAGTTCCACCTAGTACCTACCACCCCTTTCTTAGCTTTGGGATTCTACCCATCTGTTATGACTGCAGCTGTATGCACGATGAACATAGTACAGTTTTGTACCTACCATAAATGTAGATGTTCGAGTGCTAATACAGCTGCAGTCCAGGTTTCCCTCCCTCCTTCCCCTCTTGGGACAGGCCTATTGGCTAACACCTCCTCATACAACCTGATTGGGGTATTCATTTATGGTGTATTTGCCTGCACTACTGTATTTTGATTATATGGCATTGCTTTATTACACAAATTTATGTATTGCCTTCCTTCTGGGGGCACCTGACATCTGGGGCAAGAAAAACTGAAGAAAATGGCATCGGCTGGTTCTTTTATACCCCTGTCGTACTGACGTCGGGGAAGAAGCGACGACAACCGACGCCGGACCTAGACTTTGGAATTCGGCCGACCGAGGACCCGCCTGACGGCAGGAGAACCCATCTGTTATGACTGCAGCTGTATTAGCACTCGAACATCTACATTTATGGTAGGTACAAAACTGTACTTTTTGGTGTGGTCATGGGCAGTGAAAAGGCTCCTTATGTTTACATGTGAACAAGTGGATACCTTGTTGAATTTTCTAGCAGACATGGGTGGAAAAATCGGGTGTTAAAAGGACTCACAAAAAACAAACTGACCACATTATCAAAACTTGATAGTAATAAATAAGGAAATGGTGAGAATAATGAATGACTATGGGGTGCTGCTGTCCTTGCCAGTTTAGTAACAGAAATTTTCTAAGTTCAGCCTCTGCAGTACTGTTTGAATTTAAGATACATGCTAAAAGATGCGTCTCGGATCTGATTTCTAAAGCTGTGGTTGCAGGATTTACAAGATTTTCTGCATCACCATCAAGTTCTACTTGGCCACTTAATTTATTTTCCCTTGAGATGTTCCTAGCACTGCTTTATGCAGTGTTCCTTCAGGAACTCGCCAGTTATTTTTTTTCTGTTTTTTTGTTTTCCTTTGTTATTTGATAGTCCCAGGCTGCTGATTTCATATTTAAAGTAAGTATTTTGTTGTGGTTAGCAGGTATTTTTTTCTGTGGTTTTCATTTAATTTTTATAGAGCTTTTCTGTGTAACAGTATTTTAAGAAGGTAAGTGCTTTTCTGATAATGAAGTTTTTCTTGCTGACTCTTATTGTCATTTATATAACACCAGGAGGTACCAGATTTGATATGACTATAACAAAGCCTCAAGAAAAAAGAAGGTGCATGGTCTTAGAATCCAAGGGCCATAATTATGATCATCGGAGTAATGGAACTACAGATGCAAGTGGGGGAAATGCTACGTAGAAGGTTACTGTACTTCAGACTATTTCAAGTTAGTGTTCAACAGGTTGCAGAGCGTGGGGGGGGGGGGTCAGCTGGATGAATCCATCATCCAGAATATTTTAATAACATCAAGTTTTGCAATTGCCAGGACCTCCATTTTGGATTTTTGCAGTTGGTATATGAGCCTCCATTCTCCTTCTTGAAGCTTCTCTGGTTTTGCCCCTTGATAGACCATCACCAGTCCCTGCTGTTTTTCTCTCCTTTCTTGTACTCCAACATCAGGGTACCCTCTGGTCAGTCATTGGAAATTAGCTGCAATCATCTTGGACTTGGTATTATCTCATAAGTTCTGTAGACTGATGCTGTCACCTGTCCGACACTCTTCCAAATTGCCAGTCTAAACAGGTCCTTAAGTTACATGGGATATAATTGTGCTTTCATTGATCCAGCAACAAATTAGCCAACTTGTGATGCCCATGCACTGGCCCAGCAATCAAGGAGACTCAATCCTCACCACTAACACCAGTAAGGGGCATCTGTATAAGGAAAGAATAATAAATGCACACACAGTAAAGCACAGTTTCCCTTAAGAGCACACAGAGATCACAGTTAGTCTGGGGCTGGTTTCTCCCTTTCTCTCCAGGTCCCTGATCAGACCTCCCACTGGCACAGCTATAGGGTCCAGATCTCAGCCTAGTGGGCAGGCTAAAACCTCCAGCACCATGTCTGTCCAACCATGTCCCTGCCCAAGTAGCTGACACACACACACACACACACACACACACACACACACACACACACACACACTTTGAGATAAGCATTTATACAACCACACAGACTGCTGGGGAAGGCTGGCACAGGTTTTCCAGCTGTGCCCCTTTTACCCAGACTATATGGTAGAAATCACTGCCACCACCCAGCTAATATTTATCAGCTACTCAAAGGCCCTTATGAAAGGGTGTCCAGTTATACCATGCAGTATTATTATCCAAATGGTAAGTGCAACCGACCAGTCAAGACTTATTTGGAGTGACTTGGTACAGTATCACTATGTACATGCAATGTACTCTTAGAGCTTAAATTATCTCTACACAAAACAGCCACAGTTGAAAGGATTAAAAATATTTAATAATAAATAAAAACATAAGACAGTATTTCTTACTACATGGTGCTAGTCAAGAGTTCAGAGATCACAGATAAATACTTAAAATAATACAGTAGAAAAGTTCTGACATCACAGAAAAAACAAACTAGTCTAATCTTCCTATTTCCTAGCAATATCTAAGAGAGAAAACAGTTCTAAAATCCTACTTGCATATAGACACAGGCAGAGTGATGAGTTGGATGTTCTCAAGACAAATGCTCTCCTTTGCTCTGTCTTTAAATTGATACCACAGTACCACTGATTTCAGATTACATCATTTCTTTCTGGTTCCCAAGCTAACAGACTCTTAGAGGTTAATAGTCATTTTGATCTTGCAGCTGGTCAAGAACCAGAGCAATAAAAGAAAGTATACATGCAAATTGTAGCCATTAACTCTGGCCTCAAAACAAAAGGCAGAATGCTTTCCTCTAAACATCTCAACTCCGAATTTTAGATCAAAGTATTTCACCATGCTTGACTTATCAGCTTTGTTACAGCAGAGTGCACTGTTACATTTTTGCAGTTCCACATCCACTATAGTCTCTTCATATTTAAGAGAACAATCCTGTGGTTTGCATTAATATTTACAAATGACAGAATTATCTACAACATTCTGTCTAGCTAGGCTAGCAGCCCTCACCTATCTTCACACACCTCATCACCAATCCCTCTGATCAGATCCACTGACTTTGGGTCCCCTGATCTCATTCTGGTCTGGACTTAAATCAAGGCTAAGTTAGGCTGTTCAACCCTGTTGTGTTCTGCATTGAAGCAGGATAATCTGCTGTTGATTGTGTAACATCAAGGTTTCTTCTTTTTACAGTACAGTATCAACAGCAGTTTGACCTATTAATATGCTCATCATTTCAAGCTATATCTTGTCAACCCATAGTTTCAGAATTATAGCAGACCACTGCTTCATTGCTGTTAGTTCAGGTACTGGTGTCCCAGTCCATACTGACACACTTTTCTTTTCTTTCCTTTTCTTGATGGCTGAGTCAGGCTGCCTCTCAAAACCATGTACGGACATTAGAACCTTCATCTCCCTTCCTGCTGCTCCCATTCTGGAATCTAGTGCGTCTGAAAGGTCCTGGTATATGTCCTTCTGTATCAATGTTGCACTATTCCTTACAGTAGGGATCCCTTGCCCAGGGCAGCCCGACATCCAGCCACTATACCAAAGCCTTAGGTTGTAATAAGGATGTTGTACATCATGTGTACTTCCCACACATGGCATAGGGCATAAAGGTGATGTACCATCGTCAGAACTTCTTTGTCACCAGTCTGAATGCCATCTCCAATCTTCGGTCTGAACTCTCGTTTGTCTGCTGGTTGCCGTGCTATTTTCAGATAAGCGTCCTTTTGGGGTTTTTCTTCTTCTTGCACTTTTTTGTGTTTGTTGGTTTACATGTCATCCAGAAAGGGGAAATGCCAGCGTGGGAGACAGCTTGCCCATAAAGACCATCACAAGCAGTGTTTGTTTTGCTTAGGTGCTTCTCACAACTATACAGCTTGTTCTGTTTGTCAGGCGTTTGCATAGTTGGCTTTCCTTTTTGGCTACTTACCTAGGGAACCAGCTACTTAAATTGTTGGGTGAGGGTACTATGGCAGAGTCGTCCCAACCTGAGGGTCAGCCGTCCATGAAGAAGAAGACCAAAACAGTTGATTCTTTTGCTGTAACCACCTCAATCGGACATCTCTTAAAAGGTTGCTGAAAGCCCAGAGGGCCACCCAGTTTTTCGTTTGGATTCCTCTGTTGTGACTGCTTTGGAGGCTGGCATAGACCTGGCTTCTTGCACATCCGCGGAGGCTCCACAGAAGTCCGTTTCAGATGTTCAGGTGGAACTGCATCTGATTATTTCCACAGGGCCTAGGGATGTTCCACAAATCCTTGTTAGGGAGGCGATTCCCAGTATAATTGAGTGTAGTCAGGGGTCTTTGCTGCCTAAAGTATTTAGGGCTGATGTCCCTTTGAAAAAGAAGCAAAATACAAAGCATATTTCTCCTGCTTCTAAGGATCCTCAATGTGAGTAGCAGGATTTTACACAGGGTTTGTTCAGTGCCCTTATGGCTTTGAAACCTACTCAGGGGGTCTCTGTTCCTGCATGTGATGCTCCACCACTGGACCGGAAATAAAAGAATCTCAGTCTGCACCACTGCCACCAGTGGGGGATGTACATTGAAAGGATGACAGGTACACACTTAGTATTTCCAGATGCAGCTCTCTACATCAAGTGCAGTTTCCCTTAAGAGCACACAGAGACCACAGTCAGTCCAGGGATAGTTTCCTTCTCTCTCTCCAGATCCCCAATAAGACTCCCCACTGGCACAGCTACAGAGTTGAGGTGTTAGCCAAGGTTCCAGGCCAAGTTCTCCAACTCTCTCTGTCCAACCAGTGCTTCGTGTCCCAGCCCAAGTAGCTGACATACACACTCTTTGAGGTTTGATTCACACACACACGCGCGCGCACACACACACGAAAGGCTGCCACATGTTTACTAGCTATGCCCCTTTCTGCCCAGATTATAAGGTAGTTTCCTCTGCCACCTGTCACTCCTTATCAGCTACGTTAAGGCCTTTAACAAAGGGTGTCCAGTCTTACATTGTAATGTGTAATAGACTCCCTGCTAGACAGGGGTCCAGGGAAGTAAATAATGTGGGAAGAAATAGCCAGGGAATTGTTATGGCTAGGCTTGTATAGGCCCTAGGGCCGATAGCCTAGTACCAACCTATGAACCTATGTTACTACCAATACAAATGGTAGTTTGACCAAGAGCAAGGCTATTAGGAGTGGCCCATACAGTATCAACAAATAAATATACAAGTACTCTCAGATTCTAAGTATCTCTACGCATGTAAGACACAATGAAAGGTTTAAATAAATTTAATAAATAATAAAAGAACAAGACAATACTAAATATATATTTACAGTGACATCGGAGTACAAAATCACAGGAAATATTTAAAACAACATTGCAGGACAATCTCAAATAAATCAAGAAAAATTATCTATATTTATTTAAGCTAAGCTTTGCTATATTCCTGACTATATCTAATGGAATTATACTGTTTCCTAGACTGACTGACTTAGAGCGAGGCAAATCTGTGGTGAATGGATATTCTTTAGTTGTTGTTTCAGGTCAGAGACAGAATACCGAATGCTCTCTCTCTGAGAGAGAGTTCTTAAATTAATATCTGAAATATTATTGTTGGGATAGCTTGCAGAATTGCATCATTTCTTGTCATCTGACTCTGTCCCAGGTAAACCCCCCAGTGCTGAAACCTAGCAGTATTTAGCATCCACCTGTGAAAATACATAGACAAGGCATTTCCTTAGATATTTGGCAAATTGTGAAAGTCATAAAACAATAAAAGACAGTACAAAAAGCTCCTTAGTTTTAGACACTGTGTCTCCTTGCTGCACTGAAATTGAAAGACATCTTTTTTATGGCCTAGCCATAAAGTAATTTAATATCAGCTATTTTCCTGAAGTTTTGCAAGTTAACCTCCTGTATTCCAGTTTCCCCTATTAAAATTATACATTTAAACAGTTACAATAGTGTATGTATATTTTTGTTCTTTTCCAGCAAGGTACACTGTGGATACATCTTTAAGCTCAGTACTTTATAAAATATTTTTTCAGTTAGTTTGATATATACATGACATACAGTTGTAATACATTTGTAACACATATATCTTATATAGATCATGTTGATATTCACAAATGACGTATACTTATTTACAAAATTCCAGCTAACTGGGCTGGCAGTATCCCACTTTGTCACACTGATCCCCCTTGGTCTTCTATTCTTTTTAAGATGCCTAAGGAGCAGATTTCATCTGATGAGGCGTGCTTGGCCTGTTCCTCCCAGGATTCCCTCTTCCTTGGATTATAGTTCAGAGGAAGAGGATTCTATCAGTCCTAATTCTCCTTTTGAGGAGATTTCCTTTGGGGATACTGTATCCCATATGATGGAGTTTTTTTAAATAGGACTGTGCCCAGGTGCTGATGTTCAAAGAAGTTGGTATGAACCCCTTCAAATGGAGTCTCCCAAGCCCTGTGCTGTTCCTCCTGTTGTTGCCGCCTTATTGGATACTTTTTCTGCAACTTTTCAGGCTCCTGATTCTCATTCTCCTACTACTAAAAAACTGATGGGTTTTACAGGGTGCCTGATGATTGCAGATTTCTGTACAAATGTCTCTCCTCTTATTTGTCTCTCTTCTGATAAACCCTATAAGCTTTTGCCTTCTCCTAAGTTGCTCCCCTCTGACAAGGACAGCAAAACTCTGGAGAGGTTGTGCAAGAATGTGTATGTTGCAGCTAATAATCTGTATACTGCTGCTTTTCTGGCCTTCAGTGCTGTCAATTATCAGATCCATATGTCCAGGTATATTTTCACTCTTCTCTCAAGTTTTACAGGTTGTTTCAGATGTTCCTGATTCTGAGGGGAAGGTTTTGGCCCTGTGTTTTAGTGTCCTCTTCTCAAGTGGCTTGCCATTCTGTTAAATGTAGTTATGATGCGGCTGAAGCTTAATTTGGGGCTGCTGCCTTTGGTTCTGTGTTGAAGAGGTACTCCTGGCTTTGCCTTCAGCCTCTGCCTGATGATTTCAAGGCCAAGTTGATGGATGCTCTTCTTGACAATAAAAATTTCTTTGATTCTGTCGCTTTTGAGCTTTTTAATTCTGTTCAGGAAAAGGATAAGGCTATGCAGGAATTGAAACATATTTTTGTTTCCCCTGTTCCCAAATTTCAGAAGAACTACCCTACTAGTTTTGCCTTTGTCTGCAGATGGTCTTGTCCTCCTCCCAAGGGTAAAAAGGTTGCTAGAAGGGCTCCTCCTGCTAAGTCTAGTCAGACTCCTACAGCTCAGAAGCCTTTTTTTCCATACAAGCCACGTTCTGTCTGACTATCTTCTTCCCTCCCTCCTCAGCCAAGATGTCCTTCCATTTCACTGTTGCAGTATTCATTACAATAGGGATCCACTGCCAGGGGTGGCCCGACATCCAGCCAGTGTACCAAACCCTTTAAGTTGCTTTACGGTATGTCACCTATATGCTCCTTACATAGTGTAGGTATGATGTCCAGACATACCATGCTCAGAATTTCTTTGCTGTCAGATGAAACTCTTGATCTTCTGTCTGAATGCACATTCTGTTGCTGGTTCACCAAGCCATTTCAGATAAGTGCCCCATTGGAGTTTTTTTTTTGTATCTTATCTTTTCCTCATGTTTTTGTTGCTTGTGGGGTTTCATGTCATCCAAGAAGGGTAAATGCTTGTGTGGGAGACAGATTCCCCATAAAGGCCATCATAAGCAGTGCTTGTTTTATATCGGCACTTCCCACATCCATACGTCATGTTCAGTTTGTCAGGCCTTTGTTCCTAAGACCATCCATAGTCTTGTCTTTTTTTGGCCTTGTTAGCTAAAGACACAATGGAAGGAACTTCCCTCACTGAGGGTCAGCCATCTGTGAAGAAGAAGGCCAAGAAATCGAGGCTGGGTTCTTCTGCTGTTCATCCTCAGCTGGACATCTCTCCTGAAGCGAGTGAAAGCCTGGAGGATCACCTTGCTCCACTGTTGGATTCTTCTGCCATGACCGTTTTAAAGGCTAGCATGGATCCAACCTTAAGCACATCCTTGGAGGCCTTGGAGATATCTGCTTTGGACATTCAGGGGGAACCACAGCTGATTTTCAAGGGTCCTAGGTTTGCTCCTCAAATTTTGGTCAGAGTCCCATCTGCTTCTATTGAATGTCATCCAGGGTCTGAGCCTACTAAGTTGTATAAGGCAGACATCCCCTTGAAGAAAAAGCAGAAAACTATGCATATTTCTCCAGCTCCTAAGGATCTGCGGAGTGAATGGCCAAATTTCATTTAGGGGTTGTTTAATGCTTTGATGGCTTTGAAACCTCCTCAGGAGTTTTCTGTTCCAGCTGTCCCTTGGTCATCTACTCCCCTTAAAAGACCAAGGAAACGGGATTCCTCTGAGGAGGAAGTGGATTTAGATGAGGTCACACAGCTCTCAACGTCTTAGAGAAGGAAATCTGGGCAAAGCCATATATAAAAATGGGACAAAAGCCCCAAAATAGTGATAATTGTTAAATATTGCTCTTACAAACTTAGAAAGTTGATAGAATAACAGGCTTTGCATTAGCATGAGTTTTCTGAAGGGTATGAAGTCTGAAACTCAAACATCTCTCTATTTTCTAACCTCAGTCTTTATTGATTTGCCAGAAAAAACACAATTTTATGAAAAACGGACCAAAATATGAGGCACAAATCTGGACATTTTGCAAAAATCTGTACACTTGAGAGGTATGGCTGAGGAATCCCTTGCTTACTCATTTCGGGTTCCTTCTCCTTTAGGATATGGTTCTGAGGAAGAGAAATCTACTAGTCTTGAGAGTCCTTTCAAGGAAATTTCTTTTGGGGACACAGTCTCTAGAATGAGGGAGTTTTTTAAATGGGATTGTGCTCAGGTTTCTGAGGTACAGACGAGGTATTATGAGCTCCTGCAAATGGATTCTCCTAGACCTTCTTCTGCTCCTCCTGTTTTTGCTGCTCTTTTGGATGCCTTTACTATGGCCTTAAGGCTCCTGATTCCCAGCCCCCTGCCTCCAAGAAACCTGATAGGTTTTATAGGGTGCCCGAGGACTGTAAATTTCTATATAGATGTCCTTCAGCTGACCCTTCTGTGGTGTCTTTGGCTTCTGACAAGGCATCTCAGTTGCTGCCTTCTACTAAGCTATTTCTTTCTGAGAAAAATGTCAGAACTGTGGAAAGGCTAGGTAAGAAGGTTTATAGGTGGCCTAATGGTTAAGGTGTTTGCCTTACAAACAGAAGGTGCAGGGTTTGAGACTCACAAGAGATAATTGGCTATGCTTAAAATGGCTCTCAAGTGCAGTTAGCCTAGTACTAATCTATGAACCCATACGTCTGCTACCTTAGCTTTTAAAGCTGTCAGTTATCAGACCCACATGCCCATGTACATTTTGGCCTTTCTTTCCCAGGCCTATCAGGTAATTTCTGATCTTCCTGACTCTGAAGAGAAGGCTTCTGCTCTTTCCCTGTTAGGGACTTATTCCTAGGTGGCTAGTCCTTCTATTAAGTGTAGCTATGATGCAGCAGATGCTTTTTCTAGGGCTGCTGCCTTTGGTTCTGTGATGAGGAGATATGTCTCGTTTTGGCTTCAACCTTTGCCTGATGACATTAAGGTAATTTGATGGATTCTCTTCTGTTTCTTCTTTCGTTTGGTGAAGCTACTGCTAATCTGATTGTCTCTTCAGGATAAGGGCAAGGCCTTGCAGGAACTTAAACATGTTTTTGTTTCTCCTGAGCCCAAATTTCAGAGAAATTATTCCAATAAAGCAGCCTTTGTTTGCAGGTAGTCTCAGCCTCCCCTCAAAGATAAGGGTGGAAGTGGGGTCTTTCTGCTAAAGCTATCCAGATGTCTGTGCCCCAGAAGTCTCCTTTTCCTGACAAACCAGGTGTTATTTGACTATCCTGTTTTCTCAGTCACATTCCTCTTTCTCTTCGTCTGCCCCTTGCTCTTCCTGTTTGATTAAAGATTACTCGGGACTCCTGGGTTCTGACCATTATCCACTAAGGGAACTTCATGGTCTGGAAATCTTTTCCCCAGCCCTCTCAGGAGCATTTGCCCTTCTTCCAAAGAGTGCTTCATTATCTCTTGACTCAGGGTAATATTCAGGAAGTTCCAGTTTCTCAAAGGGGGAGGGAATTTTACTCCAGAATGGTTTAGTGCCCAGGAAAGAGGGTACTTGGTGACCGCTTCTGGACCTCTCTCATGTAAACACCTTTCTGAATGTCCCCTCTTTCCATTTGCTGTCCTTCAAACCTTGTTTCCTCTTATGCTTCCTCAGGCTTATATGGTGTCTCTGGACCTAAAGTATCCTCCTCTTCAATTCCAACCCATCCCCTTTTCAAAAAGTTTTTATGTTTCTCTGTTGCTTCCTGGCATTTTCAGTTCTGTGCTTTGCCCTTTGGACTGGGGGGGGGGGGGTACAAGTCTTTCCCTACCTGGATGACCTCCTGTTCCAGGCATCCTTTCTACAGACCTTGTTGCAAAATCTTCATTTTGCCACTTCCCTTCTGCAGAGCCTTGAGTTCATTATAAATTTCAAAAAGTCCTTTCTGACTCCTTCTCAGGATCATGTCTTTCTGAGGTGCAGGTTTGAGACTGTTCCTATGCTGGCGTCCCTGCCTCCTCCCAAGGCCCTAACTCTCATTTCCTTTTTTTTTAATCCCTTCTTGTTCTGGCTTCACTTACAATCAGGGAATTTCTAAGAGCTCTGGGGATGTCCTTACATTCATTGCTGCAGTATTCTTAACAGATGGGATACCCTGTCATGAAAAAACAAATGTCTGGCCAGTCTACCAAAGATTATTTAATGTTTTTAAAAGGTACGCAGAATGTCACCTAGATGCTCTTTGTGTAGAGAAGGAGGTAAAGGTGACATTCAGGCCTACCATAATAAGAACTTCTTTGCCGCATGTCTGAACGTATCTTTTTACCAACAGTCTGTTTACCTGGGTCCATTTGTCTGCCAGTTGAATGCATTTATATTCTCCAATGACTACCTACACCTGCTTGCTGACTTTTATTGCAGTTGCAGATAAGTGCCCCGTTGGGGATTTTGTTTTTTCTTACATTTTATGAGCTCTTTGGGGTTAGTGTCATCCAGGAAGTGTAAATGCCAGTGTGAAAGACAGATTCCTCATAAAGACCACCACAGTAAGTGTCTTTTTTGTTTAGGAGCTTCTCATGACCATGCATCATGTTCTGTCTTTCAGGTGTTTGTTCCGAAAACCCTTCATAGTAGACTTTCTTCCCTTTCCTTGTGTCTTGAGAACCAGTGTCTTAAGCTTCTTGTTAAAGATGCAATGGAAGGAATCTTCCTCCCTGTGGGTCATCCATAAGGGAAGAAGAAGGTGAAAAAGATACAATCAGAATCTTCCACTGCCCAGCCTCTGCCAGGTGTTTCTCCCAAGGTCATTAAAACCCATAGGCTCACCTGGCTGTGTTGTTGGAATGACCATGTTAGAGGCCAGTGAGGGTCTGGCTTGTAGCACGATCGAAGAGGCTTTGCAGGGGTCCATCTCAGATATTCAGGAGGAACCAAGGCTGATTTTTTTTTTGGGGGGGGGGGGGGCATCTAGGGGAGTTCCTCAGTTTTTGGTTGGGAAAGAAATTCCTACTACGGTTCTTGACTGCTGTCCTCGGTCTGAGCCTTCTCAGTTTTTCTGAGGGGACAGTCCCTTAAAAATGAAACAAAAAAATTAAACCTGTTTTTTCTGTTCCTAGGGATTCACAAAGTGAGTGTCAGGCCTTCACTCAGGGGCCATTTACTATTTTAATGTCGTTAAATCCTCCTCAGGGGTTTCAATTCCTGCTCCTCCTTGGCCCTCTACTCCCCTTAAAAGGCCTAGAGAACACAATTCTTCTGAGGATGAGTTGTATTTAGATAGTGAATCCCTGACTTACTCTACTAAAATTCTTTCTCCTTTAGACTATGGGTCAAAGGAGGAGGAATCTGTTAGTCCAGATGTTCCTTTTGAGGAAATTTCCTTTGGGGACACTCTCTGGGATGATGGAATTTTTTTAAGTGGGATTGTGCTATGGTCCCTGATATCCATAGGTGGTACCATGAGTTACTGCAGTTGGAATCCCCTAAAGCTACGGCTATTCCTCCTGTTTTGGCTGCTTTATCCAGTGCCTCTCATCCGCCTGATTCTCTGCCCCTTGCTTCCAAGAAACCTGGCAGGTTTTATAGGGTGCTTGAGGATTGTTCTTTTCATATAAATGTCATGTCTGTAATCTCTGATGAGCCATCTTGTTTGCTTCCTTCACCCAAGTTATTGCCTTCTGACAAGGATAGCAGAACTATGGAAGGGTTTGGTCAGGAGGTTTACATTTGGGCTACCCTAGCTTTTAGGGCTATTTGTTATCAGCCCTATATGTCTAGTTATGTGTTGGCTGTTCTTTCTCAGGCCTTTCAACTTATTTCTGATTGCCCAGACTCCGAGAGTAAAACTTCTGTTCTTTCCTTGCTAGGGAGTTCCTGTCAAGTCATTCATCATTTTATTAAATGTAGCTATGATGCAGCAGATCCCCCTTCTAGGGCTGCTGTTTTGGTTCAGTGATGAGGAGGTATTCTTGGCTTAGGCTTAAACCTCTACCTGATGATATTAAAGCTAAGTTGATGGATGCTCCTCTGGACTCTAAACTTTTGTTTGGGGAAGCTGCGGCTGGTTTAAGGCCCTTCAGGATAAGGGCAAGGCCTTACAGGAGCTTTAATGTGTTTGTTTCTCCTGTGCGTATATTTCAGATAAACTACCCCACTAAGTCTGCCTTTGTTTGTTGGCAAGCCCGCCCTTCTACTAAAGGTAGGAAGAGTGGCAAATGGGCTCCTGTAAGGCTACTGAGTTTTTAGGGACTTGAAAGCTTTCCTTTCCAGACAAACCAGGGACTGTATGACTCTCCGTCTCTTCCCAGCCACATTCCTCTTTCTGTTCCTGGTTAGCTTTGAATCACTCAGGATTCTTGGGTTCTGCTGATTATTCGTCAGGTGTGCTTCATGGTGTGGAAATCCCATCCCCCTTTTATGGGCATTCCTCAGCCTCCTCGGGAACAGCTTCCCTTTTTCCCAGAGAGTCATCAAAATCTCTTAACTCAAGGTACTGTTCAAGAGCTGCCTGTGTCCAAAAAGGGAAAATGGTTCTACTCCAGACTGTTTCAAGTACCCAGAAAAGAGGGCACTTGGAGACCTGTTATAGACCTCTCTCATCTAAGTACTTTTCTAAAAGTGCCTTCTTTTAGGATGTTGTCCCTTAAGATTCTGTTTCCTCTCTTGCTCCCTCAGGCCTATATGGTTTCTCTGGATCTCAAGGATGCTTATCTTCACATTCTGATCCATCCTGTTTTTCAGGAAGTTTTTGTGTTCCTGTGTTGCTTCCTAGCATTTTTAGTGCACTGCTTTGCCCTTTCTCCTGCCCCATGGGTGTTCACCAAATGCCTTGCTCCTCTATTTGCTTTTTGCAGGCTTTGAGGGATCCAAATATTTCTTTGCTTAGGCGATCTGTTGATTCAGGCATCCTCTCCAGAGACCCTTTTGTAAAATCTTCATTTTACCATTTCCCTTCTTCAGAGCCTGGAATTCACTATAAATTTCAAAAAGTCTTCTCTGACTCTGATCCTGTTGTTCTGGGTTGCAGGATGCAGATGGTGCCAGTGCTTATTTCCCTGCCCCCTCCAAAGTCCTTAACTCTTATTTCTTTCTTTCAAACTCTTCTTCCTTTGGCTTCCATTGCCACTAGGGAGTTTCTGAGAGTTCTGGGTTTCATGGCATCCACCATTGCGATGCTCCCTCTGGCCAAACTTCACATGAGAAAGTTTCAGTGGTTTCTGAAGTCATTGTGGCTCCTTTGTAGTTCCTCTTCTTCCTTGTCTCAAACTGGAACTCACTGGTGGATTCAGCAGATGTTCTTCATCTCACATTGCTGCAGTCCTTACACTTGGGTAGTCCGCTGTCCTCGGTCGGCCCGAATATCAAAGTATAAGGCTGACGTCGGTCAAGGCGCATTAGACTGACATCAGGACGTCAGGGTACAAATGCGCATGACCGACGTCATATCCTCAGTCTTTTTTGCCGCATGGTCCGATGCAGAAGCAGCGTTTCAAGTGCCGTTCGTCGTTCTGAAATTTTTCGAATTCGGAGTTTCAGACCGAGTCAAAGTTGGCTAAGTACCCCGTTGGGGAATATTTTAGTTTTTTCTTGCCTCAGTGGTTTACCGGATGTCAGAAAAAGTGAATAACTGTATTTCTTGTGGGAAACAGATACCGCATAGAGATTATCATACTTTGTGTATTCCTTGTTTAGGGCCTGAGCACGACGTTGTTGGGTGTCGCTCTTGTGCTAGATTCTATAAGCGCACTATAAAGAGAAGGTTAGATTGTGCCAGGTTAGTCTTTGGGAAGCGGTGCAATTATAAAATGCCGTCGGATGCTCCGACGCCCGCTTCTTCGAAGAAGCGCAAGGACAAAGCAGCTAAGCCTAGGCTTGAAGAGCCGTCCGCATGCGGACGCCGGTTCTTTAGAGGTGTTGGTGGAGCCGGTGGTTCCGCCGGAGGTTTCTCTGGAGTCCCAGGGAGAGACTTTGTTATTGCAGGATGTGGCCTCTCAGGAGGCAGGTCAGGCTGAAGGGGCTTCTCAGGTTACTGTGCTCCCCTCCCTTCCTAGGGTGGTTAGGCCCACTCCTTCTGTTTCCAAGGCTTCTCCCAGAGGCAGGCCAGGTTTAGCTTCAGTTGGTGTCACCCCTAGTTCTTCAGGATCTGTGCCCAAGAAGCATATGCTTAAAATGGCAGAAGATTTGATTACTTTGATTAGAGGTTCTTTGCCCCCTCCTGATAAGAGACCTAGGGTGGAACCTGAGCTAGGGAGTTTTGAGCAGGCTTCGGATGTTTCTGAGTCTTGACTGAAGACTTGCAGGAGTATTCTCCTTATTCTGATTCTGATGTGGATGATTCTACTCCTTCTGCTTCTCCTCCTGAGGATTTTTCTTTTTCAGAGACTCTTCATTCCATGAGGGAGCATTTTAAGTGGGAAGGTCAGGACTTCTCTGATTCCAGGAAAAGGCTTAGGGAATTTTTGTTTTTACCCCAGCATAGGCCTTTGGCTATACCTCCTGTTCTGGATGTGGTGGAAGATGTGTTTGCAGAAGCTTCCCTTAATCCTGATTCTTTGCCTCCTGCTCCTGTTAAACCGGACAGATATTACAGGGTGCCTGAAGCTCATAAGTATCTTTTTAAGAGTCCTAGGGCAGACCCAGAAACTGTTAGTCAGGGGCCTAAGGGTGTTAAGGCTTCTGTTGTCAAAAATCCGGTTCCTCCAGATAAAGAGGCCAGGGCTTTGGATAGATGGGGAAAGAAAGTTTATACTTCCTCCACCTTAGCTATGAGGGCTTTGAATTGCCAGTTTCACATGTTGAAATACCAAAACTATCTCCTTTCACAATTGAAGTCTAAGGTAGATGCTCTGGCGGAGGGTGTTGAGTGTAAAGAGTTACAAGATTTAGTACATGTTTCTGAACAGGTGGGTAAGCATTCTTTGCAATGTGGTTTTGATGCTGTACAGGCCTCGTCTAGGGTGGCTGCCACTGGGTCAGTTCTTCGCAGGCACGCCTGGCTGAGGGATCAGTATTTATCTGACCATGTTAAGACAAGGATTTTAGATGCTCCTTTACAATCTGATGTGTTGTTTGGTTCTCCTGTTGAGGCAGTCTTAAAGAAAATGGAAGACAAGGCTAAGTCTATGCAGACTGTTAAAGATTTTTTGCAGGTTCAGCCTCCGAAGTTTAGTAGAAATTGGCCTACCAAGGGGTGGACGTATCCTTCTTATGATTCCCAGTCTAGGGGTAGATCTAGGCGTGGTAGGGGCAGAGCTCAGGGCTCTTTCAGGCCTAGAACAGGGAGTTCACCTGCACAGTCTTCGGGTGAGGGCAGGGGTCAGTCCTTTCGTAAACAGACCCAGTGACCTACCTTTTCAGCTGCCAGAGCCTTCTCGTCTGGCAGCACCTTTGGGAGGAAGGTTGGCACTTTTCAAAGAAAATTGGAGTTTAATTACCCAAGACAGATGGGTATTGGATATCATACACCACGGTTACAGGTTTTATTTCCATACCTTGCCTCCTTTCAAAGGCATGCCAGACGTTCCTCCTCAGCAAAGAATAGAGGCTCACAAGCAAATTTCTCTGTTACTCCAAATAGGGGCCATACAGCCGGTCCCTATGTCAGAAGTGGGCCTAGGATTTTATTCTCGCCTGTTCCTAGTACCAAAGAAAGGGAACACGTGGAGACCAATTTTGGATTTATCTATCCTCAACACTTATCTGGACATTCCCAAGTTCAAAATGTTGACGTTAACAGCTTTTACCTCTGCTGGGCAAAGATCATTGGATGGTAACTTTGGATCTCAAGGAGGCTTACCTTCATGTTCCTATCAGACTGAGTTGCAGGAAGTATCTGCGTTTTCGAGCTGGGACTTCTCATTATCAGTTCTCTGCATTGCCCTTTGGCTTATCTACTGCGCCCAGAGTGTTCACGAAAGTTCTGGCTCCAGTGATAGCTTTCCTCAGGTTAAAAGGAATACAGATTTATCCTTATTTGGACGATTGCCTGATTCTGGCTCAAGGAAGGGACGAGCTTCTTCATCATTTGCAATATGTGATAGCAGTGCTAAGATGCCTGGGGTATTCTGTGAACAAAATAAAGTCCAGTCTAGTACCCTCTCAGGACATGTGCTTTCTGGGTGTGAGACTGAATACAGCATCCCAGATGGCCTTTTTGACCCCGGACAAACAAAAGAATCTTTCCCTTTACTTTCATCAATTGTCTCATCAGTCCAGGCTGACTGCAAGGACAGTCCTTCAAGCCTTGGGGTTCATGGCATCTTGTATTCTGGTGCTTCCCAATGCCAAACTGCATATGAGGAAGCTACAATGGTATCTCAAAAATGTATGGACACAGCACTGCCAGGATTTGGACACTGTCATTCAAATAATACCTTGCATTCAAAAGGAATTGTTGTGGTGGGCTCAGGAATGTCACCTAAACAAGGGACTCTCTGTGACCCGGCCAGAGGCGAGTCAGATTCTAACGACAGATGCCTCAGACAAAGCTTGGGAGCTCATCTGAATGGAAAGTGGATACAAGACAAGTGGCCTGCCAGACTACAACATCTACATATCAACTTGAAAGAGATGTTAGCAGTCCAGTTTGCATTAATAGCTTTCAAGGATTTACTTCTTCCAGGGCAGGTGTTGATTCTAACAGACAACACAACTGTCATGTGGTACATCAACAAGCAAGGCGGAACACATTCTTATCCTCTATGCAGGCAAGCAATGATTTTGTGAGAGACTGCTCTCAGTTTACAGCTAAATCTTCAGGCAAGGTTTCTGCCGGGAGCACAGAACTCCTTAGCAGATGTGTTGAGCAGACGAATTATGGATCCCCACGAGTGGAAATTGGATCCTCATGTATTTCAGAAATTGACAGTGTCATGGGGAACTCCAGACATAGATCTGTTCGCTTCTCCACTAAACCACCAGCTGCCAAAGTTTTGCACGAAAAGGTTTCATCCCACAGCTTGGAAAGTGGATGCTCTTTCTTTCAGTTGGAGCAATCTTCATGTGTATGCATTTCCACCTCTGCCTCTCCTCCCAAAGGTACTAATAAAGGCCAGACAGGACAAGCCAAGGATGATTTTGATAGCTCCAGATTGGCCTCGACAGCATTGGTACCCATTACTGAGAAGCCTGGTACGGGAGCCTCCATGGCCTTTGCCTTCGATTCCACACCTGTTGTCTCAGGAGGACAGTCATTTGCTCAATGTCAAGCTTCACTCTCTGCACCTAACAGCCTGGCATATTCTGTTTTGAACCATAATGGGCCTCCACTTCCACAGCAAGTTTTGAATGTTATTTTGGAAGCTAGAAGGCCTAGTACAAGGAAAGTGTACGCAGATAAATGGAAGAGATTTTTATTTTGGAGTGCAGCAAAGGATTTTGATGTTTCTGAGCCTAATTTAAGTGTGGCTCTTCAATATCTTACTGAGTTACTGGACAAAGGTTTGTCCTTCTCTTCTATTAAGGTTCATGCTGCAGCAATTTCGGCTCACTATGATTGTGACCCACCATTGTTTTCTCATCCTTTGTTCAAGCAATTTCTTAGAGGGGCAAAGAATATAAGACCCCCACGTAGAGCTCCTTCTCCTGCTTGGGATCTCAATTTTGTGTTGGAGAAACTCACTCTACAACCTTTTGAGCCTGCAGCTACTGCTGAGTTGAAATATTTATCATGGAAGACTGCTTTTTTGTTGGCCATTACCTCTGCAAGAAGGGTTTCTGAATTACAGGCCCTTATGGCAGTTGAGCCTTTCTTAATTTTCCATAAGGATAGGGTATCTTTGCGTACTAATCCTTCCTTTATGCCTAAAGTGGTTTCTAGTGTGGCTTTAAACCAAACTATTCATTTGCCTACTTTTTATGCAAATCCCCAAAATAAAGGGAAAAGATTTTGCACACTTTAGATGTACACAGGCAGTTGCGTTATTATTTGGACAGAACTAAAGGGTTCAGGCAGTCTCAGCAGTTATTTGTTTCATTTGCTTTGGGTTCTCAGGGCAAGCCTGTGTCAAAACAAACTATTTCTAAGTGGATTGGGTTTTGCATTGCTTTCTGTTATTCCCATCATGGCAAGGAGATTCCAGCTGGGATTAGGCCTCATTCCACTAGGGCTACTGCCACTTGACAGCTTTTTAAGGGGTGGCAACTAAAGATATTTTGGAGGCAGCTACTTGGAGTTCAGTGCATACTTTCTCTAAGCATTATCACCTTCCACTTTACTCTAAATCTAGGGCTGCTTTTGCCACTGCTATTTTACAGGGCATTTTGGCAGCTCCTGCTTCTTTATAGTTTTGCCATCCTCCCTTACCTCTGCTTTGGGATTCTACCCAAGTGTAAGGACTGCAGCAATGTGAGATGAAGAACATAGTACAGTTTTGTACCTACCATAAATGTAGATGTTCGAAGATCCACATTGCTGCAGTCCAATTTACCCTCCCTCCTTCCCCTCTGTAGTTAGAGGCGGTTGTGTGGGTTGGGTTGTAAATATTGTGTATATTGTATATATTGTACATATTATTAGTGCAAGGGTGGTTGGTTGGTTGTTTGCTGTCTTTTGGTTTTGACCTTTCTTTTTAGGGTCTTCTGACATCTGGGGCAAGAAAAGACTGAGGATATGACGTCGGTCATGCGCATTTGTACCCTGACGTCCTGATGTCAGTCTAATGCGCCTTGACTGACGTCAGCCTTATACTTTGATATTCGGGCCGACCGAGGACAGCGGACTACCCAAGTGTAAGGACTGCAGCAATGTGGATCTTCGAACATCTACATTTATGGTAGGTACAAAACTGTACTTTTTCTCTGAATCTAGGGATCCCTTTTCATCCCACTCTTCCCTCTCAGGACTTGTTCACAGATGCTTCAGACATGGGATGGGGGGTGACATTTGGCTCCCTAAAAAAGTACAGTAAGTGAGGTTGCCTCGTCAGCAGAAGGAACACATCACTGTCAAAGAGGTGAGGGCTCTTATGTTGGCTTTGCTGGTCTTTCATCTTCTTTTCTCTCCAAGACCTCTCACGGTGTCCACAGACAGTACCACAATTATGTGGTGTATCAACAAACAGGGAAGAACAAGATCTTATCTTCTTTGCCGGTTGTCACTTCTTGTATGGTATCTTGCTGTCAAGTATCAGTTTATATCCCTTCTGGGCAGAACATTGTGGCACACACTCTGAGCAGTTCCTTAACTCAGTCCCATGAATGGATGCTTCACAGGGATGTATTTCTGAACATTATCCACCAGTGGTACCAAACAAAAAAACGGAACCAGTGAAACCAAAAAAGCGAAGCAAGTCCAGGAAAACCTCAGGAGCAAGAAGTTACGTAAATGTACTTTATTAGAAACGTTTTCCATGGTAGCAACATTGAAGGATTTAAATGGTGGTTATTTGGTGTTCCTCTTTGTCTGAAGAAGCTTCTGTTTTTACAGAGGCGAAAACGTTTCTAATAAAGTACGTTTACGTAACTTCTTGCTCCTGAGGTTTTCCTGGACTTGCTTCGCTTTTTTGGTTTCACATTATCCACCAGTGGGGTTTCCTCAAGTGGATCTTTTTGCTTCCCCTCTGAACAGACAATTTCCTCTGTTTTGTGGCAGAGTCCCAGGTCCTCTGGTGTGGAAAGTGGACACCTTTCATTTTTCTTGAAAGGGGATGTCTCTCTATGCATTCCCTCCCCTCCTCTCATTCAAAGAGTCCTGTTAAAGATTCAACAGGATGCTACCAAAATTTTATTGGTGACTCCCTTTTGGTCGCAACAGTACTAGTTCTCTCTACTTCTGCATCTAGTCAGAGGCAGTCATCACAAGTTACCTCACAGGGTGGATCTAATCACACAAAAGAAGGGATCTCTCATCTATCCCCCACCTGTCCACACTTCATCTGACACTGTAGGCGATGTGATTTTTATTCCTCACAGACACCTTTTTTTTGAGGATGTGCTGCAAGTCCTGCAGGAGGCCAAGAAACCTACTACTAGGAAATCCTACTTATCCAAATGGGAGAGGTTTTCTATTTGGTGTGTCTCTCGTAACCTGGACCCGCTTACTCTGGATGTTCCTTTGGGTTCTGTCTTACTATTGTGAGTAGCTCAATGTTGGTTTGACCTATTCTTCTCTTAAGGCCCACTTATTGGCTGTCTCTTCTTGTCTGCCTTTTTCTCCTCCTTTAGCTTCTAGATTTGTGGTGGAACAATTTCTTAAAGGCGTCCTTAATATCAGACCTCCCAGGAAGCCTGTTCCTCCTCCCTGGGATCTAAATTTTGTTTTGGAGAAGTTGACTCGGGCTGCTGTTGAGCCTGCTGCTTCAGTTTCTTTGCTACATTGTTCCTGGAAGACTGTTCTTTGTTAGCTATTATTTCTACCAGATGGATGTATGAGTTGCAGGCCCTTATGGCTTGTCCTCCTTTTTTGGTCTTTCATGAGAACAGCGTGTCCTTTAACCCTTCTTTTATGCCTAAAGTGGTTAATGAGCTAGCACTGAATCAGTCTGTTAATCTGCCTACTTGTCCCCCTGTCCACAGTCTGACAGTGAGAAGGGTGCTGCATACTTTGGGCATACGTAGACAACTCGGGGTTTGTTTGGATAAGACTACAGCTAATAAGAATATCTGATCAGTTATTTGTTTCTTTTCATCCTAGATATTTGGGACTTGCTATATCCAAGCAAATGATTTCTTCTTGGATTTCTAAGGCTATCTCCTTTTGTTACACTTTTCATGGAAAGAGCCTTCCTTCTTCTGTTAAGGCTCATTCTACTAGAGCTGTGGCTCCTTCTGGTGCCTTTTTCAAGTGTTTGGATACTAACTCTATTCTTGAGGCAGCTACCCGGACTTTTGTGCATATCTTTACCAAGCCCTACAAGTTTGATTGAATTTCCAGAGCTAGAGCTGGCCTTGCTAGGGCCTTCCTTCATGGCTTCCTAAGCTTTGGTACTCTCCCTATTGTAATGAATACTGCAACAGTGAAATGGAAGGACATAGTTGTGTGAAGTCTTACCATAATGGTAGATGTCCTCTCTTCACTGTTGCAGTACTCACTCCCTCCCTTCACCCTCTAGTCCATTTCTGTTCTGGAAGTGCTGATTACCTCTGTATTCCTTGAACTGGCATTCCTACTGGGGCTCTCATTTCTGAGAATGGTAAATCCAGACATCACCTTTATGTTGTATGCTAAGTGAGG
Organism: Protopterus annectens; assembly: GCF_019279795.1. NCBI lineage: Eukaryota > Metazoa > Chordata > Ceratodontiformes > Protopteridae > Protopterus > Protopterus annectens. The sequence continues at coordinate 276,715,689 of NC_056748.1, forward strand.
CGTATCCGTGTAACATATGGCATACCTTAAAGCAACCTAAAGGCTTTGGTATTACTGGCCAGATGTTGGCCACCCTTGGCAGGGAATACCTATTGTAATAAGTACTGCAACAGTGAAGAGAAGGACATCTACCATTATGGTAAGATTTTATACTTTCCGGTATCACTTCATCTTTTCTTGTCCCTTCCAGATTGGTTGCAGATCACTCGGGATGCTTGGGTCCTTCCCATCATTCATCAGGGATATTACATGATTTGGAAGTCCCTTCCCCGCTTTTCGGGCATTCCTCAACGTCATCAAGAACAGCTGCCCTTTTTCCAGATGTTCTTCAGAGTCTTCTGTATCAAGGAACCACCTAAGTAGTTTCGACTTCTCAAAAGGGGAAGGGATTTTTTCCCAGAATGTTTCTAGTTCCCAGGAAAGAAGGCAGCTGGAGACCCATTCTGCATCTGTCCCAGCTCTACATCTTCCTGAAGGTTACTTCCTTTCGAATGTTATCCTGTCAAACCTTGTTTCCTTTTATTCTTTCCTAGTCCGTCTTGATCTCCAGGATGCCTATCTCCATATTCTTATTCATCCCCTTTTCAGGAAGTTTTTCTGTTACTCTGTTGCTTCCTTGCATTTTCAGTTTTCTGTGCTTTGCCCTTTGGCCTCTCTGCTGCCCCAAGGGTCTTCACCAAATGCCTCGCTTTTGTAATTTCTTTCTGCAGGATGATCGGAATTCAGGTCTTTCGTTATGTGGATAACCCTGGTCATTCAGGCTTTCAGAGATTTTTGCTTCAGCATCTTTAACATACTGTTTGTCTTTTGAAAAGTCTATGTTTTACTGTGAACTTCCAAAACATCTTCCTGACTCATGCTCAGGATAATGTTTTTTTCAGGTGCAGGCTCCAGGCCATTGCAACGCTGGCATCCCTGCCTCCTCCCAAGGCTTTGATTTTGATTGCATACTTCTTCCTTCCTCCCTCTGGTCTCCATTACAGCCAGAGAGTTTCTAAGGGCTCTGGGATACATAGCTTCCACCATTCCTATGCTTCCTCTGACCAGACTTCATATGAGAAAGGTACAGTGGTTCCTAAAGTCAGTCTGGCTTCAACATTCTCATCTTTTATACTTTCCAGTTCCACTTCTCTCATGTCTCAAATTGGAGCTCCAGTGGTAGAGTTGTTATTGTCCCACAACCCAGGGCTTCCTTTTCAGCCTCCAGTCCTCATTCAGGAACTCTTTTCGGATGCCTCATACATGGGGTGGGGAATTTCCTTCGGCCCTCTGAAGGTTCAGGGCCTTTGATCTCTCTGTCAAAGGGAGTACCATGTCAGTATCAAAGAGATGAGAGCTCTTCTCCTGGCTCTTCAGACATTCTGTTATCTTTTCCTTCCAGGGCCCTTCAAAATCTTCACAGACAATACCTCAGTGATGTGGTAAATCAACAAGTGACGAGGACATGGCCTTACGTCTTGTGCAGACTAGCTCTTCAGGTTTGGGATCTAGCTGTGCAGTATCAGAAGACACTTCAGGCTGTTTATATTCCTTCAGAACAGAACCTTTTTGCAGACTCTCTGAGCAAGTCCATAACACAGACTCACGAGTGGATGCTTTCTGGACATTGTCCACTAGTAGGGTGCTGCTCAGGTAGATGTTTTTGCTTCCTCGTTGGACATACAACTTCCTCTCTTTTGTACCAGAGTCCCATGTCATCTGTCTTGGCAGGCGGACACCTTGTCTTTTCTTGGAAGGGGATATTTCTTTATGCCCCCCCCCCCCCCAGCCAAACCCAAAGACCTAACAATTTCTTCATGGATATCCAAGGCCATTTCCTTTTGTTACTCTTTTCATGGGAAAAGCCTTTCTTCTTCTGTTAAGGCTCATTTGACCAGTGCTGCATCTTCTACTGGTGCTTTTTTCAAAGGATTGGATACCAACTCCATCCTTGAGGCAGCTACTTGGACATCTCTGGATACTTTTACCAAACAGTATAAGTTTGATGTGGTTTCCAGGGCTAGAGCTGGCTTTACCAGGGCTATCCTGCATGGCATTCTTAAAGGCTGTGCTGGACCTTCCTCTTCCCACCTTTGCTCCTGAGCTTTTGTACTATACCTATTGCAAGAAATACTGCAACAGTGATGTAGAAGGACTCAGGATAGTTGTGCAAAATCTTACCATAACAGTAGATGTCCTTCTCTTCACTTTTGCAGTGTTTGCTCCCTCTTTCCCCTGTTTCTTTCTCCTTGTGGATGCACATGTTCCTCTTTTCTCATTGGACTGTTCAGTTCTGAAAATGGTACATCTGTGCATCACCTTTATGCCCTACACTGTGCCTGGCATCCCTTTTACAACCTAAGGCTTTAGTATACTGGCTGGACATTAGGCTACCCAATGCAAGGGATGCCTACTGTAAGGAATGCTGCAACAGTGAAGAGAAAGACATCTACTGTTATGGTAAGATTTTGCACAACTATCCTTTCTTTTAGAAACCAGCTAAAAAATCCAAATCTCATCAGGTAGAACTGGAATATCAGTGGAAATATGTGTCAGAGGATGATTAGGTGAGAACTGTTTATTTTTCCTTCTTTGGAATACTAAACATAGGTTTGGTATGGAATACTGGGGATAATGCAGGAGAAAGATGACTGGCCATCTAAAGCAGTTTCTTCTCTGCAGTGAAGGCTGCAGCATGTGTGCAGGGTCCCAGAGAAGACATCCTTGGTGATTTTCTCTGTCACAGATTCTTCTAAGGATGTGGTGGCCACTTGGAAACACTGCAATGCTTTGGCCTCTGATCCCAGAAAAACTGAATTTTTCACATATCCAGAGACTGGTTAGTGTCAAGTTATGACTCTTAAGCCTGACCAAAACATGTCTTGGCTGCTGCAGAAAAGTTTAAACCTAGGCCACAAGCACAAGTTGTCCTCCCTGTGGATAAGGGGTTAAAGACTCTGGACAGGCTAGAGAAATGAGCACGTTCACCCTCCATGTTACCCTCAGAGGCAGTAAGTCATAAAATTCAAATATACTACACGTAGTATAATCTCTTGGATGACGTTCTAGGTATGACATGCACTAGCTGCCTGTCTGTATGGGGCATAAGAGAGAGAGAGAAAAACAATAGCTTCCTTGGTGGTAACCATTCAGCAGACTTGTGACAGTTGTTCAGGGCATCTGCAAATATAGAGGAACAGGAATAAAGCAGAATAAAACATTTCTGAAGGCTTGTAAAATCCTAATGATTCGGGTAGACTGATATTGTGGATAGGAAAGACTACTCGATCCAGCAGTACTTTATGTTGATCTGTATAGATGTGCCTAACATCTTTTGACAAGAGCATCAAAGAACTGTCATGGTTCTGCCTTTTCAGGGACCTCTGACTTATCCCAAAAACTGGTGGCTGTCTAAAGGCCATGAAAAAGAAAGGGTAAACCCTTTCTGCTTTGGGTGGCTCATGTCATCCTGTCCAGTTCTATTTACTAGGTTGCAGAGGAACCACTATAAACCCGTGGACACATCAGTTCCAACAGAGCCTATAGGGACAGCACTGAAACCAAAAGCAGCACCAGCATTTATCCACTGGGAGATAAGATTACTGGATTAGATTTTTGGTTCCTGTGTGTGCATTCAGCTTGACAGAAAGGCATTGTTTTGGATGACCAGCATTAATTCTGAATCCAAGTCCAACCACCTCCCTGTGGAGATAGTCAGAAGACTGCCCCTCCATATTTTGGCATGGTGCAACATCACCAGCCATGCATGGATCAGAGACATGATAATTTACTGCTCTCATCAGGATTTTTGTTTCTCTCCCCCAGGGCAATCCTTTGCCAGAGTGACTAACATGCCTGTAGTAAAGAACAATCTAGCCTCTCTGAGAAGACCAGCAGAGTTGGTAGTTCGTTCCCACTTTTTCTGTGTAACAATAGACCAAGGAGATCAGGCCCATTTTGAATTAAAGTAGTCTTTACACATGTACTTCTATGTCACATTTGCAGTATTCTTCACAGTAGAGATCTCCTGTCAAGGATAGCCCAATGACTGCCAGTGTACTACAGCCTTTAAACCTTGCATGCCCCGTACATCACACGTATGCTCCCCATACAGGACGTAGGGCATAAAGTTGATGTACGGGCACAGTTACCCAGAACATCTTTTTGCCACCAGTCCAAACACCATCATTATTCATTTAACCCAGGATTTTCTAGTATTCCTGGATTTGAAGGATCCTTACCTTCATATTCCTATCCACACTCTTTTTCAGGAAGTTTTTACATTTCTCTGTTTCTTCATCTCATTTTCAGTTCTTTGCTTTGCCCTTTGGCCTCTCTACTACCCCAAGGGCATTCACAAAATGCCTATCTCCTGTGTTTGCCCTCTGCAGGCTCCAAGGACATTCAGATGTTTCCTTATCTAGATGACCTGTTGCTTCAGGCACCTTCTCCCATTTGCTTGCTACAGCAGCTGAAAGTTCATCATATGTCTCCTCCAAAGTCTGGGGTTCACTATCAGCTTTCAAAAGTCTGTCCTTTCTCAGGACCATGTGCATCTTGGTTGCAGGATTTAGACAGTACAAATGCTGACCTCTCTTCCACCTCCAAATGTTCTGTCCTTGACACCTTTCTTTCAGTCTCTTCTTCCTATGTCTGCTGTTCCAGTCATAGAATTTTCTTGAGCCATGGGATTCATAGCCTCTTCTTTTCCAGTGCTCCCTCTTGCCAGACTGCACATGAGGAAGCTTCAGTGGTACCTCAAGTCAGTTTGGCTTCAGCATTGCCACCGTCTAGATTTCAGTGAGCCTCTGTTTCCTTGTCTAACACAGGAATTTGAGTGGTGGATTCAGCAAGTTTCCCTCAGCCGTGGCTTACCCATTCAATCTCCGGTTCCTTCTCAAGAGCTATTCACAGACCATTTCAGACAGGGGGTGGGTGGCTTCCTGTGGTCCTCTGAAAGCCCAAGGTCTTTGGCCTGCCTCATCAGAAGCCAGACCATTTCAACATCAAAGAGATGAGAGCATTTATTCTGGCCCTTCAGGCTTTTCACCCCATGCTCTTTCCAGGCCCTCTGAAGGTTTACACTGACAATGCCACAGTGATGTGGTATGTCAACAAGCAGGGGGGCACAAAATCTTACCTTCTCTGCAGGCTCAGACCTGGGATCTCGCTGTCAGTTATCAGTTAACTCTTCAGGCAGTGTATAATTCCACAGAGCAAAATTTAGTGGCAGACACCTTGAGCAGGTCCAAAACATAGGCTCATAAATAAATGCTTCATGGAGATGTTTCTGGACATAGTCTATCGGTGGGGTATTCTTCAGGTATATCTTTTTGCCTCCCCTCTGAACAGGCTGCGACTCCCCAGCACTGACCCAGTAATATCAAAGAACCTCAGTCCTCACCACTGGCAACAGTGGGGGATGTACACACTGGGAGGATGACAAGTGCACACAGAGACCACAGTCATTCTGGGGCTGGTTTCTCCCTCTTTCTCCAGATCCCCAGTAAAACTCCCCACTGGCATAGCTATAGAGTTGAGATCTCAGCGGAGTGGCCAAGCCAAGACCTCCAGCACTCTCTCTGTCAAACCATTCTTCGTGACCCTGCCCAAGTAGCTGACACACACTTTGAAATTTGATTTACACACACACACACACACACACACACACACACACACACACACACACACACACACAACTGGGAAAGGCTTGCACAGCTTTACTAGCTGTGCCTCCTTTTGCCTAGACTATAAGGTAGTTATCCCTGCCATCAGCCAACTCTTTTATCAGATACTTTAAGGCCCTTAACAAATGGTGTCCAATCATACTGTGTAATGTTACTATTAAGCCAAGTGATAGTTTGACCAAGAGCAAGGCTATTAGGAGTAGCGTGCACACGGTCACCAAATAGATATTCAAGTACTCTAAGAGCTTAAATATCTCTAGACAGATCAGACACAATTGAAAGGTAAATAGTAAAAGAACAAGACAATACTAAATATGTATTCACATTGACCTCAGAGTTCAAAATCACAAGAAATATTTAAAACAACATTGCAGGACAGTCTGAAATAAATACAGAAAACATCTAAACTAATCTTTACTATATTCCTTACTCAATCTAAAAGAAATTACTGTACCGTAATTAACTTACTTACAGAGCCAGGCAAGACAAATGTGTTGGGTAGGTTTTCCCAACTGATGCTGGCAGGTCAAAGACAAAATACATGATACCCTCTCACTCCCCCCCTCCCCTCTCTCTCTCTCAGAGTTCTTAAATTAATATCTGAAATATTGCTGCTGGGATACTTGCAGGATGACGTCACTTTTGTCATCTTGACTACCCTAGGTGAAAAACACCATTGATAGAAACTGCCAACATATTTAGCATCCCTCTGTGAAAAAATACGTAGCCCTCAGATCTTTGGTAAATGGTGGAAGTCGTAAAACAATTTACATTCCTCCACACTTAGACAATACAAAAAAATACTAGTTCTGGACATTGTCTGCTACTGCACTGAAACTGAAAGATAATATCTCTTTTATAGAGCAGTTATAAAACAATTTAATTTAAACTATTTTACTGATGTTTTGCAAGTCAAGTTAACCTTCTATGTGCCATTTCCCATTGTTAAAACATATACATTTACACAGTTACAATAGTTTATGTACATTTCTGTTCTTTTCCTGTAGGGTACACTGTGGATACATCTTTAAGCTCAGTACTGTACAAACCCTTTTCACACATACTTCTGTACCAGCAGTTTGATATAAACATAACATACAGTTCTAATATATTTGCAACACAAGTATATGAATCATGTTGACATTCACAACTGACATGTAATCATTTACAAAATTCCAGATAACTAGGCTGGCAATATTTCCTTTTGTGACACAGGCATCTCCCACTTTTTTGTTCCAGAGTCCCATGCCATCTGGCGTGGAAGTCGGATGTCCTTCGTTTTCCTTAGAAGAGGATGTTTCCTTATGGATTCCCTTCCCTTTCTCTACTTCCAAGAGTCTTGCAGAAGACTGAGATGGACTCCCCAGAAATCTTGTTAGTGACTCCCTTTTGACTAAGACAACACTGGTTCTGCCCTGTTAATACATCTGGCAATACAGGAGCAACCATCGCAAGTTACCTTACCGGTTGGACCTCTTCAAACAGGACAAAGGATCACTCATCCATCCTGACTTGTCCATTCTTCAGCTGACACATGGGGTAATAGTGTTTTGATTCCTTTTAGAGACACGGTTTCTGAGGACATGCTTAAGGTTTCACAGGCAGCAAGAAAATCTGCAACCAGAAGGTCTTGTATGTCCAAATGGAAGAGATTTTCTATCTGGTGCCATGCTGATCACTAGGATCCTTTTTCAGCGGGGGTTCCTCTGTTTCTCTCCAATCTGTGTGAGCTGCTGCAGTCTGGCTTGGCCTATCCTACTGTAAAGGTCTATTTGTCAGCTGCTCGTCTGACCTTGAATCATCCTTTGGTTTCTTGTTTTGAGGTCAGTTTCTTTAAGACGTCCTGCGTCTTAGGCCCCCAAGGAAGCCTGTTCCTCCTGCTTGGGACCTTAATTTTGTTTTAGAAATATTGACCCATGCTTCTTTTGATCCTGAAGATTCAGCTTCTCTTCAACATTGTACCTGGAAGACTGTCTTATTACTAGCTTCAGAGGGTTTTTGAACTTCAGGCCCTTATCGGCATCCCTCTTTTTTTAGTATTTCCCAGGGATAGGGAGTCCCTTTGTTGTAATTCTCCTTTTTTGCTCAAAGTGGTCAATGAGTTGTCCTTGCATCAGGCAGTTCAACTCCTTTCCATTTTTCCTTTTCTGATATTGAGAGTGTCTTTCTTACTTTGGATTTACACAGACAGCTGAGGTTTTGTTTGGATAAAACAATGGCCATTCGTAAATCTAACCAACGTTTTGTTTCTTTTCATCCTAGGACATTGGGTTTGACTGTTTCTGTACAAAACATTTCTTTCTGGATTTCTGAGGCCATTTCTTCTCGTTCTTCTCATGGCAAATGCCTGGCTACTTCTGTTAGACCCAGGGTTGCCAGATTTCCGACTGGCCAGGTAGGGACTAAAAAAAAAAAAAAAAATCAAACATAAATAAACACAGAGCTACTTCTGTTTAATGCAAAACATCGCAGTTCCGCATTACACAGAAGTAGCTTTGTTTTGCGATGTTTTGATTGGCCCATATACCGGTATACGGGCCAATCAAAACATCGCAAAACAGAGCTACTTTTGTTTAATGCGGAACTGCGATGTTCGTTAAACACAAGAAGCTCCGTGTTTAGCGATTTTTGATTGGCCTGTATGCCGGTATACGGGCCAATCAAAAAAAAAAAAACAAAGTGGAGGCTGCCCGGGATTTAAACCGGCAGGGTGGGACTCGGGATCAGGCTGCTGATCTCGGGACAGTCCCACCTAAATAGGGACGTCTGCAACCCTGGTTAGACCTCACTCCTGTAGGGCTGTTGCCTCTTCTGGTGCTTTTTTAATGGGGTTGGACACAAACTCTGTCCTTGAAGCTGCTACTTGGTCTTCTTTGCATACCTTTATTAAACTTTATGAATTGGTTATGCTTTCTAGGGCTAGAGCACGTTTTGCTGGAGTCATTCTACATGGTTTTGTTGAGGGTTATTCCCAACGTTCCACCTCCCAATCTTTTTCTTGAGCTTTTGTACTCTCTCTACTACACTGCAACAGTGATACGGAAGGACACAGCACAGTTTTATAAAAATCTTAGCATATCAATAGATGTCCTTCTCTACACTGTTGCAGTATTTGCTTCCTTCCCTCCAACCCCATTTCTTTCCTTTGCATTTTACTTTGGTTCCCCTCCTGGCCGAGGTTCTCCTTTTTCCATTTGCATTTCTCCTTCTGAATGTGCATGGTCTATTTTTTTCCAGTTGAGACTTCTCTCTTGTAGGGTAATTCATTTTTGGGTAGCTGCATCCATACATCACCTTTATGTGGCAGGAGATCCCTACTATGAAGAATACTGCAACAATGATGAGAAGGACATCTGCTGTTATGGTAAGATTTTATGCAACTGTACTTTATCTTCAGGAAGAGCTTATGCCTGGTCACTTTTCGAACCTATTCTTCTCTTCTGCCAAGTGAGACTAAATGTGCTACTTCAGTGACCAAGATACTTATCCTTGTATTAAGGTAATAAAGCTGTCAAAGAGGTTTCTTAGCTACCAGGTGGGGGTAGGCATGCATTTGTAGTTCAGGACTTTGCTCTTTGGCCTCCTGTTCATCACAGGGAGTTCACAGAGTGTATGGCAGTGATGGCTAAGAGATAAGAAAAACTTGACCAATTAAAACGTAATCATAAATGGTATCTGCAGAATGTACTTTATCAATTAATTCATTTACACCAAGTCATAGACATGAGGAAAAAACTTGTGCCATTTGGAAGGAAAAAAAACAGAGAAACATACACGAAGGCCTGTTACTCTTCTTGTTAGATTGAAAGTATAGCTGTTATATGGACTAAAATGCATCAGTATATTGAACAGATACAAGCAGTTACAGTGCTTTGGGTCTTAGACACTATGGAAGCAGAAGAGAACAGTACGCATAAGAAACAAGGGTCTTGCCTCCTGTTGTGACAAGCAGTGTGTCATCAACACAGGAAAAAAAAATCATATTTGCAGGATACTGTAGGCGAGATTCAGGCTTTGATAAAGAATTTGCTTATATCTGTAGCTCCTTGACTTTCCTCTTTAAAGTCAGCTGCTGTTGAACTATTACAAAAGATACCATGCAAAATTCATATCTCTACTGATGTGGAGTTATTTTAGCATTCATAATGTGTTTTAATCTTCTTTGTGAAATCCTAAATAGAAGTGGTAATGCAAAACACCAGACCTAAACCTATACTATTACATCAGTAACTCCAGATGATGTGACAGATACTTAATCCAAAATATCGTCCTTTTCTGGAACAGGCTGCTTTTGCCCATCAGAGTGCTTCCTGAGCATCTTTTAAAACCTGTCTTGGTCGCAAATTTTCACCAAGGATATGCAGAGAAAATCCACTAAATGGAGTACAGTGTTAGTTTTCCACCAGTTTTGGGCGATGTGGGTGAGCTTCTTGATGGTCTAATTTGGCCATTAGCTTAATAAGAAGCTATGAACCTGCCAACACAAGATTTGATTTCCTAGCAGTTTATCTGACTGTCGATTGTGTGCAGTAATAAATGGAAGAAATAAGTGCAGCTCAGCAGTGTGTCAGGGTGGCTGTAGTATATTAACTGACTGTGTGTAATCTGATAAGCAGATAATTATCTTTTATTAACTTTAGTTAGGTGGTTAGGAAGTGTTTACGCGCTTACATTTCTACATCACAGTCTATGGTCTTTGCTTCAGTTCTAGGATCTTTTTAATTGCCTCTGTGGAGTGTGAATGTTTTTCCCATGTGGTTGTAGATTGTAAGTTAAGATGTGAGACAATTTGCATCTTGTCAGTACCCACCTTCCTGATATACCTCCTGCTAATAGAAGGGCACAGCATGTCTAGACTAGGACAAATTTGCAGATACCCATCCAATTATCAAGGTTTGTCTTGAAAGATGTGAGAGTGTCGCAGTATTTACCATTTAACTTCCATTTCCTGTAGGTTGCATTTGTTGCTTGATTTCACAGATTTGCAGACTTATTAGCTGGAATAACAGGCCCAGAGCAGTATATTCCAGGGTAAATGGAATGGCGAGGATGTTTCTAAAATGTTTCCTGCAGTTTCACAGTAGTAAACTAGAAATTATTTACAGATAATGTCCGATTTTCAAAGATGTCCTAGGAAGTACAAGGATATTTGACCATAAGCCATGCATGCATTGCCAGTAACCACACACTGGCAATACCAGCCATTTTAAGAAGGACAAGGCCTGTAAGACCCAGTGTGCATTTTAAGACAGAAGCATGTTGGGTCACCAAAGGTAATTTTAATGAACATAAATACTTTGAAGTAAGGTTGCCAAAACTGCATTCAGCAACAGTGCAGTTTGCCTTTTTCTCCACTGTTGTGTGACCCTGAAGTTGGTATATATAAGTTCAAGTGGTGTGGGAACTGTCTCTCTGTAAAAATACTTTCCACAGGATGTTTGCTGAAGGCAGTGTTGACAAACATTTTTTGATTTATTTATGTTCAGCAAAACTGCTGTCAGCGAGTTGGCATCTATCCTTTAAGACATCCATCCATTAGTATAAGACTATGTTAGAAACCCAACATGGAGTTGGATTATAATGTTATTTCAAGTAAACTGTAACACTTTTGGAAGTCACCAGCAACATAACTACAGATGTATCTAGTTGACCCCAGGAAAGATTACAAAATGGGAACCAAATGTGGCCAGTGCGAGTGGGAGACGCAATGTAGAGAGAGAAGGGTGATGGAAAGGATCACATAAGATGCAGATGAGACAGATAATATGAATGTTTGAAATAGTGTAAAATGAGTACAGCATGCATCAGCTTTAATTTTGCAGATTTACTTGCTTTTGTTGAGGATAAACCTGGCCTGTAATGTTGAGTGGACTGCTGCTTACTGATGGAAAACAGAAGGCTGTTATATGTGAAGGTATGTATAGGTTCATAGGTTTTTACTAGGCTAACGACCACAAGGGCCTTTTTAAGCCTAGCCATGCATCCCAAATCTCAAACAAGTTCTGATACCCTTGATAAGTGTAACCAGAGGCCTTGGAGATTAATCATTTACAGGGTGCCTATGTCCGTTAGAGACATAGGTGCCCAACCAGGGATGAATTTCCTGTTCCCCATCCAATTGTCCAAGTTGCACTTGAATTGGATTAGGGAAGAACTCCTATTTCACATGGATGGGGAGCCTGTTCCATAGATGGGGTAGTCTCTGGGATACATACCTGTCTCTTCAGCAGGTCCTGTTTATATCACAGGCAAACTTTAAATCTTTAGAACAGGTAATTCGGGTGCTGTTTGTTTTGTGGATATGCAGGAAATCCTTAGGAATGGGGCCTGACAATGCCCCTCAAAAACCTGTGGGAGACGGAATGCAGGGATATGACCTTGAGGCAGTCTGCACAGGACATTTTACTTACTCCCTGTATTCTTTTAGTGAGGAACCTCTGTGGATGGTCCAGTTGTTGGATATCCCTGGTTAGGTATATAACAAAGGGGGCTTTATACTCAATGATAGGTCTGATGAATGCCGAATACAGGACTTAGATGCCATACCTTTGATTATAAGTTGCGCAATGCAAAATGATTTCCTCACTACTGTAGACATGATGGTCAAAGGCTAGGTTACTATCTATGTGTATCTCCTAAGTCCCTGACTACTGGGTCAACTCTAAGGAGTGTGTCAATATGATAGTTACCAGGGATGGATGACTTCCCCAAAGGATACTGTTATACATTTATTGGCATTTAGCTTTAGTCCATGGCCAGTTGTTTGTCTGTGTCAGCCCCTCCTGGAGAGCATATGTCAGTGTGTGATTCAGTGATAGCTCCTAATTTGCAATCATCTGCAAATTTAGTCCGCCAGAGACCACTGCCATTGGCATTGGCTTCTGAGAAGTAAATGCCAAAAAGGAGAGGTCCAAGAACTGATCTCTGAGGGACTCCACTTTTGACTGGCCTGTTTGTAGAGGTGGACTCCCCAATTCTAACTTCCTGGGTCCTGTCTGTGAGCCAGTTGGCTATCCACCAGGTGACATATGAGTTTGTACCTAACTTGTTGAGTTTGTCAACAATGCCCAAGTGAAGTATTGTGTCACATGCCTTGGCCAGGTCAAGATAGGCAGTGTGAACTATTTTTCCCTCATCCATTGCTTTGGTTACCTTCTCAAAGACGTCCACCAGGTTAAGTAGGCATTATCTGCCCTTGACGAAACCAAACTGCGTTGAGTTCAGTGTCTGGAGGTTTACTATATCTCTATTGATCATTTCCATGATAACTCTTTCCATGGCTTTACATTCAAGACTAATGAGACTTGTGGGTCTGTAGTTTCCAGGGTCTGTAGATGGGCCATCTTTGTGCAGAGGGATGACTTTTGCCATTCTCCATTCATGAGGCATGAAGCCTGTTTGGAGGCTACAGTTAAACAGTAATTCCAGAGGCCCCGATAGGTCATGTTTCATGCTCTTTAGAAGGCATTCTGGGATATTGTCTAGTCTCATTGATGAAGTGCTCTTGGTCTTAGAGACAGCATTAAGGACCTGCTCCCTAGTGATAGTAGTGGGAGTTATAGTTAATGGTATTTCCTGATGGAAGGTTGAGGGGGAAGGAGAGGTAAAGCTGGGGTTGAATTTATCAGCCAGGAGGCTTGCTATATCTTACGGCTCAGTATATATAGCAAACCTGATATATACTGTAATAATGTATTAAGTGTATATATATATATATATATATATATATATATATATATATATATGAAACGCACCAAGACCCAGAAAATAGATGAAAAATCAAACCCCAAGGAGCCGTGTGCCAATCCCAACACAAACGGAGCTGTCGTCAACTCTGAGGCTTGATACAAATGCAGACACTGGCAAAACTGTTGCTAATCAATGTAAACGCTCCGTGAAGCTTCATAAAACAATTCATTAACCTCAATTGAGTGATGAACGATAGGATCCTGTGTTCGCTAATTCGCTAGTCGAAACTCCAATACCAAAGTCACAAATAACTCCAAATAGCTATATAATAAACAGGTTTAATGAGTGAGCGCTTTCACGGCAAATAACACCGCTTCATCAGACAAACAGTTCAAAACTAAAAAAGCAAGAATTTAAATAGCATTGAGTCTCGTCATCAGCCAATGAGGAGGCGATTCTCCCTTTAAAGTGCTACAGCTTATAACATCAACAATTCTTCACTTTAATATGAAATATCACATATATACGTTAAAATCTTTAAAATATTTGACACAACTGTAGACCTCATAAAACAGTTTACAAAAACATGACCACAAAAACGCTGGCCTCACAATTAAAACATTCAACAAAAATAGTAGTTCTCTATGCGTGTATATAAAACACAAAACACAAATGGAATGCACACTGTGTGCATCCAATAAAACCTACTCATACCAAGTGCTGCTTAGCTGTTGTGTATAATGTAAAGTGTATAAGATGTATAGAATATAGAGTGAGTGAATAAACAATGCTATTTGAAACAATCCTATACACCATGATGTAAAGGCAACTGTGACTAATTCATGTATATTAAAAATCTAAAATGTAAAAACTGTGTGTGTATGTGAAAAAATGTGAATGACAGAGATGTCTGACTACAGACATGAATATACAAAAGGCTGTAGCCTGTATCATCAGCTTGATACACACAACAGGAAATGAAATAAGGAGGTTGTAGGTAACAAAATCGTCCAACTGCAAACAAAATATATGAGAAAGAGCTATTGCCTAAGTTTTCTACTTTTTAAGTGTGGTTTGAGAGAGACTACTTCATTTAAACCCCTCCCTCTGTGTGCTCCTAATCTTAATATCCAGCTGATTTCAGCTTCTTCCGTAATGTTAGTAACATCTCCTAACCTATTCAATAGTTTCTGTTGGTACAGCACTTGGAATAAAAAAGTATGTAGTGCTCCAGTCTTCAAAGTATGCTTGGCCAGAGCACTACATTCGTCCTGCCTTGCTAGGCAATAATTATGATCCCTAATCCGCTCTCTCAGTGACCTGTCCGTCTTTCCTATATAGAAACAAAAACATTGCACACAATGTGCAACGTAAACAATGCGTCTACTATTACATTGGGAATCTACCCTAATATCCCATAACCTACCAGTGTCCGGATGTTTGAAAAAGTGGGATTCGTCTATGTATGGACATTGGGGACATTCACCACACCTACTGGTTCGTTGGAACCCCATGCTGGGTGGAGTGCCAGGAATCCGTTGATTCTGACTGTGACATAGAAGTTGTTTCAGACATTGCATGTTGCTGAACGTAAAATTGGGTTCAATGCCTACTATATGTTTCACCTGGTCATCTGCAGTTAGAATATTCCAGTTCCTGGCTACCGCCTGCATAACACGATGAACATTGTTTCCATACGGTATCACGAAAGACTCGTGCCAAGGTCGGTGAGATCTACTCCCGACATGCCTATTGTGTTCCGAGAAAAAAGGTTGTGCTCTACTGGCCCTGATGTAGTCTATATTGGAATAAACCTTTCTGATTTCATTGGGGTGATACCCACGGCTGACTAGGCCTTCCTCAAGTTGCGTCAATTCTCCATCAAATAACTCTTCTGTACTTGACAATCTGGACAAACGCATGGCTTGTCCTTTAATAATGTTGTTAAAAATGTGGGGACTGTGCATGCTTTGCCTATGCAAGTATGAGGGCTTATAGCATGGTTTGCGATGCACCTTTGTACAAATCTTTCCCTCATTCTTATACACATTGACATCAAGATATTCAATGCTTTCAAGGGAATATTTGATAGTGAACTTCAAAAACGTGCTGATCTGATTGATCTTCAGATGGAATTCATTTAAGGATTCTACTGATCCCTCCCATACAAAAAACAAATCATCAACAAATCTTTTAAAAAATTTTATCTGTGTATTGCCAATAATATGTTTGATTTCAAAAGTAGCCATAACTAGATTAGCATAACTGTTGGCGCAGCTCGTGCCCATAGCCACCCCACTGTTCTGTTTGTAACACGTATTACAAAACAGAAACACATTGTTGTCTAAAACCAATTCCATGAGAAGGCACAGAAAATCAACCTTACATTGATCAATTTCACAATTTCCATCAAAAACCACTTCAAATGCATAAGTCCTTCTTCATTGGGAATGCAGGTGAACAACGATACAACGTCCATGGTGACAAATAGGACGTTGTCAACATGAGATATTGTTTTCATCCCCACATACAGATCTTTTAAAAAATGTTCAGTATCTCAACACATATTCATGTGTATTCAAAAACTTTTTAAGTTCATGCTCCAGATAGATTGACAGGGGCTCAGTCAACCACCCTGTTCCCGATACAATAGGTCTAAATTCTGGCGAATACAAGTTCTTATGTATTTTTGGTAGTCCCGTTATTGTAGGTATTAAAGGAGTTTCAACCAGAAAATACTTGAATAGTTCATCACTAATAAGACCCATACACTTGCATTCATATAAACTACAAAAAATTGTGTTTTGCATTGTATGTACATGGTCAGGGGATATCACTTGATAGGAGGCATTGTCCAGCTGCTGTGACATTTTTTCAATATAATAATCACTATCCAACACCACAACTGGTCCTCCCTTGTCTGCTGGTCGAATAATGATACTCTGATTGTTACGTAAACTCATTAGAGCATCATGCTCCATCTTAGTCAAATTGCCTTCAGTGATGGTATTACTGAAACGCAAATCATCATATATGTTGTCCTCTACTGCTTTTATAAAAACTTCCAAATTTGCCTGAAGATGGGGATTGAAAGTACTCCTCTTTCTAAATTCTAGTGGAGGTGAAGCATCATGATCATCTGCTTGAGTACTGAACAACAACTTAAGGGCTATCCTACAGACAAACAACCTAAGGTTGAGGTTAACGAATTGTTTTATGAAGCTCACGAAGCTTCACGAAGCATTTACATTGATTAGCAACAGTTTTGCCAGTGTCTGCATTTGTATCAAGCCTCTGAGAGTTGACGACAGCTCAGTTTGTGTTGGGATTGGCACACGACTCCTTGGGGTTTGATTTTTCATATATAGTTATATATATATTTATATATAGTTATATATACTTAATACAGCTTATATATCTGATAAATTCCTGTACAGAGCTCGCAGTGTTAACAGGCAGTAGGGACCCAGAGCAATTTTCTTCCTACTTTTCTTGGAATCAGCTGTTTAAATATGTTTATTCACATAAGGAAATGGTAAATGTACGGTGTTTCATTACGTCAAGCAGTATTGTTAGTGCCACATTTCCTTATGCTGTCATTTACAATTACAGAAGTAACTGAAATTTCAGTTTCAGGTATCATGTTTTATTTAGAATTGTAATAGCACTGTAAAATCTAGGGAGTGATCTAAATAATAATTGGTTCTCTGTCAATGTTGATAACAGAATAACTATATTCTGTAGACAAGGAAGGATGACTTGGGGTAAGTGCTGTGTCACTGAATGTAATTGTAATTGCGTCTCCTGTTTAGGAAAAAAAAAAACTCAAACAAGAAAGTAAGTACAATCAGAAAAGAATAATGTCCTAAGAGCCACACTCGCATAATTCTAAGCATATTAAACTCCAGGAAGGAGAGAAATATTTATTTCAGGGATGCAAAGATTGTGAGAAAGCACATTAAAGAAGACTAGCTGATTTAATTTCTAAGGGTTTTGATGTAGAGAGCAAACAGTATTTTTTAAGGAGAAATACTGCAGTGCTAGTGCAGTAAACTTTACTTTGACATCATTATAAATGCTTATATTAAGTTAGGAATCTTTGCTTAAATTTGTATTTAACTGACTGGATTTCTTTAAGCAATAATTTCTGGTAATACAGGTTAATTAGCAGTCAGATTTAACTTCTACCACCCCTTTATAATCCTAACTTGCCATTAAATATTGAGGGGCAATTTACAAAAGAAAGATGCTTGGGTGATTCACTCGTAACAAAATATCTTGCCTCCAAAGTAGATGCCGCTCGGATTTTACTGCAACTTCGTGACTGGGTTATACTGTGATTACAGGAGCTTTGATGATTCTCATTCTTGAAAATACTGATGCCCCCAACCCCACCCTGTTCTTTGCACCATAGAAGGGTCTGAACTACCTTATTGGTAAATCCTCCTCTAGAGAGCTTATTGTAGAGAATTAATGTTCTCTATTTTCTTTCTTTGGAATGCAAAACGTCTGTAGAAAGCAATAAAAATGGTATTGGATAATTTATGTACGTTTAGTCTGTGTACGTTTTAGGCTGTGATTAAAACACTACTGTAGTGGGCCATATAGGTTGGAGTCATGAGTAACCTCAGATTGTGGTTAATGGTATTCCATGAAAAATGTAGCAAGAGAAAGAAAAAACAGTTTGAACATAATCAGAAATGGAGCATAAGGAGCGCATAAAAAGTAAAGCTAGTTAACAAAGTAAAATTAGAAACAAGTATATACGTTCTGTTAAATTTCTGTCCAGGGAGTTGTAATCTTTTCAGCTGAAGTAATTATTTATTTTTTTATTTTACATTTGTTAACCGGGGGTGTCTGACTTAACCGAAAAGGCCCTTTTTCAGCAGAGGCCCAGGGAGAAAAGCTCCTCGTAGAGAAATTACAGATACATTTAGATATTTAGACATGATCAGTATACACACAAATTACAATAGACATGTTTTTACAGTGGTATGCTGCACATCAACAGTTAGAGTACAGAGAACAAACAAGAAAATAATTTAAAAATAAAGCTAATTAATAGATTTGTGGTGTACAGCTGAAATTTGCAACATAGGTATAATACATATAGTACACAGGTACAGTACATACATTGTAGATTCCAAAAGATTCGCTCTCAGTGTAAGTGACCATCCATTAATTAGAAACTAACCTTATAAAATTTTCTCAGCCATTCTCAAGCTTCTAGTCCAAAAAGTCATATGGCTGAGTTTTCTCTTTGTCTCTCTCTTTGCTTTTAAGAAAGACATGGGGCCATTTTCTAAAAGAATTGCTGTCAGTGCAAATGAGTCCTGATTCCGAAAGAGCTGCTGTCAGCATAAATGCCTTATTTTGGTGTAGGGCCTATCTATAAACATGATTACTACAGGGACCAGATTCCAAAATCCCTGCTGTCATTGTAAGTGGTCACTTACACGGAGAGCAAATCTTTTGGAATCAGGGCCTTGGCAGGTATATAAAATGTTTGTTACTGAACTGTTTTTAGGTAATTTTAACAGTATCCCGATATTTCCTAACCTCCTCTCTGATACCGGAAAAGCTGTTCTGAGTTTGTCAAAATATTTTTTCACTGTTTATAGAAGTTGTCCTATGTGTACACACATTTTTCTGTATTTGAGAACATTGCTCAGCGTTTGTGAACTTATTTCTAAGGATTCCTGATACTGCAAGGAATCTTTTGCTGTAAAGCATTTGTTACTGCACTTCAGCTCAGAACCAGTTTGTTTTACATTGAGGGATTTATTCTGCACTCTGGTGGGAACAGAGGGTTGATTC
This sequence comes from Protopterus annectens, assembly GCF_019279795.1. Classification (NCBI taxonomy): domain Eukaryota; kingdom Metazoa; phylum Chordata; order Ceratodontiformes; family Protopteridae; genus Protopterus; species Protopterus annectens. Next base: position 276,734,861 of record NC_056748.1, read on the forward strand.
AACCCATCAAGTGGGAACTGCTTGTTGAAGGCTTATTGTGTGTTTATCTGATTGGCCTGAGGTTGTAATTGTGTAAAAGTCTTTCATCCTGCTGGCATAAAAGCCTTATATTTGTGTGAGCCTGTGCTCATTTATTCGGAGCTTCCCCATGCCTGGCTTGGACACGTGTGACTACAAGACACTTGGATTGCATCTAAAGCCATCCATAGACCTACAAAGTTGCTATAAGTATTTTTTTTACACTTGCTCTATCTCAATGCTATTTAACAGCTCTGTCCTGCATTTATTGATTTGTTTGAATTTATCACTATTTTTCAGCCTGCACTTCATAAAGAAACACCATCTGTTAGTTACTCTACTACTCTTAACTTGTTTTACCAGTATCCTGATATTTCTTAACCTCATCTGATAGCGCAAAAGTTGTTTTGAGTTTGCTGAAATATTTCTAAGCTTTGCAAAGTTTTTCTGTGTTTGTAGAAGTTTTCCTCTGTTTGCACACTTTTTTTTGTATTTGGGAACATTTCCCAGGGTTTGTGAACTTATTTCCAAGGATTCATGATACTGCAGGAGTTCTGCCTTTTGTTATAAAGCAATCGTTACTGCACTTGAGTTCAAAACCAGTCTGTTTTACATTGAGGGTTTTATTATGCACTCTGGTGGGAGCAGATGACTGGTTTAACCCATCTGAGTTTGGAACTACTGATAGAAGGCGTATTGTGTGTGTGTATCTGGCTTGAGGGCTTAATCGTGTAAACGTTTTTCATCCTGCTGATATATCCATGCCTTGTATATACACAAACCTCTGCAGTTTAAAATCCTCTATAGGAAACACTGTCTGTAGTCGCTTACTGTTCATTGCTGCTTGAAGAGCTGCTGGTTTGCCCAGTGGGGGCAGCACCAGTGCAGGTCATCCTACAGTATACCACTAAACATTCTGACTTAGATCTTTAAGTGAGAATGTTTAGTGGTATACTAAACATTCTGACTTAGATCTTTAAGTGACTCTCCCGTACTCCTTCCCATCTGGTAAGGAACTGGTGCAGTGGATAGACACTTCCCTGTCATCTCTGTTTGTGGCCTCGTGGATATGGCCATCATGAGGCAGTGTAGTAAGTGCCTCATGTTTACATACAATCGCTTAATTTTACAACAGACAAGCACAGTATGTGAGATATGTAGATACACAATATCATTGGAGGCAAAACTCTCACATACACACACAGTTGTCAGCATTACACCCAATGCACTCACTACCAACACAAAGGATCAAACATGTAGACCGACCTACATGTGGAGGTACTACTCGCATGCAGTCTGCCCAAACCTGCAAGACCTTCTACAAGCATCTCTTCATGGCTCCACGCATACTCACAAAAGATAGTACCTTACACAACACACAACTCTGAAAATCATAGCAGCCTTACTTCCAAGTCCATAAGGCAACACACCACACAACCAAATATTCTAGTTATTGAGGATTCCATTGTAAGACATACTGATGTCCCCCTTACCAAGCTAAACAAAGAGAAGATCACAATGAGCTGTCTGTCTCAAGCTAGTATCTGTTAGATCATGCATACACTTTGCTGTTCAAACCACATGTATCAGTATGACATGGTTGTAGCCATGTGGGAGTAAATTACCTAAAATGTACCTCAGTGGACTATATGAAGAGACATGATGGTATTCTCTGAATATGTGTCTCAGGCGGGTATGAATCTGGCCTAGAGTAGCATACTGCCCTTGCATATGATGATGGCACAGTACCATCAAAAATTGTTGACTTCAACAGTTGGTGTCACAACAAGGGGATCCAGTATCTGTTAGCTGGGAAGACATAATGAACAAACCACGATGCTTTGTCAGAGATGGTTTGCACTTGTCACCACTTGGCTTGTGGATAATGGCAAAAACTTTATCTATCCCCATAGTGCCTTTTTTAGGCTGTGCGAAGTTGTTAAAACCTCCAACATAAAAAAATCACTCATGACCACCTAAACTTCCTGCTTCTTAATGCTAAACATTTAAATAAAAAACTGCACTCCCTGGAAGCACTCCTCACCTTGGGGAACACAGACATATGTGCAGTCACAGAAACATGATTCATAACCATGGAGAGTATCCTGGCTATCAAAGTCTACAATGCCTTTCATACATTTTGATCCTCCTCAGATAAAGCTAAAGCAAAGGGAGGAAGTGTTTCAGTGTTCATAAAGGACAAGTACACCTCTAGGTTGGTCCAGTAGCATAGCTTGCTTGAGTTGCTCCATAGGTTCATAGGTGTTTACTAGGCTAATGACCACAGAGGCCTTTTTAAGCCTAGCCATGCACCCTAGATCTAGGACAAGTTCTGATACCCTTGATAAGTGAAGCAGGGGCTTGGGAGATGAAACATTTACAAGCTAGGGGCTGGGAGATGAACTATTTACAAGTTGCTTGTGTCCATTAGAGACATAGGTGCCAAACCAGGGATGAATGTCCTGTTCCCCATCCAGTTGTCCAGGTTGTACTTGAACTGGGTTAGGGAAAACCTCTGCTTCACATGGATGGGGAGCCCGTTCCAGAGATGGGGTAATCTCTGGGATGTATACCTGTCTCTCCAGCAGGTCCTATTTAAATCACAGGCAAGGTTTAAGTATTTAGAATAGGTAATTCTGGTGCTGTTTTCAAGACTTAAATCTTACCTGTGATATAAATAAGACATGCCCAACTAAACATAGGTGCGACCTCCTATCATATCCTTGCTACCTACAGATCCTCTAACATGAGTGTGGAAAAACAGACCTCCTACCTAAACCTACTGGAATCTTTTAATATTCAGCTTAACACCATACTTATGGGTGACTTCAGCTACCCCTCCATAATTCATTTGTCCAGAGGTTTTTGGACTTCATCAAAGCAAACACCCTAACACAACTGGTTATCTCCCCAACTAAAGGTACAAATATCCCAGACCTGGTACTCATTAAATGGGAGGATGCTGTTCCCTCCCATGCATTAACTCCTCCCTCATAAGATCTGACCACAAAATTATCTCCTTTACTATTAAAATGAACCTAGCACCTCTATCAAGCTCCATACGTGTTAAGACCTTTGCTAAGGGTAGTTACCTTAAACTTAGTGACTACGTTTTAAATTTCCAAGCCACTCCAAACCCAGATGCCATTGAGGGCCTAATCTATGCTGTACACAAAAGCACAGTGCAGCCACAGTCCTAGCTGCATAGAGGCGGCAGTACCTGTTTGAGTCAAATCTGTGATTACTGGCAAAAATAAATCACCATGCTGGACCCTTAGAAATATACTAGTCAACAAAATGAATAAAATGCACTCCAAACCCAAGGAGGAACAGACAAAACAGTGCAAAAAGACACTCTTCTGTGTTAACAAAAAAATTGAGAGCTGGTCAGTTCTGTCAAAGCAAACTGTAAGGCAAATGTGGCCTCCCAGGGGAAAGATAACCTTAAGGCGTTTTTTAATTATGTTTGCAATTTCAGGAGAAATGCTCCACAATGTGCTGAGTCAGTTATTAATGGTAACATTTACACCCAGCTTGAAACTATAGCAAACCTGCTGGCTGACAAGTTCAGTTCAGACTTCTCACCCTACTACCACACCCAAAGAAATACCAGCAACCATTCTCCTACCAGCCATTACAAGGGAACAAATTCTTATTGTGCTCGCTAAAGCCAAAAACATAGCCTCGACAGGTCCCAACAACATTCCAGGATGTTTCTTAAGTAGCTTAAAACATGATCTGCCAGGGCTACTAGAGACCCTCCTTAACCACAGCCTCCAGAAGTTCTTTGTCCCAGAGGAATGGAGGACTGCAAAAGTCATCCCTCTGCACAAGGGGAGGCCCAACAACTGACCCAGGGTACTACAAACCCATAAGATTGACCAGTCATATCTGCAAGGCCATAGAGAGAATTATCATGGACCTGATTGGTAATGACATAGAAAAGCTCTAGGCACTAGACCAGACCCAGTTTGGCTTTGTCAAAGGAAATTCTTTGTTCAGTCTGATGGACTTTGAGAAATTCACCAAAGCCATGAATGAGGGTAAAATGGTACACACGGCTTATCTAGACCTGGCCAAAGCTTTTGACACAGTCCCCCACTGGGGGATCATAGATAAACTTACTGTTAGGCATAAACCATTACATTGTCCAGTGGATACCAAACTGGCTCACTGAGAGGACACGTCTGGATAGGTGAATCCACTTCCAGTAAGAAACCTATTACTAGCGGTGTCCCACGGGGCTCAGTGTTGGAACCCCTCATATTTGCTGTATACTTCTCTGAAGTGAAAGTCAATATTGGGGACCTCTGGCTCACCACGTTTGCCAACTACAGTAAGCTGGGAGCAATTGTCAAATCCCCAGACAATTTTGGCATCCTACAAGTAGACTTGAGTATGACAAATGACTGCTGCCAAAATCATGGTCTGAGACTAAATGCTAAAAAATGTGTAATCATACCCTTCAGTAAATAAAATATCCCTGCAAATTATAATATCAATATCACATCCATAAAAGTAGACCCAGTAGTGAGGAAGCTAAGAACACAGATAACCTAAACTTTGACAACCAGGTATCAGTGGTAGTAAGGAAATCCTTCTGTACGGCTCAACTTATAAGGAAAGGCATGGCATCAATTTCAAAGGAAATCATAGTGCCATTGTGTTCGGCCCTTATCAGGCCAATAATTTGGTACAATGCACCCTTCTGCATGTGCCTAACCAGGCACTTATGCCAATTGGAGTAGCACCAGAGGTTTCTCACTAAAAAAAAAAAAAAAAAAATACAAAGAGTAAGACACATGTCTTATGCGGACCAACTAAAGCCACTATCCTTTTAGTCCATCTCATATTGTTTATTGAGAGTTTACTTATGTCTGACCTACAAGCCATTCTCTGATCCAGCCCTGATGAAAATGTTACATATTCGCAAGAAAAATTATATGAGGGTTACACATTCCATGGACCTAAACCTTATTTATGACTAACAGAACTTGCTGGAGAGACAGCTTCATACCCCCAAAGGCTACTTTGTCTATGGAACTTTCCATCTTCATAAAACAAAGCCCATCCCTCACTGCGTCCAAAAAGAATATGGATAAATGGATGGGAGACCAAAAATTCACTCCTGGGTACTGCCCATGTCCCATATAGATGGAGACAGTCTGTAAAATGGCTCAGGGCTCCAACACCCAAAGACGCACTACCCCATCCCATATCTGGGGAATTGAGATATACTATTGTCATAGCCTAGGTATTATTGGCTAGGCTTGTAAAGGCTCTTGTGCTATCAGCCTAGTAATCACCTATGAATCTATGAGAAGAAGGTAGTAAAGAAAAGTTGAGGTGGGGGATGGGGTGTAATATATGTAGTCTTGATATATTCTGTATTACTTTTGCATAGGTGAATGTTTGGGTTAAGACCTTTGACCTACTCTAATAATCTTTTTATGAAAGCAAGTAAATAAGAGGGCACTGAATATAATGAAAAGTTTTCCTTTGGCAAATGAATGTTAATTATAAGTTGAGAAGTTTTCAGAGCTCTATATTTGGTACTTGTGTTTCCGTGGAGATTAGCTAGCTATAAGGGGAAGCAGTAAAAGGCAGAACACTTTTTTAAGGCTAAAGATTAATGTTTTCTGAAAGCTTGTAAGCTGTTTAGAGAAATGAAGATAAGACAAGAACAGACAGCAGTTAGCGTAAGTAGGAGCGTAGGCTGTAACATGCTTCTTAGCATAAATAAACTTAATGTTAGGTTAAGTTATGCCTGTGTGTGCAGCTGTTTGGGGCAGTTGTTCATATCAAGAAAAGGTGGTAAAGAAAATTCAAGAATACTGAAAAAATGTGTCTGATATTGGGGTGTTCTGCCGTGCTTTTACTGTTGAGGTTTCCACCTTAGCTCGAATGTGTTTTCTCTTTACTGCAGCGGTCCAGGATATCCATTCCTCCTGCTGGCACAGCATGGTGTCACACTAACCTAGGAGACAGTATGTAGCTCCTGTGTCCATAAGTTTTTTTCTGCTGCTCGCACAGTTTGGATCTTGATTTTAATATTCATAATGGAAATGTTTGTGTTCAATGTCTAGAAACTGTAAGTCATTAAAGTGTTCATGTGGTTGCGAGGTCACGAGCCAATACTCAACAGTGGCATTCCCTGTACTGTTTGGGAAAGCGCACAATGTCAGAAGCTGTAGTAAATTCTTATATTTTTATCTAGCCACCAAAATAATAATAAAAAAAAATACAGGCCTATATTACTTCTCACAGGATGATGACCACTGAGAGTACCCAGCTCAGGGATCATCAAGAAGGTGCCTTGTACAGTGTTTGTCTAGTGGTTTATCACTGTGAAAAGGTGAAAATTATGGAGGGCAGACATTGGTCACACTCTTCATTAGTTAAGTCTTTCCTGAGATGATCTCATTGTCCTGATGTATCACTAGCTTTATGCTGAATTGCAGTGATTGAAGTCACATCATCCTCCATCTTTGTGGTGACGACAAGCAGCCCAAGCCTTTGCAAGACTAGCCTGTACTTGGGGAACAAACCCTCAAGTCCCTCAGAATATGGTTAATTCAGGATTACCTTCTTCTGTCCTGTTAAGGCAGTGGTCCATGTGGGTGAGGCTTAGAGGACAGGCCCAGGCACTGGATGTCAAACAGGTGTTGGACATGGTGAGATTTTTCCAGAGAAGTGCAGAAAAGAACTTACAATGCCAAATGATGTTCATTGTGTTTCACTGTTGCAGTCATTACAATTGGGTTATCCTGCTGGCAGGCTACCCGCAGTCGGCCTGAATTCCAAAGTCTAGGTCCGGCGTCGGTTGCTGTCGCCTCTTCCCTGACGTCAGTGCACCAGGTATATAAAAGATGCAGCCGACGCCATTTTCTTCCGTCTTTCTTGCCGCGCGGTGCCCAAAGCAAAAGCAGTTCGCAAGTGCCGGTCGGCCGACTCCTGAGATTTTCAAATTTGAATTTCAGATCCGAAGTCCTCAATAAAGCTAAGTACCCCGTTGGGGAAACTTTTTTCTTGCTGCAGACCGATGTCAGAAAAAGTTAATAATTGTATTTCTTGTGGGAAGCAAATACCTCATAAGGATTTTCACTCTTACTGTATTCCTTGCCTAGGCTCTGGTCACAACGTTGCTAGTTGTCGGTTTTGTGCTAGATTTAACCAACACACTGTTAAGCATCGGTACGACTTTGCATTTCATTACTTTGGCAGAAGGTTCAGTTATATAATGCCGTCGGAACAGCCGACTACCGGAGTTTATAAAAAGCGCAAAGAAAAAGAAAAGGACAGGCATCTGAGGTCCAAAACCGACGATGAGGCTCCCACTAGGCCTGTCGCCGGTTTTCAGTGAGGTGCTTTCGCAGCCCCTGACGCCCGCTACCTCAGAGCCACAGGCCGCTTCCGACTTCCACGTGGGGCCGACTAGGCCGCTGGAAACTCAAAGTATTGGACACTCAGAAACTATTCCCTCAGATGGGTCTGGAGCCGCTGAGCAGGCATCGGCTTCTGAGGGTGTTTTCAGGCTTACACAGTTATATGTAAAACCTACTTCAGCTTCAAAGGCAAAGACTAAAGCAGTTCTAAAGATAAAGAAATAAGTACAGCATTCTTCTGGACAGGCCACCATGCCTAAAAAACAGATGCTTAAAATGGCCGAAGACCTAATTACTTTGATCAGGGGTTCCCATCCCTCACCTGATAAGAGGCCTAGGCAAGAGATAGAATACGAATCTTCATACCAGGTTTCCATTTCCTCTGATTCCTCTTCTGATCAGGAATATTCCATTCCTCCCTATGAGGATTCTGATGCTGAAGAATCTATCCCTTCAGCCTCTCCTCCTGAGGATTATTCTTTTGGGGAGACTCTGCATACTATGAGGGAGCATTTCCACTGGGAGAGCCAAGATTACTCAGAATCCAAGAAAAGGCTCAGAGACTTCCTTTTATTACCTCAGCACAGGCCCCTTGCTATCCCACCTGTTTTAGACATTGTAGATGCTGTATTTTCAGAGTCCAGTCTATTTCCAGACTCTCTACCACCAGCCCCTGTTAAGCCAGACCGATACTACAGGGTTCCTGATTCACATAAATTTCTTCATAAAAACCCTGATGCTGACCCAGAAACCATCTCTCAGGGTCCCAAAGGGGTCAAGGCTTCCACTGCAAAAAAAAACCTATCCCCTCTGATAGGGATTCTAGGGCCCTGGACAGATGGGGGAAAAAGATTTATACTTCTGCTGCCTTGGCTGTAAGAGCTTTAAATTGCCAATTTCATATGCTTAAATATCAACAATATCTTATGTCACTGCTTAAACAGAAAATGTTAACAAATTCAGAATGTGCAGAAAACAGAATGTGCAGAAAATAAAGAAATGCAGGATTTATTGCATGCAGCTGAACAAGTAGGAAAGCATACTTTGCAATGTGGTTTTGATTCTCTAGAGGCGTCCTGCAGGGCCGCTGTTATGGGTTCTGTCACTAGGAGACATGCTTTGTTAAAAGAACAGAATCTGCCTGATCATGTCAAAGCAAAACTATTAGATGCTCCATTACAGCATGATACTTTGGTGTTAAAACAGAAGAGGTGTTGAAGAAAATGGAGGACAAAGCTAAATCTATGCAAACAGTCAAGGATTTCTTGCAGGTACAACCTTCCAGATTTAGCAGGAACTGGCCTACAAAGAATTGGTCCTTTCCAGTGTCAGACAGGCCACAAAGAGGCAGATACAGACGCCCCAGAGGCAGATCACAGCCCCATGGCTCATACAGGCCTAAACAATGGGGTGCTTCTCCAAAAGCGGAGGGGAAAAATCACAGCCATACAGGAAACAGTCTCAATGACTTTCCCCTGCCAGCACCAAGCACTTACCTTCTGGCAGCCCCTTTGGGGGGAAAACTAGCACTTTTTTCACAAAATTGGCACAAGGTCACCCAGGACAAATGGGTCTTAAATATCGTATCACAAGGCTACAGGTTCCACTTTCACACCCTGCCAAGGCCAAACGGTATGCCAGATCTGCCACGCAATCAATGGGCAGAGGTACAAAATCAAGTTTCGTCCCTCATGGACATGGGAGCTATTCAGTTGGTACCACAGCAAGAGCAGGGACTAGGATTCTACTCAAGGCTATTCTTGGTGCCCAGAAAGGACAAAGTCTGGAGACCAATACTGGACCTGTCTATCCTAAAGACATTCCTAGATATCCCAAATTTCAAAATGTTAACTCTGCAGCAGCTTCTGCCCATGCTTGGCAAGAGGGCTTGGCTTGTGACTTTAGACCTAAAAGAGGCATACCTACATGTCCCAGTCAGACAATCATGCAGAAGATACCTCGGATTTATAGCTGGCTCAATGCATTACCAATTATCTGCACTGCCCTTTGGCTTATCTACTGCGCCCAGGGTCTTCACAAAATGCCTGGCTTCAGTAATTTCTTTTTGCAGACAAAGAGGAATACAAATATATCCTTACTTGGACGACTGCCTTATTCAAGCAGAGAACAAGGGCATTCTACTACAACATCTGGCATTTGTAAAAAGACTACTAACCGGTCTAGTGTACACAGTAAATGAAAAGAAATCAAAACTCGTACCCTCTCAAGAGAGAATATTCCTGGGTGCAAGCTTAAATACAACTGCCCAGATGGCTTATCTCACACCAGACAAACACAGACAACTGACTACTTATTTCAAAATGTTGGCAACAAAGACCCAGTTATCTGCAAGAAAAATTCTGCAGGCTTTGGGCTTCATGGCATCCTGCATTCTGCTAATTCCATATGCAAGACTGCATATGAGGAAACTTCAATGGTATCTAAAAAGTGTTTGGGCTCAACATTGCCACAGCCTGGAAACAATAATTACCCTCATTCCCTGCCTGCAACAGGAGTTTCGATGGTGAGCAAAGGCCTGTCACCACAACACGGGACAGCCATTCACCTTACCCACAGCCAGGCAGACATTAACAACAGATGCATCAGTTTATGCCTGGGGGCCCATATGGCAGGAAGATGTATTTAGGGCAGGTGGTCTGCAAGTCAAATGTATCTACATATCAATCAAAAAGAGATGCTAGCTGTTCAGAACGCCCTACAGCCTTCAAGGATCTACTTCATCCAGGATAACTACTGATAAGGATGGGCAATACTACGGTTATGTGGTACATAAGCAAGCAGGGAGGCGCACATTCCTACCCCCCTCTGCAGGCTAGCCATGAACTTGTGGAACACAGCGTTGACTTACCAAGTACATCTGCAAGCACAATTCCTGCCAGGAAGGACAAATACTCTGGCAGATGAACTAAGCAGAAATCTAATGGATCCCCACGAGTTGAAATGGGATCCACAAGTGTTCACCATGATAACTAGGAAGTGGGGATGCCCAGACATAGACCTATTTGCCTCTCCTCACAACTGCCAACTACAGATATTCTGCACAAGGACTTATCACAAGCAAGCATGGAAAGTGGATGCTCTATCTTTCAGCTGGAAACGCCTAACAGTGTATGCCTTTCCTCCTCTGCCTCTCCTCCCCAAGGTACTCCTCAAGGTCAGACAAGAGAAACCAAAAATGATACTGATGGCCCCGCCAGCACTGGTACCCAATCCTAAAGAGCTTGTCTCAATGCCCAGCTTGGACTTTACCTCAAATTCCTCACTTATTGACCTAACAAGACAGTCAAATACTGCACAGCCAACTCAGGACCTTAAACCTGGCAGCAAGGCGGATAATGTAGCCAGTCAAGGCACACCTCTCTCTAAAGCAGTGATGGATGTTATTTTGGAGGCCAGGAGGCCTAGCACCAGAAAATCTTATGCAGAAAAATGGAAGTGATTCTGTACTTGGAACCAGGCACAAGGTTTTGACACGATTGTTCCAAATATTCCTCAGATTTTGCAATACTTAACTGAGATGCTTGATAAAGGCCTTTCTTTTTCATCAATTAAAATTTATGCCTCTGCCATTTCAGCTCATTACAATACGGAACCACCTATTTTTTCTCATCCATTACTAAGGCAGTACCTCAGAAGAGCCAAAAACATAAGACCCCCAAGGAGAGCACCAGTACCTGCATGGGACCTCAACTGTGTCTTGGAAAAAACTCACACTGCCTCCGTTTTAACCAGCCTCTGCAGCTGATGTTAAATTCCTATCCTGGAAAACAGTTCTGCTCCTAGCAATAACCTCTGCTAGACGAGTCTCAGAGTTACAGGCACTCATGGCTATGGAACCTTTTATCATTTTCCATCCTGACGGGGTCTCTGCACACAAACCCTACATTTATGCCTAAGGTAGTGTCCATTGTGGCCCTTAACCAAACAATTCATTTGCCTACTTTTTATCCAAACCCACAGAATAAGGGTGAGAGAATTCTGCATTCTTTGGACATTCACAGGCAGCTACGCTTCTACTTGGACAGAACCAAAGCTTTCAGAAAGACCGAACAACATCTAGTGGCATATGCTGCAGGATCACAAGGAAAGCCTACCTCAAAGCAGACTATTTCAAAGTGGATAGGTCACTGCATTCATTTCTGCTATTCACAGCATGGCAAATCAGTGCCTAAGGGCATCAGGCCACATTCAACCAGAGCAGCAGCCACTTCAGCAGCCTTCCTCAGAGGAGTACCAACCAAAGACATCTTAGAGGCTGCAACGTGGAGTTCAGTGCATACTTTTACAAAGCACTATCATTTACCACTCTACTCTAAATCCAGGGCAGGATTTGCCACTACAGTTCTGCAGGGCCTGATAGCCTCTCCTAATCCTACTTAGCACCAGCCTCCCAACCTTAGCTTTGGGATTCTACCCAATTGTAATGACTGCAGCAGTGAAACACGATGAAAATAGTACAGTTGTGTACCTACCATAAATGTAGAGTGTATTCACTGTTGCAGTCCAGGTTACCCTCCCACCATCCCCCTTTTCCTTTGCTGGGACTTAACTGTACTTCTCTATTCTATACAACCTATGTGGTGTATTTGCTTGTAGATGAAGGAAAAGTTGTTTTTTGTGCATGCATGCTTATTGGCATAAGTTAGCCTACCTTTTTAGGGGCACCTGACATCTGGGGCAAGATAAACTGAAGAAAATGGCGTCGGCTGCATCTTTTATACCCCTGGCGCACTGACGTCAGGGAAGAGGTGACAGCAACTGACGCCGGACCTAGACTTTGGAATTCAGGCCAACTGCGGGTAGCCTGCCAGCAGGATAACCCAATTGTATTGACTGCAACAGTGAATACACTCGAACATCTACATTTATGGTAGGTACACAACTGTACTTTCTGCAGATCTCTGTGGTCCCTGTGAAATGTTCACTGGTGCTTCTTTGGGAGAGAGTGTTCCCATTGTGTGACCACTGGTGATGTCTTAGTAACTCCAAGCCTCCATTGTCTAGTGAGCATGGTTTCACCCACTCTGCAACTAAATTTAGATGGTGTTCTCACTCACTATCTTTGTTCTGGTAAGAGGTCTCTGTGGTCTGAGACACTAGATGTTGGTATTTGCTGAAGATCCTTGCTGGACTAATAAGTGCACTTGAGTTGCTGTGAGGTATTTATTTGTTCATTTATTGCTTTGAAGACTTGTAGATTTTCATTTTTTTTTTGGCTTTCCAACACTGATGGGGCTGTATGGTATGAATCAGAAGGCGGCACTGAACTGTACACTGCCTACACCCCCCCCCCCGCAAGAAGCCCCCTCCTTTGTAAAAACTCTGGTGGATGAGTTCATCTTTTTGGTAACACCTCGCTTCCTTGCCTTTCCCACAAATACATCTCCTTGAATATTGTGTTTATGGAAGGAGGAATGAGAATTTTGGTTATCCTGCATATGGAGCTTGGAAACAACCATAAACCATTCCATCTTTTCCCAAGAAGGCGGATACTTTCTACAAATCCATGCTGAATGAAGTGAGATCATCTCTAGCAAAGTTTAGAGTTAACTGCTAGGTGATCTGTGTGGTCCAGCATAGATTCTAGAAATCACTGCACCTTTCTACATTGCCAGTTTATAAAGGGCCTAAGACGTGTTATAGACTAATCAGTAGTTTGTTTTCCTCTTCTTGTCCAGACCAATTTCACAGGAAGAAGAAGCCCCTTTTGCAGATTGAAGAAGGCCCTTAAGTGTGAGATAGGCCTGTCTCCTTCAGCTCTTCTGGACAGGTAACCTAGAAGGAAAAGTTCATTTGCCGATCATTTGCATTTCTGTCTTCCTGGGTTATCTGTGTGAAAGCAGTTCTTTGAGATCTTCTTGGATTAAAGAACCATCACAGAAGGTCAGTGGGTCCTTGTTTTCTTTTTTCGCAAATGACATACAAATTGGTACTTTGAAAAGGGCTTCACCCAAAGGCCAGATAATGTCTACGTTACTGCTGGAAAAGACTCAAACTCTGTTTTACAGGAATTGTAGAGACATTTCTGCCTTTGAAACAAGACAGATTGTTCCCCAGCTGCCTTGAATGGGGCGAGGGAGTTCTGTTTCATCTTGGACATCAGTGAGCACATCTACTAGCATGATGCCCCAGATGGTGAGTCTCCAATTGGTCATGGCTTTTTTGTGGTTTGTGATTCCCATAGGAAGTTCCTTCAGTTTGCTCAGGATAGATACCAATATCAGAACAGAATGCTACTATTTGGTCTATCCTCTGTACCCACATTGTTTATCAAAATGTTAGTAGTGGTGGTATAGACATTACAGAAGAAAAAGAAGAATCTCCATGTGTTGCCGTACTTCAGTGACTTCTTGCTTGTTACCTTGTTGAGGGAATTCCTTGTAGCATTCTTGTCTTGGGTGCACCAATGTATGCAGTCCTCTGGGTCTTTATAAATTGTGATAAGTCCTTTGGAGTCCCACTCAAAAAATGGTTTTCATTAGGGTAGACCTAGACCCTCTTAATTCTCATTCCTGCCAGCAGAAATGGCTGAGAAGACCTTCAACTTTGAGGTCTGGGTGAGAATGCAGCAGAGGGTGTAAGTGGACCCACTTGTACCTTCAATGCTTGATGACAGCTTCACTTGCGGATTTGGTTGGTGTAGTGCACCCTGAAATTTCAGTAATTACAGTATAAACACTCTGTCATAGATTTTCTACTGGTGTCAGACTGTTGTTGCTGGTGCTTATAAGGGGTGGGTCATCCCACTAGTCTACTGCCAGCAGGACCAGTCACAGGCCTTGATATTGGATATTTTATTTGCAAGCTGAATAGCTTGACTAGACTTGTCTGTGGTTCAGGGAAAATAGCACACCAGGAGAGGGACTTCACCTAAACCTGTTGGAACCGCAGACTATTTTTCTTGGCCTGAAGATTCTGAAGAAGCTAAGATCTGAGGCCTATCTTGCTCAGTGCTGACACATAGTTTTCTAAGTGATGCTTAAGTGGGAGCACTCTTTCCACAACTAGTCTAATGTTGATGCAACCATGGAGTTAATAATATTATGTAATGGGGGTGGAGAGATGAAGCTCACCCCTAACGCACCCAAGGCATAAAAAACAGAGATTTTCTGTTTTTCATCAAGTCCCATTTCATAATAAACAGGCATGAGCATGTCCCCCTACAAAGAGATATGTTGAGTGTCTGGCAGTAATCCATAGAGGCATCTCCATTAACCTTTCAGACTTTTTTAGTTGTACATACAGTGGCAGGATTCCTTCACCTCTGTGCTTCCATTTATTTCATAGAGGATCTGAGTATCCTCTCTGGCCAGTCCCTCCCGGAGTAAGGTTTCCTAAAGATTTAACTATTCCTGACACAGAAGGATATTGTCCTCTTCTTGTTCTGTTTGTTTTGGCAGGCAAAAATGAGTTTTGGGCTGTATTTTGTCTTCCAGGGCACTGTTGACTCCCATGTTTCTGTTTAATTCTGTGCCTGATTACAAAATCCAGAGAGGAAACCACAGATCCATTGTTGTCGATTTTAATCCAATTTAGCCATGGGTTGTCTGATCCAACCAGATCTGTCCTTGACACCGACTCCACACTTTCTCACTTCCATGACTTTGACTCCTCCCTTACTCATAATTCCCTCTGCTCCACCTTAGTACCTGAGATCTCATTTGCCGCCTGAAGGCTGTTATACAAGGGATCTTCGCAAAGACATATCCTGTGTGATCTTTCCCTTTTTACTGCTCTCCCTGCTGACAGATTTTTCTGTCTAGTTTAGTTAGACTTAGTGTCGCTAGACTTAATGTGTGTTTAGTGGATTATTTGATAGGAATAGCTTGTTTATAAACCTAGGCAGTTAGGATCATTGGGTTGATACGTAGTAATTATTTATAGAATTATTACATTAGTGTGTGTTATTTCTGTATTGTATATTTAGTTTCTTATGTTTTTTTGAGTTTCATTTTATGGCAATATATAGAGTAGAGCATGCTTTTTGACAATATTTATTGATAAATGTATGCTAGTTAGTCATAAACTCTGAAGTAAGAATATCAGATAGTCGGGAACTTAAAAAAGTGTTCGGACTGTGGACACTCCTCAAAGATCCTCGTACCTTGTGTGTATTGTTTGGGCTGTGCCCACCTTAATTCCCAATGTCAAGCATGTGCCTCCTTTAGTTCCAAGGCACTCCAGGCTAGGATGGAGAAGCTCTAAAAAGTCAAGGAAGTGTACCCTGGATCCAGTGGTGATCTCTGGGCTGGATTCAAAAAATTGTCGATGATCAGAACTGACAATTTCTCTGGTTTGTCCTTCTTTGCTTCTGTTCCATTTTTCTCTGGAACCGGTGAGTCCAAGGTTACCCTACCCGATACTCCATGAGCAGATGTGTTTGAGACTAATTTTGGTGGCTTCTTCTTCCCAGTCATCCAGAAGCCTAAACAAACAACATCAACAGGGTGATGTGGACGTTCCTTAGAGTGCAAATCCAGCTTGGGGTTCTCTTTTACCATCCCCTGGGAACATAGCTAGTCATGGTCCAGCTACCCCTCCTCTTTTTTCCATTATTCCAGTCTGCCCTTTGGACCTGATTGCGTTGGGTCTGATCTGCATTGGTCTGCCTTTGTCAGAGATGACTGTCCAATTTACTTAGACTACAACAGCATCCCTTCCACTTTTGACTCAGATATGTTCAGATCTGGAAGAGACTTGGAAACAAAACTTCAGTGCCAAGGTTTGAAGGGATGAATCAACACCAAAGTTGTTGGAGCCATCCCTTCCTTTTGGGGACTCTGCACTCGATAGCTTAGATCAAAGATCAGTTTCAGTGTCGAAACCCATCAGTTCCGAGGTACCTATTTTGCCAGAAGAGGGGAGGAAGCCAATGGAGCTGATGGAGATTTCAAGCTCAGTTCCATGCAAATCTTAACAGGATTCTGCTTAACTACCCATCACCGTGTTAGATAGGGACACTCGGTACCACAGGTCTCCAAGACTGCATAGCTTTCAGTTTGATTTGGAACCTTCTGGTCTCCCATCAGCACCAGTCTGTAAGAAACAGACATGCAAGTGGAAGCACATAGACTTATCTCCAAAGTCTTTCACTGAAGACGTGAACTTGGATGAAGGGGAAAGCTCCCCTAGATCCCCCTTGGAAGATGTCACCTTCTTTTAAGGTTCTTAAATTAATGAAGAAGAAGAGGGGGATGGTCCACTGACAATCATTCACCACACGAGTCTCTGTTCCTGGAAGCCTTGCTCAACATCATCCTGGGTGGGTACCACCCATTGACCGCATGGCCCAATGGACATGAAAGGACCCTGATGTGATGGAACTAATCCCCAAAAAAACTGGCAGGATATTGGCAGCACCAAAAGAAAGGAAACATTGAAGCAAAGATTCATGGGCATATGTTATTGTAGTAATGGCAGCCACTAAAAAGGAACTGTCAGTGTAAAGTTCCTCTGTCCATCCTCTTAACAGGGAGTCTAGGGCTATGGACCAATTTGGGAAACAGATGTGTACTTCAGTGACTTTCAGACTTAAAGAGCTGAATTATTTGACTTATGTTACTAGATTTCAGAGAGACCTGACCAAAGAGCTCTCCAAGGCTCTCTTGGGTAACCTGCCTGCAGATGTTCAGAAGACTGTGGACTCCCAGCTTTCAACTCAGAGCCCTGTCTTTCAGTCTCGGCACAGCCCACAGGCTAAGATAATGGCAGTGGTGGCAGTGCATCTTTGCCTGGTAGGGATCCATGTTTTCCTGCATCTTGACAATTGGCTCCTAACCACTACCTCCAATGATATGCTATTGAATCATCTGGGCCATCTGCTCTTTTGTTGCAAGATCGAGGGATCACAGTCAACCTACCCAAAAGTCATCTTATGCCATCTCAACAAGTAGAATTTATTGGATGTCACCTGGTTTCAATTTTACAGATTGCCAGACTTCCCTTCTCTGGAATGCTCTACCTGCACCTCACAGCCACACAAGTACTCCATCACCCTTCTCCACAAAACTGATCATTTGTCTTTTAGTTCTAATGGCTTCTACTGTCCTAATAGTTCCACTAACCAGATTTTACTTGAGAGTATTTCAATGGACTTGAGCTATGCAGTGGTCTCAATAGTTCCACTAACCAGATTTTACTTGAGAGTATTTCAATGGACTTGAGCTATGCAGTGGTCTCAAAATGTTCATCTGCTGCACACACAAATTGTCTCACTCGAATCTGCAGACAACACATCTCCTGGTGGATAAAACCTCCTTCAGTAACAAAAGGACATCCATTCCAAATGGATCCACCTGTGGCTGTAGTAAACACAGATGCTTCCCTTCTAGGGGGAGGGGGAATTTTGAAGGGTAGACTGTCCAAGGTACTTGATAACCCACAGAGGTCAGTCTTCACATCAGTATTTTGGAGATGAGGGCAACCTACACATGTTGCAAGAATTCCCAAGGGTGTGATTTCTGTAGTCAGACAAGTCACTAGTCTGGTACATACACAAACCGGGAGAAACACACACCTATCTACTAGGTCTCCCGAGAGTGCATGTACTGGGGATGTCTGTTATACTAGAGGATACATTGACCAGACCTATCCTAATACCTCATGAGTGGTCCCTCAATCCAACAGTAACCACCTTAATTTTTCATCACTGGGACCAGTCTTGCTGTAATCTCTTTGCATCATACCTAAACAACAAATACAGTAGTTAATTTGCCCTGATCGTCTGCATGGACAGTGACCAGGGGATGCTGTAGTCCACAGCTGACCCCCAGATCTCCTCTATGTCTTTTCCCCATTGCCCTTAATGATCAGATTCATACAGAAAGCAAGAATGTGCAAGGCCAGAGAGATCCTCATTGCTCCTTTCTGGTTGTGACAAATGTGGTTTCGCTCCCTGTGGCCTGTACTAGTACATCCACCATGGATGTTGAATCAGTATCCAAACTTAACACGTGTCTGGATTGCCTCTTCTCAACCAGAGATCCCTAAAGCTAACTGCTTGGTTCCTCCAATTATAACTTTAGCTAGAGATGCCAGGCTCCCAACTTCAGTTGTTCAGATCATATCAGCCTCTCAAAAAACAGTCCTGTAAGAAGGTCAACCATATCAGCTGGAAGAGATTTTCCATTCAGGCTATGTCAAAATGTTTAGAACCCTTGTCTGCTCTTATTCCTTCCATATTACAATTCTTGTCTGAACTTTTCCACAGTGGATCTAGTTATTCTACTATCAAAGTGCAAATGGCCACAGTCTAAAGTTTCCACACAGGTATGGAATTGTTACTCTGTGCTTCATTAACAGTCTCTAAAGTATTTTTGAAAGGAACTTTTCTCCTACAACCACCTATCAGACATCCATTACCTCCTTGGAATGTTACTGTCATGCTTCAAGCATTAACACAACCCACTTTTGAGCCAGCAGCATATGTTAATTTGAAGTATCTCTCTTGGAAAACAGAATTTCTGATCTTTCAGACAGATTTCAAAGCTGCAAGCACTTTTCTGCAAGCCTTCCTATCTGGTATTCCATAAAGACAGAACTTCCTTGAGAACTAACACATCCTTCTTTCCTTTCTAAGGTGGCATCCAAGACCGATTTATATCAGTCAGTAAATCTCCCAGTCTTTTTCCCCAACTTCTCAAACAAAGGTGAATACATTTTTACATATGCAGGGCATTCATTGTCAACTTAGGTTCTTTTTTCATAGGACCAAGCAATTCAGAAGGCCTGGTCAATTGTTTGTTGCTTTCTTAAAGTCTAAATTAGGCAAAGCAGTTGCTAAGGTTACACTTTCCAGATGGTTATTAGACTGCATTTCTTTTGCTTATAATAAAAAGTGCTCGTCTCTGCAATCTAAACCTAATGCTCACTCCATTATGGCAATGACTACGTCAGCCTTTTCTAGTAGGCTACCCAGTGATATTTGTGCTACAGCAACGTGGTCAACAGTTCACACTTCTGTGTCTTATTACATACTGAATATACAGTCCAGATCATATTCTACCTTTGGTTCCACCATACTTAGGAATATCCTTCCTTGATAGCACCCAGGTGAATCAGATGAAAATAGACAACAGTGGATAAGGAAGTAATGTATTTACCATAACGATATATCCATGTGGTCTGATTTTCGTCTGGTTCAACCTCCTTCCCTCATGTCCCCTTCCAAATGGACACCAACAGGCTTCTAATGACAGAGTAGTTTTACTGTACACCTTGTCTATGAACAGTCCTAACTGACTCACTTTCAGTCCTCTTTTTTTTCTATTTTTTTTACCTGTATGCTAGGCTTAATCTTGAATGTAATTCTTATGGTTTATTTTACTAAGACAAACGCAATCTGAGGTACTAAGGTGGAGTGTAGGAAATTATGGCTAAGGAAGGAGTCAGAGCCCTGGAACAGAGAAGCTTCACAGTTGGTGCCCAAATTGGATCTGATCAGATCTGACAACACCCATGGCGGAACTGGACGAAAATCAGACATGTATCAGTTGTTATGGTAAGTACATAGCTTTTCTTTTAAACCCCTACTAATTTAGAAAACTGTCCAGGTGTAAGCCATGGAAGTCTGCCAGGCTATGGCTTTTGCTCAAGCCTGCTCTACTGATGGTAGCTTCAGAAAGTGCCTGAAGCTGCCAAGAATCCATAGTCTCCTCAAACATATTCTCCAAAGAGAAATCTGTTCTCCATGTGGTCAGAGAGGTACCCTGTGTTGTCTTACTTCCTTGATTTTGAATATATCATTTCGGTCTTGGTTATTCCATGGTCAAAAAGTACATGCCTTTTACATTTCTGCTTATCATGACCTTATGGAGGGAAGGGCTGTGACTCAGCACCACCTGGCCAGAGAGTTATACATTTTCACTCACCTTTAAAGAGACCGTGGCCTCTTTGCGTCTTTTATTTGATAGGCACGCCCATTTTCCATTTAAGCATGCTAGTTAAGTGGCCCTGAAGTTCCACCCTTGAAAAAACAGTTTTCTAATTGGCCATCGGCTTGATGTGCAGCATGTTAAAGCCGTTAGCTTTTAGGGAATCATATTTTCACTTTCAGAGAGATGTGGTGTCTTTCAGGACCATACTGTATTTCTTGCCAAAAATTATGTCAAATTTGTCCATAAACCATCATTCACCTTCCTATCTTCTTTTTAGGACAAAATCCAGGGAGAAGGGCACATCACAGCCTGGAAATGCACAACCGACTCAGGCTTTAGTTGAGAAAGAGTAAAGCAGCTGTTTGTGTTCTTTGCATCAAGGAGGAAGAAGTTTGTAGTTGATAAGTAAGCCCTGTCTGTGTAGATACATGCATTGCATTTCTTGCCACATGACCAGCCACTTCTCAGAAGATGCAGCCTTCAGAAGCCTTTCTGCTAGAGATGTGTCTGCTTCAAGAATTTCTTTGATATGGGCATTTGAGTTGTGACCAGTTTGTTGCATGTTCAGACCTTCACCATTATTTATTGCTTCGACTGAGACTCTAGGTGTCGGAGTTCCTTTGGCTTTTAGGTGTTATAAGTCAATTATCTTGGCTTTTTGTGGTAGTTGTCTTTCAGAAGGTTTTTATGATTCTGCGTGAGATTCTTGCCAACAGTTATTCTGCATTACAGAAGAAAGCTAATTTGGTTGGGAGGATGGCCTAATGGTTAAGATATTTGCCTTACAAACACAAGTTGCAGGGTTTCAGTCTCACAAGGGATAATTGACTAGGCTTAAAATGGCCCACAAGGGCAGTTAGCCTAGTACTAATCTATGAACTAAGTATAAACAAATATGTGCCTTCAATATTAGTAGACCTTTGAGGATGACCTGTGCAGTGGGGTAGTTGCTACTCATCAGTTTTGCTCTGTATTAGGATGTTTGCTGTTTCCATCAGTTGTAGCTGTGGCTGGAGGTCCCTGGAAGTCTCATACACAAACACCCACACCAACAAAATGTATGTGTGCACATTACATTGTACATGTGTTGAAAAAGAAAAAAAACTTTTTTTTTTTTTTTTTTTTCCTTCATTGAGGAAGACCCCCACATCCCCACTTACTTATATTCCAACTATGAGGCAGAACAACAGTTGGGAAAAGGGAGTAGTACCTGAACTCCTCTAACTTGATGTTTAGCAGCCTGAACATTGGCAAAAACATAAGACCAAAGGTTGATGTAGTGATAAACCAGAAGTTAGAAAATAAAAGCTGAATAACTGAAAAATTCCAACTCCAAGAACGTTAATACTTTATTACAGCAAAGCTTTCGGATATAAATCCTTTTTCAGTGCAATATTAAAATAAAAGTGAATCTGAAAGAACTGCTAGAAAGAGGTCCAGTGACCTCTAATCACAATATTTTCCAGATGAGTAAATGCGCGCTATGGGTAGTACATGCATGTTTAATAATG
Organism: Protopterus annectens; assembly: GCF_019279795.1. NCBI lineage: Eukaryota > Metazoa > Chordata > Ceratodontiformes > Protopteridae > Protopterus > Protopterus annectens. The sequence continues at coordinate 276,756,671 of NC_056748.1, forward strand.
ATGGTCCATATGTATACATTAGCAGTTACAGAAGATCACTTAAATGTCCAGGATATTGTAATTGTAATACAGATATGGTCATCTACTTAGCTACCTGCCTAAGTTGTCCTCCATTTTATGTTGGTAAAACTGTACGTAAGCTTAGAAAACGCATTTTAGAGCCCAAGAGAGATATTAGAAATAAGAAAAAAGTTAGTGCCTTATTTACCCATAGCGAGTCGTGTGAATTTTAAAAGGTTTTTATTTTTCGTGATTGGCAGGGTACCAAAGGTTGATGTTGGTGGTGATTTTAAAACTTTGTTGGAAATAAGGGAATGTTTATGGCAACTACGACTAGATGCAACCAAACCACCAGGTATTAATGATTGTATTTCTATTTCCAGCATTTTTAAATACAATTCATACCTTGTATGACACTGTTACAGTTTTCACAAAAAGTCTGTCTTTGATGTAACTGCTGTTTGACAGAGGTTTAGTATCACAGATTTAAACAACTCTCCTCAGTTGTATTTTAACATTTCCTTTTTTAACTGCTTAGGTTTTTAAAAAAAAAAAAAAAAAATATATATATATATATATATATATATATATATATATATATTTTTTTTTTTTTGAGTAGTACTGTCCCCATGATATTTTATAGTTTATATTTGATATTTTATATTTAACATTTAATATTTAATATTTTACAACTGTGTTTGTTTACATTTTTCTGGTTGTTTTATTGTAGGCCTACACTGTACCTTTTAAGCTGTATGTTTTTATTTTTGAGTGTTTTTATTACACATTGTTCTTTATTGGTTCTTGATTTAATTGATTGATTGATTATTTAATTAATTTGCTTTATAAGAACAGTGCTGTATGGTTAATTTTATTCTGATGAAGCCTAACAGATTTATGGGTGAAAGCACTTAGTCCGTTTAGTTTGTTTTAATAAACGGCCGGTGTGCTCTGGACAGTGTCGCAAATATTTTTCTTACTAGTTTGTCATTTTCGGCATCCTTGTGGTTTTTGTGAATGTATAGATATAGTATATAAAATGTGTATACAAACACACGCTCTCATTTACCAAAACTATTGAAAACCACAATCCCTTAAAAAAAAAAAAAAAAAAAAGACTACTTTCGCCAAACACACATTCTTTTTCTACTGGTACAGTTAGAGGAAAGATGTTTATGTACCTAATGTGTGGGGTTGTGTTAAGGTTAGCCTTAGCACATATGAGCTCAGGTCCTGGCTACCTTACTAATATGTGCTAACACTAACCGTAACTCCAGCCATCCACATTAGGTCCATAAATACCCTTTCCCTAAAAGTGCCACTAAACAAGTTGCACAGTGAAAACCTACTCATACTTGCAAGCATGACATTAAAGCTGTCCCCTTCTCTAACCCCTACTTTACCCCTAACCTGAAGACACTGAGAAAACACACACATAACTAAAGCTGTCCCCTTCTATGATTTAACCCGCAATCAGTGGTACTAAACCCATTAAATATATATAGTTTGTGTGTGTGCGCACGTTTATGCATAGGTGTATATACATATATATATATATATATATATATATATATATATATATATTATACACACACACGTGTATGTGTGTGTGTGTGTGTGTGTGTATATATATATATATATATATATATATATATCTGCATATGTGTATATATTATATTTTTTATATATATATATATATATATATATATATATACACACACACACACACACACACACACACACACACACACTGGATATAAAAAATTTACACACCCCTGTTAAAATGCTAGGTTTTGTGATATAAAAAAATGAGACCACAATAAATCATTTCAAAACTTTTCCCATGTTTAATGTGACCTATAACCTGTACAGTTCCTGGCATTTTATGTGTAAACTTTTTATATCCACTGTATCCATAGGATCTTAGGAACTGGATATCATCGAATCCTTGCTTGGTCTCAGTATGTTTAGATGAAATTTGATCAATTACACAGATTGTCGACAGGTGTGTGAAAATGCACAGGTCTCAAGGGTGGGCAATATTCACTTTCCCAGACATTGTGCAATTTTGGAGTTTTTATTATATATGTATGTGTGTGTGTGTGTATGTATATGTGTATATATATATATATATATATATATATATATATATATATATATATGTGTGTGTGTGTGTGTGTGTGTGTGTGTGTGTGTATATATATATATATATATATATATATATATATATATATATATATATATATATATATATGTAGAGATATATAATGGAAGGTGAAGGGAGGCTTACCTCCTGCAAAAAAAAACTATGATCTGAAGTAGTTAACTTCATTTTGTCTGCAACCTGTGTGTGTATCTATATATATATATATATATATATATATCTATATATATATATATATATATATATGTAGAGATATATAATGGAAGGTGAAGGGAGGCTTACCTCCTGCAAAAAAAAACTATGATCTGAAGTAGTTAACTTCATTTTGTCTGCAACCTGTGGATATATGGATCTGTATCAGAGCCAAGCTGGCAACTCTTTTCTAGCATCTGCTCCAAGCTCCTCCCCTTACCCATAATATCCTACCATCTCCTATCTTCCCTCAGATCTCTTTTGCCATGCCAGTAGTGTGCATCGTGGTCTCCTTTGCTCTGAGCTAAAAATGGATAGTAAGTGGAACCTTTTTGCTTATATCTATGAGTGCTTGTCTAAGATTACCCTTCCTCCCCTTCTGTAGTAACGCGTTTGGTCGTTAGTGTAAAAAAAAAAAAAAAAGTTTTTTGTATTAGAGTAGTAGTTAGGCCTGCCCTTCCCCAACCTGTGTGTGTGTGATTTTTTTGGGAAGGTAGTACCTTTACCTTTGAGTGCAGGGCTATGGCTGACCAGCCAAAGCCTGTCTTCAGAAAATGTACAGAGTGTGGCCATAAGCTTTCACCTGCCGATGGTCACACTGTGTGTGTGATATGCTTAGGAGTGGCACATTTATCCACTCAGTGTGCTGTCTGTTCAGGCTTCAACCCTAGGGCCTTTAGGGATCATAAGGCCAAGCTAGTTACCAAAGGCCTTCTCCCTGTTGCCATGCTGGATTCTGCCTCAGCCTCGGTCGCTAGTGTACCACCCCAGACAGGGACTCAACCTCCCTCTTCGTCTGGCGATGGGTCCTTGAAGGACAGATCTTCAGTCAGCGAGTCTGACAAAGAAAAAGAAAAAGAGAAGGAAAAGGAAAGGCGCAGAGAAGGGAGAAAAAGAAAGACAGGCATCGAAAGAGATCCCCAGACAGGGAGCTCTTTCTCAACCCCCCATCTAAGACCATGAGGCCTGTGTCTCCTTGGCTCCAGTCACCGCGTTTCTCACCATAGCCATTGGAACATTCGGACCCGAGGCCCTCCACCCCTGTGTGCAGACCAGCCAGATCCGAGTCTGTGGCCAATTCGAGGTCGACTCGGAGCCTGTCGGACATGGATATGGACAAGATGATGCGGAGATTTCTTCAGACCCAAATTCAGATGGGAGTCTTGCCAGGTCCCTCTCCCTCTGGAGGGGCAACCTCTATGCTTCTTTTCTTCCCCATCTCTCCTTCCCCGATCTGTGCTTCGGGGCTCTTGGATCCGAGGTTTTTCGGAGCTGGTAGCTCGGCGCCGATGGTTCCTCCAACCTCGACTTCGGCTGTTACTTGAGTTCCTCAGATCTGACTTGTTTGGATCCGAGTGACTCTCGCAGCCATGGACAGGGAGTCTGACCCAGGGGAATGGATTCTTCGGCTCTGACCCTTTCGGACCCGATCCGTTCCCTTGGGCCTCAGGCTACTCTGTCTTTGGCTCCAGTCCCCGCTTCGGATCCAGGGAGGACTTCTCCCTTGGCCTTTGAAGTGGTGGATAGGGTTTTCTCCTAGGGTTTGAGACCCCAGCCCATCCCCTCGGATACCAACCAGGCCCCCCTGGATTTGGCGACGACTCCCTTCATCCTGTCTCAGGGACAGCCCGTGCCAGAGGATCCCTAGGTCATTTTCCCTGAGGAAACCCCTGCGGCTTGCGGATCCCCTTCTGAAAGTCCCACTGAAGAGGGCCACCGCAAGTGCAAAAGGAGGCACTTGGACTCCCCTGAGTCCCTCACCACTGACACTGACTTAGATGAAGGAGAAAGTTTCCCCAGGTCACCTCCCGAAGACGTCTCCTTCGGAGAAATTATGAAGATCCTCCACCAGAGGGGAGGTTGGTCAGCCCCAAAACCTTCTGGGGATGCGTTAGTGTTCCTGGAGGCCTTTGGCATGGGCCCATCTACTTCCTGGGTGACCCCACCAGCAGACCCCTTGGTGGACCTCATCACCATGAGGGTATGGAAGGAGCCCAACACCGTAGAGCCCATCCCCAAACATCCTGACAAGGTTTTATCTCCTCCTTCTGATAGACAACCCTGGTCAAAAGGAGCCCCAGTTGATGCTATGTTCATTGCAGCAGCCACAAAGAAGGAACTAGCACAGGAGAGTTCCTTAATCCACCCTCCAGACAAGGAGTCCAAGTCGGTGGATAGGTTTGGGAAGCGCATATACTCCTCAGCAACTTTTTCTATCCGTGCGCTGAATTATTTGGTACATGTGATTCAACTTGCGCGAGACTTTGCTTCGGAATTCGCTGAGTCGCCCCCAAAGTCTTTATCGCCGCAGGACAGACAGCTGTTCTCGGCGAAAATGTCTACTCTGAAGTCAGTCTCAAATACACATATGCGGCTACTTTCCCATGCCACAGAAGGAGCAGCTAGAGCAGCTGGGACACGTTTATCAACGCTCCCTACGACGGTTCTTCCCTCTTTGGGAAGACAGTATGTGACACACTTGTCCAGAGCGAAAAAGACGGGAAGACTTTGTCTGCTGTCGGAGTCTGCTTCTCTAACCCTCAGCAGTCCTTTTCTAGGAATCAAAGAGGGCAGAAGAAGATGTGGTTCCGAAAATCTCAGTTTTCCTGGGATTCTCAGGACAGCTATTCCCCCAGAAGCAGAGGGGGACAGGGCCCTGAGGAGTTGCCCAACTGTCCTACTCTGGAGGCAGTCGGGGGATGATTATCCTTACACCCAGCGGCATGGGAGTCCATTACGACAGATCACTGGGTTCTTCAGATAATATCCAGAGGTTACTCTGTTCCTTTCATTGCCCCTCCAAATATTACAAAACATCTCCCAGATGTTCCACCCGCTCACAGGGAGGCCGCAGCTCTAGAGGTTTCAAAGCTGCTTCTCAAATGAGCCATCGAAAAGGTCCCCCCCCCCCCCGATCAGTCCGGATTCGGTGTCTACTCAAGGTTCTTTTTGATGATAAAAAAGATGGGGGAACTCAGGCCCATTCTAGACCTGTCAACATTAAACCTGTCGCTAGCAAAACAGGAATTCAGGATGGTCACCCTACAGTCCATTCTACCTTGTCTCCGAGAGTGCGACTGGATGTGCTCGTTAGACCTTCAGGATGCTTACTACCACATCAAAATACACAGAAGCTCCAGGAGGTTTCTGTGCTTCCGGCTGGGAGCCAGTCACTTTCAGTTCAGAGCCCTACCCTTTGGTCTCACCACAGCCTCCAGTGTGTTCACCAAGGTAATGGCAGTTGTAGTGGCTCACCTGGGACTTCAGGGTATTCAGGTGTTTCCATACCTGGACGACTGGCTCTTAGCTGCGCACAACAGGCATCACTTGTGTCTGGCCCGAGATTATTTCATGAGGTTAGCAGACCTACTGGGAATTACAGTCAGTGTTCACAAATCCCATTTGCAACCAGTACAAATTCTAGACTTCATTGGGGCACGGTTAGACACTTTGCAGATGAAGGTATTCCTAACTCCAGACAGGATTCTACATCTCAGGTGCCACATAGCTCAGATAGTGAACTCCTCCTAACTCGGGTGGGGGGACACTGTTCAGGAAGGACAGTCCAAGGCACGTGGTCCCAGACAGAGACCAATTTGCACATAAATGTTCTAGAGATGAGGGCAGTGCTTTTATCGTTGGAAGCCTTTCACACAGTCCTCCCTCTCGGATTGATTGCAATTTAGTCAGACAACATGTCGGTCGTCTGGTATATCAACAAGCAGGGGGGAACCAGTTCCTACCCTCTATGTCGCGAGGCCATGAGAGTGTGGGAATGGGCGATTTCCACCGGTCGGTGTCTGATAGCAACGCACATCCCGGGGTGCTCCCAACATTTTAGTGGACAGATTGAGCCGGGCCATTCTGATGCCTTATGAGTGGTTTCTGAAACAGTCAGTAGCGGAGGAGATTTTCCTGGCATGGGGTCAGCCTTGATGTGATCTCTTCACATCTCCTTCCAACGCGAAGTGCAGCGAGTTCTTCGCTCTGATTCCCTCACCAGGCAAAGTCCCCAGAGATGCTGTAGTCCATGTTTGACTCCCCGGGCTTCTGTATGCTTATCCACCTTTACCTCTCATTCTGAAGTTTCTTCAGAAAGTCTGCCGACTCCTCATTGTCCCGTTCTGACCTCGTCAGGTTTGGTTCCCATTCCTTTGGTCTCATCTCTTAGCACCCGCGTGGGTTCTGCGTCCCTGCCAGGATCTAATTTCCCATCCGTCGGGGACATGTCCCCCCGATCTGGGCAGCCTCAAGCTAACAGCTTGGTTGCTCCAGTTCCGTTAATCGCCAGGACTCCCGGTCTTTCATCCCAGGTAAAATCCATTCTGGTGGCCTCTCTTAAAGACTTCACTAGGAAACTATATTGCAGTAAATGGAAGCGCTTTTCCATTTGGGCTTCACAGAGATAAATAGATCCCTTTACAGCCCCTGTTCTAGCGGTGCTGGACTTCCTGTCTGGTATCTTTCAGCAAGGAGCTAGTTCCTCCACAGTGAAAGTACAATTGGCAGCCATTTCCAGTTTTCAAGTTGGTGAAGACAACATGGCCTTAGCCTCCTCTAGGCTGTGTAAGGCTTTTCTTAAAGGTACTTTTATGTTACGGCCCCCTGTCAAGGATTCTGTACCTCCTTGGGACCTTAGTTTTGTTTTACAGGCATTGGTGGCCCCTCCTTTCGAACGCGCAGCTTCGGTGGACTTAAAATTTTTGTCCTGGAAGACAGCTTTCCTAGTCGCCATCACATTGGCTAGGAGAATTTCTGAGCTTCAAGCTCTGTCTGCCGTGCCTCCGTATTTGGTCTTCCATAAGGATAGGATCTCTCCCCGTACTAACCCTTCCTTCTTACCTAAAGTGGCATCTGAAGCAAACATAAACCAGTCCATTAATCTGCCCATTTTCTTTCCCAAATTCCAAAATAAAGGTGAATACAAACTCCATTTGTTGGATGTTCATAGACAACTTTGTTTTTATCTTCATAGAACTGAGTCTTTCTGCAAGACTGACCAATTGTTTGTTTCCTTTTCCAAAGCATTTATGGGAAAAGCTATTTCTAAAGTTTCTTTAGCCAGATGGATCACTCTTTGCATTTCACATGCCTACAGAGCAAAAGGTTTATCTCCTCCTGGTATAGTTAAGGCTCACTCTACCAGGTCCATGGCGACTTCTGCTTCTTTTTGGTCCAGGGTACCTTTGGATGATATTTGTGCAGCAGCGACATGGGCCAATTCACATACCTTCATTTTCCATTACAAATTGGATCTGATTTCGAGGGGTAGAGCATCCTTTGGCACTGCGATGCTCAGGAATATCCTTCCATAAGGGCCTCCCAGGATCGGAGTAGCTGGGGACTTTGTCCCACAGGTTGCAGATAAAATGAAGTTAACTACTTCAGATAAAGAAGTTATGTACTCACCATAACGTCCCATCTGAGTCATTATACTTAATTTTTCTGCAACATTCCTCCCTCCATCCCTCGGACCTTAACCTGTTTTCAGGTTGGTTATTGGGTTGAGTTGCATATATATTGTTAGTTGCAGCAAACTTGATCTGAGGGAAGATAGGAGAGGGTATGGCATTATGGGTAAGGGGAGGAGCTTGGAGCAGATGCTAGAAAAAAGTTGCCGGCTCGGATCCAGTACGGATCCGTATACCCACAGGTTGCAGAAAAATGAAGTATAACTACTCAGATGGAACATTATGGTGAGTACATAACTTCTTTTTTTAATGCTATTTTTAAAACTATTAGTTTCCGAGATAAGTACTAAGATATCTGTCTGCAGACCATTATAAGCCTGGCCAATAACCAGATGTCACAATCAAACTCTGTACTTTGTATCGGTGAAGTAAATACCTTAACCATTATTCCAACCTTGTTGCCCACTTCATGCGTAGAAGTGTGTCAATGTTCACGTCATTGGCCTTCTGTGGTCGATGTTTTGATGGTCAACTTTTGGGTCTGTTGATGAAATTTAGTAGACCCTTCTACACATCAACCTCAAAAGCTAGTTACGAAAATAAAGTTGCCAAATATTTCAAAGACAACCACAGGGCATTCTATAGTTATGTTAAGAATCTAAATGGCAATGCTCAGATCTGCTCTGAGCTTCAACAGAATGGCATTAAATGTACTGATCCCAAGGATATTGCCAATATCCTGGCAGATCGATTTAGTGCCAACTTCAACCCCCTCTCACCCCCTAAATGGCCCATCTCAATACCAAAAGATTGCCAAATTCCAGTAATCACGGCTACACAGGTAGAAACCGCACTCTCCAAAGCTAGGAATACAGCATCCATGGGATCAGATGAACATCCCAGGCCATGTACTACACGAACTACAAAATGAACTGGCACCTCACCTAAGTGTCATGTTTAATCATAGCCTCACCTCAGGCTTTGTGCCCACTCAGTGGTGCACAGCTATAGGTATTCCCCTCCACAAGGGGGGATCCACCTTGGATCCCGGGAACTACCGTCCCATCAGTCTGACGAGCCTGATCTGCAAGGGCATGGAACGCAGTATCATGGAACTTATAAACAAAGACATTGGCAACCTTCAGACACTGGAACCCAGCCAGTTTGGGTTTGTGAAGGGCCGAGCTTGTCTTCTGAACCTGATTGACTTCTTCGAATCAGTCTCCAGAGCTGTGGACGAGGGTAAGGTGGTCCACATAGCCTATCTGGACCTCACCAAGGCCTTCGACACCATCCCCCACACTGGAATCCTACATAAACTTACTAAGCTGGGCATAAGTCCCTACGTCACTCGATGGGTTGCCAACTGGCTTACTGACAGAACCCAGACTGTAAAAGTAGTCGACTCCAAATCCAGCTCCAGACAAGTGGAGTATCTCAGGGTTCAGTGCTGGGACCGCTTTTGTTTGCCATCTACTTCTCTGAAGTACAGGCCAACACAAAGGGACTCTGGCTAACAAAGTTCGCAGATGACTGCAAACTGGGAGCCATTATTGAATCCCCAAATGATGTGGATATTCTGCAAAAGGGCCTTACAGAAACAGATGCCTGGTGCCAGAGCCATGGGCTCAAGCTTAATGCCAAGAAATGTAGAGTTATCCCCTTTGGAAAAAAACATGTACCCATGAATTGCCACATAGGTGGCAGTACACTAAACATCGAAAGTGTGATGAGAGACTTAGGGACACAGGTGGACAGTGGTCTCACTTTCAATAACCACATAGCCACAACAGTCAGGAAATTCTTCTTTGTGGCACACCTCATCACTAAGGGGTTTTCATCCAGAAAAAAGGAGGTCATTGTCCCACTGTACTCATTCCTCATTAGACCTATTATAGAGTATAATGCCCCATTTGATATGTACCTCACAAGACATCTGCAACAGCTGGAAAGGCCACAGAAATACCTCACTAAAAGAATCACAGGCCTAAAGCAGATGCCATATGCTGACCATCTAAAAAAAACTCCAGCTATACTCTGTGGCATATTGTCTACTCGGAGGCAATCCGTGCTTAACATACAAGGACATGTCAAACCCTGAGCTGTTGGACATGCTCCAATTAAAGAAATCCCAATCCCTCAGAGCCACACGCTCCAGAGATCTAAACCTTGTCATCACAATGAACAAAACATGCTGGAGGGATAGGTTCCTGACCCAGAGACTCCCCATACTCTGGAATAGACTGCCCATACATGTCAAGCAGAGCGCCTCCTTGGCCCTCTTCAAAAGCAACCTTGATGATTGGATGGGAGATAGGAAATTCACCCAGAGGATCATGTCAGTCGCCCTGCTAGACAGGTGTCCAGAGAAGTAAATATTGTGGGAAGAAATATCCAGGGAATTGTTATGGCTAGGCTTGTATAGGCCCTAGGGCCGATGAACATACTTGCATGCACACCCACATATACTTTATATGTGTTTGTATATGTGTGTGTGTGTGTATGTATACATATGTATATATATATATATATATATATATATATATATATATATATATATGTATATGTATATATATTACTCTTCAAATGATAGATGCAGGGATTAGGCATCATGTGATGCCATGGTGTAAGCTGGCAGGAACAAGATGCATCCCCAAGTGCAAGCGTGAGAATAAAGGAGAAGAAACAGTCGTACTAGAAGTTGTAGGAAAGAAAATCACAACAGTTAACCCACTGAAAACGACTTTCTCCCTTATCAGCTGATATGTTCAGTATTTTCCTCTCGTTTTTCCTATGGCTAATGATTATTTTAGATTTTATTGAATCAGTTTTTAAATAAGTTGATGATATTTCATGTAAAAGCATTGCTGACAGACCAGGAAGTTGATGCACCTTTACTGACATGAAAATACTATTTTCAGGTATCCGTCCTTAAAGTTCAAGTAAAACCTAGTAAGTGTAGGCTGCTATTAGTCCATGTCTGATGTAGACTGCAGATTAATGATTAATAACAATAACATATGAGTTAGTAGACTGGATTCTGTTATCCCTACCCTCGCATGTTTCAGTCGGGTAGGATTTATTGCAGATAGACAGCTCTCACAAACAGTTTTACGGGTCCTGTTCTCAGTTCTTAAGTAATGTAAACATCACAGACATATTTCTCTTGTACATTGTTTAAGGGTGGCCCAATGGCATGCAAGAGTTTCTGTGGTTTGGTTCTCTGCTGGGGTGCCTTCTGTGCGGAGTCTGCATGTCCTCTGGGTCATCCAATTTCACATTCCAAAGATATGCAGTATATTGATTGGTGTCTTCAGAATTGTTGGGGTCTGTATTATGTGCATGCATGATATGAAAGAAAAGCATGTCAGTCTAATTCTGTCCCCCCTCCACTTGCCTAGTAAGCTCTATGGATGGTGGTGGCTCATCATGGGGTCTCTGTAGGAGTAGATTGCAGCAAGTAAGCTTGGGTGGAGGTGTGTCAAGTGCTTGATAATGGGAGCTGCAATTCTGTATGGAAAATACTGATGTCCTTCCACTTTTTTTGCTTTGACTGCCTGCCTTATTATCAGTCCCCTTTCAACTTTCGACCAGTGAACCCATTTGTTCCCCATTACTGGTGAGTCAGTTGAGACAGGCTATCAGTCAAGCTATCAGGGTGGGTTCAGATTTTTTTTCTTGCTGGCCCCAATCCCCTGTACACACTTGACCAAGCATGGGGTGACAATGGAGGCTGTCATGCTGCCAGCCCAGCTATCTGTAATTTTGTAAATAATGCTATGTCATTTGTGAATATTGATATGATTTATACAGAACTATATGTTGTGTATTTTAAACTACTGGTGCAGAAGTGTGTGTTGAACAGGGTCTGTGCAGTACTCAGCTTCAAGGTTGTGTCCACAGTGTACCCTGATGGAAAAGAACAGAAATGTATATACCTGTGCAAATGTATGTTTTAATAGTAGAAACTGTAACATACAGAGTTAACTTGCAAAACTTCAAGAAAATAAGTTGAAATTAGATTGCTTTACGATTGTGCTATAAAAGTTAGTTTCGATGCAGCAAGGAGACAGGATGTCTAGAACTAGGGTGCCTTCTGTATTGTTTTGAAAACGTTTTACTGTTTTATGCCTTTCAGTTCTGAGCAAACATCTGAGAGAGATTCATTTTTAACACAGAGATGTGAAATTCTGGTTTAGCCTGGGAACTTGTCAGGTGACAAAAAGTGATGTCATCCAAGCTAACCCAGCAGTAATATTTGATATTAATTTAAGAACTCATCTCAGAGAGAGACTGCGCATTTTGTATTTTGTCTTGGACCTAGCAAGAATATCCACTCATCAGCACCTGCCTTGCTCTGTAAGTAAGTTCTTAGGGCACAGTAACTCTTTTTTAGATATAGTTAGGAATGTAGTAAAGATTAGTTTAGATGTTTTCTATATTTGTTTGAGACTGCTCTGCATTGTTTCAAATATTTCCTGTGATTTTGAACTCTGAAGTTACTTTGTTGAGTTACTAAGCATTGTTTTGTTCTTTTATTATTTATTATTAAATATATTTAAACCTATCTTTGTTGCTGATATTTGTGAGACACATTTAAGCTCTGAGAGTACTTGCATATGTATTCGATGACACTGTGCAGGCCACTCCTAGTAGCCTGGTGCGTGGTCAAAACTACCATTTGGATTATTAGTAACATTACACAGTAGGATTGGACACCCTTTGTTAAGGGCCTAGAGTAGCTGATAAGAGTGGTTGGTGATAGTGATCACTACCTTATAGTCTGGGCAGAAGGAAGCATAGCTAGTAAACCTGTGCCAGCCTTCCCAAGGTGTGTGTGTGTGTGTGTCAGCTACTTGGGCAGGGGGGCACAGCACTGGTTGGACAGAGAAGGTGCTGGAGGTTTTGGCTTAACTACTCAGCTGAGATCTGAACCCTGTAGCTGTGCCAGTGGGGAGTCTGATTGGGGATCTGGTGAAAGAGGAGAAACCAGCCCCAGAATGACTGTGATCTCTGTGTGCTCTTAAGGGAACATGCACTTTACTGTGTGTGTGCTTGACATCCCCTCAATGTGTATATCCTCTCACTGTTGCCAGTGGTGTGGATTGAGGCTCATTGATTACTGGGCCAGTGCAGGGGCATCACCCTCAATTTGCGAGGGGCATTCCTCCCAAACCACGCCACCTCTCTTGGAAAGTACAAGTGTAATTTCCCAGTGTCTTTATCAGGGAACTCGCATCATATCAGAGTGCCCCTGAGTATATGTTACCTTCATCACCCCCACAGAACAGATGAGTTGGCCACACCTCTTTACTCTTTCTTTTCCTTTCCTGACTCCTTCAGTGCCAGGGCCACTAATTGAAAATTATTATCCCGGGCTGTAATAAGGGCTCCACCCCTCTTCTTTACAGAGCCATGCATGTTTCAAGTTTTTTCATCCAAATGTTAAGTAATGTATGTGAAAGAGCCTTAGCCTACTTTTAGGGTAATGGGTCTAAAGAAATATAATTTGTTGTTTTGTTCCATGGAACATAAAACAGTGCTGCCCACCCTTCCCAGATTTGTTTAGGTTTATTGAACTACAGCTTAAGATTTAAGCAACAATATAGTGATTGTATTAAATCTAGAGATGGTGACTTCAGCTTACACCTTTACACCAGTAGTATTTTTAATCATGATAAACTCTGAAAAGTCACTCAAGTCTTCTGTCATGTACCCTTAGGAATTTGGGACATTGTATTATTAACAGAACTGCTGTTGAAAAGCTTCATTTTCCTACCTTCATTTAAAATTCAGTACCTCTTTAAGTAGCTTAGTGTTGAGCTAAAATAGATGCACTGCTTTCAACGAGGTATTACAATTACCCAAATGTGAGCTGTCTTACCCTAAAGGCTAAACATCTTGCAAAACAAACTGATCTTATTTCAGTGGTCCACTTTAAACAGTGGAACACTCGATTGCATCTTTCTATTGGTGTTTCTCCCAATGTCTTTTTTTGTGTCTCTAAATCCCCGTACTTTAATGTGTATGCTTCCTTATGCCCATGGGTTATTTTCCAGAACTAGTTTTAAGACCATTTTTTTTTTTGCCAAAAATCCACAAAAATTTAAGAGAGCCCCCAGGAAGACCGATTGTATCGGCTTGTAACTATTTTTTGCATAATATGGGCCTATTTCTACATGAAGTATTACTTCCTTATGTAAAGAAAACTTTCTCCTATATACAGGACAGTTTTGATTTTTTAACAGAAATTGCTGGTATTAAGTGGAAGAGGGGGATGTATTGGATTGCGTTGGATGTGAAAAGTCTTCACACATCTATTAAACACAGTGATGGTTTATCTGCCATAGCATATTTTTAGGGGATAATCCTCTTTCTATTTTTATAATAGAGATGGTAGATTTCTGTTTGCAGAATAATTTCTTTTTTTATAATAATGACATTTATAGACAGAAGCAGGGAACTGCCATGGGGGCACCATTTGCCCCCATGTATGCCAACCTCTTTATGTCCTTTTTTGAAATAACGTTCTTGTTTAGGCAGGATTTCATGAAACAACATGTCAAGAACTATTTTCGTTACATAGATGATTTAATTTTTGTGTGTGGAGGAGGGGCATAAAAGGTTAATGAGTTTATGTTAGAGATGCACCAGAACCCGTTTGAACTCAAGTTTGATGGTTTACAATAAGGAAACAAGGTGCATTTTTTGGAGTTGGAGGGCAAGGAAGATGGAACCATTGTGACAGGGATGCATAGAAAATTTGCTGATGGTAACCAGTTTTTACATGCATCTAGTTGCCATCCACCCAATACAATAGCTGCCCTCCCCTATAATGAACTCTTAAGGCTGTCAAGAATTTGTAATAAGGAAGAACTTTTAAAGAATGAAATTTGTAAATCGGCAGATATGTTTATAAAGAGGGGTTACAGTCCAGAAATGGTAAAGGAGGCAATACATAGGGTGTATTGTAAGAATGTAAATATTCAGATTAAGAAAAATAAAGTAATACATGAGATGGAGGAATTGAAATTTAATCAAATAGAGCAGATTTACTTTATCTCCATGTATAATATTAGAAGTAAGGAAATAATTGAAATGCTGGAGCATTAGTGGAATTTTTTACTGCATGACAAATTTTTGGCAAATGTTTTGCCAAGACATCTCTCTAGATCATATGTGAGAGGTAGAAGCATAAGGGACATGTTAGTACATTGATTATTTACTTTACTAGATTTACCAGTACCTAGAATTTTGACACATGCAGGTACAATTAAATGTGGGAGATGCCCAGTTTGTCCACATGTTATTAATTGTTTTGAATGTATTAATAATATTTCCTTTACTCCTAAGGATAGATTTTCATGTGAATCTAAGGGGGTAATTTGTATTTTAAGTTGCCCTTGTAATATGTTTTACGTGGGAGAAACAAAGAGGATGGTCCGGTTAAGATTTATGGAACATATTAGGGACATTAAAAATTGTAAACAAGAAACAACAATTGCTGCTCACTTTATGAAATTGCACAGTAATGATTATTCATTGCTAAAGGGAAGCATTCTAGAACAGATTAATTGTTTTTGTATGGATGAAAATGTTTTAAAGGAGAAACTTTTGTATAAAGAAAGTATTTATATTTTGAAGTTTAATACATTGGTCCCTATGGGACTTAATGGGGAATTGAACTGTAGAAGTTTGCTTTAAGGGATAATTAGTTTAATTAGTTAATTAATTGTTTAATTGATGTATAGTGTGTATATAAGCTTGATGCAATTTGTATTCCAAGAAGGTGTTTTCACGGAGGCGCTAGAATTAAAACCTTTTTTACAGGAAGATCTGTGGAAGTTTTGTGTTTCATTTGGATCCTGGTTGTTCATCTATTGGAGTGTGGTGGTGTGGTTGTACTATATAGTTTTAAGACAAATCCATTTTTCCCAGTACTAGATTTAAGGAGGATGGGTGCTTTGACTATTTCCAGTTCTGTCTTTCAGTTATTCATTCTGGATCTCCTGCTAACATGCATCATTAGAAGGTTGCTGTATTCATTAACTAAAAATTGTGAGCTATCTATATGTACTTCGCATCATCAAAGTCAGAACTGTTACAGGGGCTGCCTTTTTTGGCGAGAGTGTAACATGAAGTTGAAGGCTGTTAAAAGTGCCAGTGCTTCCGCATTGTGATTTATCAGTGGTGAAGGTAGTAGCATGTCAGAGTATTCCTCAGTACCTGTCTCCTGTCTGCAGTGGAAGGGGTCCAGTTCCAGGATGCCAGGATCAGCATAATGGCTCATCTTGCAGAAGGGTGGCTGATAAGAAATATGGAGTCCATTTTTAAGCCTGCTTTGAAGTTCACTGTTGTTGATATCCTTGTGAGTGGTCCACTGTCCCACACATCTTCCATTGATTGTTGTGAAGCAGGTCAGAATGGTACTTTCTGTTGGCATCCTTTCTTAAAAGAGTGACCTAGGAAATGGGGTGAATCTTGCATAACAGAATAGCAAGTTTATGTTCCAGAAGTGTGTAATCAGGTCGTCTTCAAGTCCCTAGAGGATGTTTTTGGCACTGAACCACAGATATTATGTCCTTTTGCCAGCCCCTGACCATTTGGCTTCTTGCTAGCAAGGGTTGATGCAGTCTTAGCAATACATACTATGCCTATTGCCCAGACCCTCTGCCTTCCCTCTCCCTTCACTGGATTTTTGATAGCTTGCTTATCAACAGTGGAATATGAAAAAGTTCATAGGTGTGTACTAGGCTAATGGCCCTGGAGCCTTTACAAGCCTAGCCCATAGGATTAACTTGGCATCATGCTACCCGACCTTTGTTCCCAGTGCCTCTGTCGAGTAGAGCCACTGGAGTGATCCCCTAGGTGATAGCAAGCACCCTGTAGCATTTTGATTGACTGGTAGTAACAGGCCTATCACAGATGGCTGATTCCCTAGTATCACACTCCCTAGCACAAATGCCCTACCCCCTTTCACCCCACTCTCCTAGCATTGCATTTTGTTTTGCTTGACTCTGCTGTTTTTGATATCCACCCACTATCTGCTCTAGAGGGTTGTAATGCTTGGTCTTCATGTGCTAGATGGCAGAGGCATTCAGCCTACCTGCGATTCTTCACTTTTAAATTACATGTTTGGAGGCAGAGGTTTCTGTGTGTGAGACAGATAGGGATAAGAAGTCATGTTTACCCTCTTGAAGACCTTCAGTTGATAATTCTCTTGTGCTTATAAAACCTACTCTAGGATGGGTTTCTCTTGCTACTACTTCCACTCAGAAGGATCCGAATATCTTTTTTGGGGAAAGAAGAGGATGTCCTGGGTTATTTCATCTATGGAGCCTGTTACCAACTATGTCATTTTGTGACTTGGGGGCAGTCAAACACAGAGAAAGTGTGTGTGCATTTGTATTGCATTTACTCTTGCTGTTGAGGGCGAAGTCATGAGTGACAAGGGTCCACGATATTATTGATCAGCTCACTCCCCCAGTTAATAAATGAATACAATTAAAAAAATTCTCTGATACGGTTGCATTCCTTTCTTGTGGAGCTAACCTTGGACACGCTGTGTTTTTTAAGATCTCTTGCAGAAGTCTTAGGAGATCTTCAGAATGCAATATGTCACTTTTCTGTCCTGGGAGGTTGTATGTAACAGTCCCCCTTCCAAACCTTTTGAGTCCTTTGACAGACCATGACTTTCAAGCACTTGAGGCATGCAAAGTATTGGGTCACTTTCCTGTCTTCAACCTCTTTTGAAGTTCATTCAGAGGTGTTTGACATATTCAGTTCCTCAGCACTTCTAACTAGCACTCTTTGCTGATAGGTGATTAGTCCTCCAGGTTTGCCCAAGGCTAGACGTTCATCACTCAGAATGAGTTATTTTTGGGAAGTGTAAGAGAAAAAAAATCTGGAACTGCTCTGGTTATTCATAGCTTCATCTTCCCTGGTAAGTCAAGTTCATGTCATCGAAGCTTCTGGTGTAGTGTCGCAAAATATTAGAAACAACACAGGGATACAAATGATTCAGTCTGTACTCATTGAGGTACATTTTCTGACAGAGTTCTTTAGAACTTGGTCCACATGTCATGCAGAACATTGAAACTAGCACATTAGCATTAAAGCTATAGACATATAAAACATCCCTTATACGCAAAAGAAATATGAGGCGACAGACATTCATTTGTGTAGATGATTTCTAAATTAACTGTAACACTCCGTAAACATGTGTGGGCTATTTACATAAAATCAAAATGTCCACATGTTCAAAAGACATTTCAACAGTAAAAACCTTTAAGTGATTGGAATATTTTTTTTATGCTTGAATAGTCTGTGTCTGAATGGTTTCTTCAGAGGTATGCCATACCTAGAATATTTAACAGGGTCTTTACGCTAGATACCACATCTTACTTATGGGGTAAAACACCTTCAGTGTTTCTCTGCACCTTGCACACTTTTCACAACCTTTTTTTTTTGCAACAGGTGTAGTTATGACACTGCTGGTTGCTTTTCCTCCTGCTCAGACGTGTAACACCTGTTCTGTAAATTTTTCTATCTTCCTAACAAATTACATAAGACCTTGGCTCAACTCGTTTACCATCTTCAACTTCAAGGTGCACACTTTGCCATGGCTTTTGTGTTATTGCCATTTCCAGCCTGTAAATGTGGTAATTGGTTTTGTTGTTTTTAATTGGACTGTTTCTGTCTCTGTTGAATTACTTGTGTGTTTCTTTATGACGTAGGTGATGTGATTTTATTGTTCTGCCAGTTTACAATTGAGCTGTTGACAGATTGAGTTCCTGCAGTGGAGCATTCATTCCTCTTTTCCAAAAAACTGTGAGACTACAGTCTCACTATCCCCAACATTCACAAACTTAATTTAATCACGTCTGAAGTCACTGTGTTTTGAGGGAAGGGATCTTTCTCCCTTGCAGAAACTTCTGACAATGAATGTACAATTCACCTAGTTTTGCATTGCCTCACATATGGTCCTTGCTCAGATGTCTTTCTCAGATTGTATTTTGAAAGTGTCTGTCTTAGAGCATTGTGATCTGACAGCTCCTGCGTCCCATTTTAGGATTTTGGGACAGTGCTTGAAATATTATCCAAGTGTTCTACCACTTTCACAGGGCCTCCTTGAAGTAAATAATTTCAGATGTACACCTGATTTGTTTGTTGATTAAACTTTGAGAGTTCTGACTGATGGGTGCAGTATTCCTGATAACCATTCACATTTTGTAGGTGGTCTAGCTGCTACATCATAGCAGCAAGAATTTCTCTAAGTAAATTCAAGCTTCTAGTTAATAACTGTTAACATGTTTTCATAAAGATATAAACCCTGCTGCTCATTTGGGGGTCTTGAGTCACATGCACTCCTTAATACTAGCACCCTTTAATACCAGAACAGAGATGCCACACATGGGTCTGAGAGGGAATGAGTGCTGTGAATGTTAAAAGCAGAACATTTAATGCCACTCTTCAAGAAACAGCATAGTAAAGTTGTATTCATTTGTTCTGCTCTTGGTATCGGATCTTCTTGAATATAAAAATGTAGTGAGTACTCATGTACCTGTTGTTATTACATTTTTGTATAGCATAGGATGGCTGTTTTTGTAAACGTGTTTGTGTGTGCTTATATATGTATATACACACACACACACATGTTCATATGGGTGCCTGTCATAACAATGAAAATTCAATTCACTGAAGCCCAAATGGTCGAACCCATTCCACTGAAAATGTATTTCATAGAAGACTGTAGAAAGTATGCAGTGGTGTCATTTCTTATCATAGGAGTTATTAGGGAAGTGAGTTTAGCATAGTATGTGTGAATTGCAATGGTTGGTATTATGTTGTACCCTGAGACTTGTAGATGTCTGTGTTTGCTTTCAGGCAGTGATTCACTGTGTGTAGTATTTCTTTTCTTCTCTGTGCTTGTATAATCATGGAGTTACTAGAGATAAGTAAGTGGGTTGTGATGGGCAAAGCTCTACACATGGTGTGCAGGGGGGTTGACCCCCCCTGCAAAAACATGTTTTTATGATATATTTCTTGTTGAGAAGATGTTCATTGTTAAAAGTTTCACTGAAATGGCTTGACCTTCTTTGTTTAAGTGAAATGAGTTTTCATTTTTATGACATCAGCCTATACACACACACACAAACACATATATATATATTCACACATATATATATATATATATATATATATATATATATATATATATATATATATATATATATATATATTCACATACACATAAATGCGCACACACAGATAATAGGGTAGTAGTAAATCCTGACGCATAAAATTCCAAATGTTAGGAAAAAAAAAAAAAAAAAAAAAAACTTCATTAAATTCTACATTAACCAAAAAATATTATCCCCAAACCTAACCTCACTTGAACTACACATAACCATCCAATTACTACATAAAACTGATTGCAAAAAAAAAAAAGTCTCATTTTATGATCATTCACACATCAACACACACACACAATACAACAAAATGTCATTTGATGTCATTTGTCAGAATAGTGGCACTTTTAGGGAAAGAGTTTTTAATTATGAGTGAATTGCAATGGTCAGCACAATGATGCCACACACGCGACTGAGAGGGAATGTGTGCTGTGAGCATTAAAGCAGATTTAAAGCCCATCTGTAAAAGACTACATAGTGAAGTTGTATTCATTTGTTCTGCTCTTGGTAGTGGATCTTCTTGAATGTAAAAATGTATAGTGAGTATTTGTGTATCTGTTATTTTACATTTTTAGATAGCATAGTGTGGCTCTCTTGTACTAACTCTAGCTCTCTTCCAGCCACTAGTCCTAGCCCCAACCCTGCACCTTACTATCTGAAAGAATGTTTGCCTAACAATGCCATTACACAAGGTGCTAAGAGATGGGTAACACACACAGGCATGCACATGCCCACAAGTAAACCTATCCCCTTACCTAGTTCTTACTCTAACCACAACATGCAAACACTCCACAAACTCTCACCGCTGATACCTACCAAATTTCCGTTTTTCGAAAAAATGTGACTTTGGCATCATAGATGTTTGGCAAAACCAATACACAATTCATTTGTAACAGTCAGACAAGTGAACTGTTACCTGTAGACGCACACACACCCACACACGACTTCATCCACATATTGATAGAGAATCTGCTCTGTAGTTATAGGAAGGGAATTGATATAATAAATCCAAAAGCAGATTGGGAAATGCCTCTTTGTGTATGTTCTGTTGGGGTAGGGGGAATTTAGAATTCTCATCTCACTAGCTGGACAATCATTTTTTCCCCTTAAGATGCGTACTTGTGGTCTCTCATCTACAGCATTGATTACTTAAACTGAGAATGCTGGGATTCTATCGATCAAGGACTTGGTTAATATACAGGAGCTATTTTGATAAAGAAATTTTGTAGGCTTTTTTGCTGCTACACCTGCTGACCACCAAGCCCTCCCCATCAACCACCCCCATTTGTTCCCCCATCCTAGGTATTCCCTAGTTATGGTAAGAACTGGCCGGGGGAGGCCATCATGCAGGCAGCACCAGCAGTGAGTTTTGCCCTTTACAGTTCTCCAAGGGAGATGAGGTTCACCTACCTCCTTGCCTGTATTCAGGTGGTGTGCTTCTGACCATAATTTATCATGCTGCTATGTAAAAAAAACCTGCCAATTTTCAATACACATTGCTGCTTACCAAGCAAAACGGGTTTTTATGCTAAGTCACCAAAACCTGTTTCTAGCCTTAGTTTTAATTCCTTCATTTGATAACTATCTGGAGTTGGCCTTAATTGTCAGCAATTGGAAGATGGCACACTAAATTACATAATGACATTAGTAACCCTACCCACTTCTGATATTCAGCTCAGCTCCTGTACCCCCCCCCCCCCCCAAGGTGAGCACAGAATGTTTTTACTGGGTCTGTTATCATATATTCAAAATTCCAAAATGTCGAACACCATATGTTCAAACTTGGAATTTCGAATATTGAAAACATCTAACGCTCAGAATAGCGAATTTTTTTCCCAGGGAAAAAAAATTTGCTGTTCAGAGAAACATGCACACAACACAAGCACACCAAAATAAATAAACCACACACATACAGTTAACCAAACCCAACCCCACACTAAACCACACACACATTACTAACTATCCACTTACCTTAACCCGCACCCTAACCCTAAGGCCCGTAACTCTCGCACCACATTGGAGGAAATAGTGAAGCCACGGAACGGCCCACCAAAATCTTGCCCTAGGTAAGATTTCAATGTTCCGGGGCTTCACTATTTTCACCATTCGATATTTAGGGTTCGACATTTTGACATTTGGCGTTTTCCCTCTTCGGAATTTTGATATAGACCCATTTTTACTAGACGCAGGGCCTAGATCACTGAGGCTTGAGAAGTTGCTTAAATTATTCATGCAAGTTTTGGGTTCTTTCATTACAAACAGCTGCCCTGTCTGTAGTCACCTGGGATGTAAGAGTTTTCTTCTAAGCTTGGTCATCTCCCTTAAAATAACAACACTTAATGATGTTTCTGCTATAAAGCAGGGCCAAGTTGATTTGGGTACTTTTAAACAAAGCAATGTGTACAGTTAATTTGTAAAATGTTCACTACAAACAATGAGTTATAAAATACAATAAAATAATAACTTGACTAGTAAAGAATAGTAGTGCCACTAAATAAATAAAACGGGTAGATGGTAGGAAAATTTCCCTTGGAAGAACAGCTTGCATTACTGTGATACATAGGAGAAATTGAGGCAGAAAATTAATTGCAAATAATACGTTTTTTCAGGAGGCTAAGGATCCATTCTGATATTCTTATCTAGAAAAAATGTAGAAAAGACATTGGTAAGCATTTCTGCTCTTTTGTTTAAAGGTAAACTTTATCCGTCGCCCTACTTCATTGTATCTGGTTCATTTTTATGAGCTTGTTGCAGATCAGTCCGGTTCTATATTTTTGCAGTAGAAATAGTTGCTATTTGCTGCTTCTAGGTAACCCTGACAGACTGTACTTGTTGAAGCTGTGATTGGGTGACATTCCATATCTTTTTACATAACAGAAGAAAAGAGAACAGAGCTGTATATTTCTGTGCTGCATTTAAATATATGTCATGCCGTGACCAGTCATTGGAGAATGTTCTAATGTACAAGGTTTTATGAGCTGTAACTTGCTGAGCTAGGTATTCTAAAACACGCACTGAGATTAAGAGTAATGGAAAAACACTCTTCAGGGCAACATTTTAAAATAAAATATGCTAATATAAACTCTAATGTATGTGCATAAATTAGAAATGACTGCTGTGGGCTGTGTGCTTCTGTTTAATATAAAGCATACATTTTATTTGCACACTTTTTGTTGAAATTTGTTTTCAAGTGAGGCATGAAAACTCATTTTTACATAAAAAATCTAATTAAAACATAATAGTGCTGTGTGAGTCAATATATTTCCACTTATGAACCCCCTTACTTTGTCTTGTTGAAGCAGTTTACCTAGAAATAGGAGCTTAATATTCTGAAGTTATTCCTGTTAGTACCTGTGGGAAAAACTTGACAGGTTTACAGTTTTTTTAAGCATATTAAAAAGTGTTTTACCACATTTGTGGTTTATAGCATTATATTTCTGTTTCAATAGTACAAACTACAATGTTTAGCAGTATAAAGGCTCGCAATTCCCTACAGGATACATATGATTATGGTTAGTGTTGGCCCCAGAAGGGCATAGTGGAACTTCAGATGGTTTTAAAAGGGGATTCTTTCTTGTATATACTTCTCTTTTATACAGGTATGTAAAAGTTAACGAACTACTCGGTAAGGGCATTTGTGTCATAGTGTCTGCAGTTTAGGATTTTCAGTTTCAGAAGTTTGTGAAAATCTAGTATCTTTTGGCTGTTTATTTCCTTTGGTCCATCTGCTTTCCCTGATTTGATGAAGGATCCATACTGGCAGTTGCATAAGACATTGTGTTGTCCCTCTTGCCTCAAATGTAAGTAAAGTGATACCACAAATGAACTGCAGTCAGAGGCTTTTGGTGAAGAAATGAAACTAATGACATAGTCTTTGTTGGTTTTGAAGGTGAGGATGTGGACCACTTGAGCTTGTGTAAAACAACAGTTGAAAAGGCTAATCTGATGCTTACCCGTACCTTCAGAGAAAGTGACTCACAGTGATAGGTGATTCTCTTTTTGCTACAGACCCTTGATGAGCCCTTATCTTGCCTGGAAATTTTTGTCCAGTATGCCTAAGTAACATAATGCCTACCCGTTATCTGTTACCTGTTAAAAGTTATTTAGAAAAATTATTTTATTTACAGCTCAGAAAAAATGTCTGTGCTTTGCAGTGTAAAAAAAAACGTCATGACTCTTCATGTTTACAGCCCCCAAAACATAAAACCAGTAAAAAAAAACCGCACAAAATAGTGGATGACGTAAACTAGTAATTTAGAAATGTGTGCTGGTGTGTGCATGAGTATGTACCAGTATGCTAAATGTGGGGGAGTGATATTAATACTACATGGTAATAGTGGCATGAAAAAACGTGTGTTTTGAATTTACCGTTTAAATCTCTGGCATGATGCAAGAGTGTATTAAATGTAACCAAAGCAGAATTGAGGTTAAAGTAACTAAACATACATACATTTATATACATGCTATATGTCATTTTTTATTATTTATTATTACTAAAGATTCTGTTCTTTTCAACATGTTTTCGTTTTTTTTTCTATTTATTATAAGTAATAAATCAATAAAAAAGTCAAGCATGGAAATACAGAATCTAGTCAAATAGACAGTGATAGAAAAAAGATTAGACTAGGTAAGGTCCATCAGAGGGGAGGAAAAGAAGGAAAAGATAGAAAAAAGATGCTAGCATCAAATGAAAAAGTAAATCTTGCTCTCACTGAAAACCAGTCCTTACTTAATATTAATGTTATCAAACATTATCAAATGTTTTGTTTGACAGTTCTACCATTCTTTGTAAAACAAATGAAGATAATTTTATTTATTTATTTATTTATTTTACATTTGTTGACCGGGCTAGTCTAACTGGACATATATCCGTTTAAAGCAGAGGCCCGGGGAGAAAAGCTCCAGTACAGATAAAATCAAAGTGATTTTTAACAATAAAAAAAATTTTTCTTCGTAGAATTATGCAAGTTACAAGAGAGAGTAGCAATAACATTTAAATACTTGTAAGTCAAGTTCTACAAAAACAATAAAAACTAAATACTAAAGTTAAAATAATTGAAGGCATACCTTAATAATGGACCATATTTCTAAGTAACATGCAATATTTTGCTGACACAGAAACAAGAAATATATTTCTGAATTCTTCCATACTCCTCCACTTTATCTAACAGAAAAATTAAGAGTGGATATTGTATATTAATGTTCCAGCAATATTGAGAAAGCTTATAGTCTGTTCCCAGCATTCATGAACCTGGTCGCATTGCTGTAAACAAAGAAAAAATGTCGCTGTTATCTGTAAGCATTGCCATCAGGATTTGAGAAAACCGAATTTTGGATTCCAGATCATGAACCAAGATCTCTGTTTAACCAAGTTGCGGATGACTGTGAACTGATGGTAGATGTCCTCCTATTCCCATGTTGCAATATTCTTCATATGGGTTTATCCCATCAGTCTTGCGGACGTATAGGCAGTATCCAAAAGCTTTCAGTCCCTCTGTGATGCGTCAGATGTGGACAAGATTTCATGGGACATAAAGGTGATATTGGCATGTACCAGCCCTCAGAACTTTTCAACTGCCAATTGTACACTAGGTGTTCCTGTTGCCACTGTCATATTCGTTATTCAGATAAGTACCTTGTTGGGGAACCTTGTTTCAGTCCTTCTAACCTTGATTATTGCTTGTTAATGTTATCCAGGAAGGGTAAGTGTCAGAGTGGACACCAGATCCCTCATAAGGACGCCCATGATAAGTACCTTTTCTGTTTGGGAAAATCTCATGACCATAAGGCCTGTCCTATTTGCCAGGCATTCGTTCCAAAAATTTTGCATAGTCAGTTGCATGCTTTAAACTTATATCTCAAGAACCAATGTCTGAAATTTCTAACGCCTAGGATGGAGGTCTCCTCCAACATCCCCATTGAACCCCAAAAAAAGAAGGCCAGGACCTAACAGCCTTTGACTACTGCTGAGCCTTTTCCGGCCGACTCCCATCCTGTGGCCGACGTAGGCCTGCTTTCATGAGTGGGTTCCAGATCCCCCACTTCAGAGGTCGCAGGTACCTCTAAGGATGCCATACCATCCACAGGCGAGAGCACTTCTGCTGAGGCTATTCTGGCGCCACTAGCCGACGCTGGGGGGAACCAGCATTTTATGGGGAGTCATTTGAGCCTTCCGACTCCTTGCAGTCTTCGCAGACAGCCATCCACTGCCCCTCTAAAGAAGGCCTGATTGGCAAGCTTTCAGCCAGAGTCTTTTCAGTGCCTTCATGGCACTGAGGCCTACTCCTACTTCTGCCTCCACCTCTCCTAAGCCCTAGGCCCCTGCCTATAGATCAAGTACCCATGGAAGAGGAGGTCCTTTCAGATTCTTCTGAGGAATCTCTTTCCTACAACTCCCAACTCTCTTCACCCTTGGGATACAAATCCCCAGAGGAAGAATCACTGGACCCTAATTCTCCAGTGGAAGATCTGACCTTCAGTGAGACAGTTTGTGGGATGAAGTAGCACTTTAAATGGGATTCCTCAGAAATGTCTGAGGTACAAAAGAGGTACTGCAACCTCATTCAAATGGAACCCCCCTAGCCCATCTGCTGTTCCTCCCTGCCTTCCAAGATGCCTTTTCTTCGGTATCTCTGAATCCTGACTCTCAGCCAACTGCCCCACACAGACACAGGATAGGCTTTTTAAAGTACATTATACTGCCAAGCATCTGATTAAGTGGCCACCAGCTGATCCAGCAACTATTTCTGTTGCCACTGGCAAAGCCACTAAACTCCTGCCTACTTACCACCATTCTCCCAACTGAACAGGACAGCAAGACAATGGAAAGATTAGGCAAAAAAGATTTATACTTCCGCTACCTTGGCTTTCAGAGCCACAAACTATCAGACCCACATGGCCAAGAACACCTTATCTCTCTCACAGTCTGCCACCATACATTTGGCAGATATCCCAGACTCCCTTGCCAAAGCGTCACTGTCCTCTCTCCTGGCTTTCTCATCTCAGGTCACCAGACACTCCAAGTGTAGTTATAATGCTGCAGAATCCTCTACCAGGTTAGCAGCATCAGCACCTGCCTTACGCAGATACTCCTGGCTTCGCCTACAACCCCTGCCTGATGATGTCATGACAAAGCTCACTGATGCCCCCCTGGACAATGCTGCACTTTCTGGTTGTAAGGTTGCAGACCTCTTTAAATCTTTGCAACAGAAAGAAAAAGCGATGCAGGACCTTAAACACTTACTGGTCTCACCAATTCCTAAGTTTCACAGGAACTATCCTTCCAAAACACAGGTTATTAGGAAGCACCCCCAGCCTGCTCCTCCTTCTAGACCTTGTAAGTCCACCAGAAAACAACCACCTCTGCCTAGAGCATCCACCACCTCTAGCCAGAGAATTCCATTTCAAGACAGGGCAGGTAGCATCTGACTACATGCCAGTCTTGCCTTCCCCCCACCTCCTACTGTTCTTCTCTCTAACCGCCTCTCTCATTGTCTCCGTGTCAACAAGTACTGGAAGGGCACATCCACTTTATGGTGACCTTACTGCAGTCTCTGGGATTCCAGGTAAATCCACCAAAATCCCATCTTCAACCAGCTGAAGAGATTGTATTCCTAGGGTACAGAATACGCTCAGATCTCATGGAGGCATATCCACCACCTCCAGATGTGAGCTCCTTGTCAGAAGATCTCATCCAGGTACTTTACAGAGTAGACTGCAAGGCAGTATCTCAAGCTTTAGCAGTGCTACACATGAGGAAGCTGTAGTGGTACCTCTATTAAGTCTGGAAGCAACACATCCAGCCTCTGGATTACATTGCACCACTTCTACCCAGTCTAAAAAAGGAAATGCTGTGGTGGTTGGATCAGGTACAGGGCAAACCAGGCCTCCCTCTCCAGTCACCACACCCCACTCAGGTTATGTACACAGATGCCTCAGACGTGGGATGGGGAGCCACCCTCAGACACCAACAGGTGCAGGGCCTGTGACCAAATCACATAAAATCAGAACACATCAATATCCAAGAGATGAGGGCAATTCTCCTAGCCTAGCCCTCCAGGCATTTCAACCTTTCATTCTTCAGGGGACTCTTCTGATATACACAGACAATACAGCTGTACTGTGGTATATCAACAAACAGTGAGGGACAAAGTCCTACCTTCTCTACAGGTTAGCCCTTCTGGTATGGGAATTGACTACCTCACAGGGAATCTCACAGGCAACATGTCCACAACAAGCAGCCAGATTATTTGAGCAGAACCAGCACAAACAATCTCAAATGGATGCTGCACAGAGATGTCTTCCTGGATCTGGTCCACAGGTGGGTTATACCTCAAATAGACATGTTTGCCTCCACGATCAACAGGCAACTTCCTGGCTTTTGTACCAGAACACCTGAACCACAGGCACTGGCAACAGATGCCTTCTCAATTTCATGGAAGGGGAAATATCTATATGCATTCCCCCCTTCCCACTCATTTAGAAGGTCCTGCTAAAAATTCAGCAGAACAACCCGAAAATCTTGTTGGTGATTCCCTACTGGCCCAGACATCACTGTTTCCCCTTACTCCTACATTTGTCCAAGGGCAATCACCACACGTTACTCCCCACAGTGGATCTCCTCACACAGCACAAGGGGTCACTAATCCATCCACAGTGGCAGATGCTGCACTTTACTCTGTGGCTGATAGGATTCTGATCCCAACCTTTTCAGTGAGGATGTGCTCAATGTCCTGCAGGAAGCCAGGAAACCAAATACTAGAAAATCATATCTCTTCAAGTGGCAATGGTTCACTAATTGGTGTCATAAAAGACAGCTGGATCCACTTCTCAGCAAACCCACTCTAGTGCTGTCCTATTTGTGTGAGGTACTGCAGTCTGGACTGGCTTATTCATCCATCAAAGCCCACCTGTTTGCTGTTTCTGCCTGTCTGCCTTTGGAACCCCCATTAGCATCCAGACTCCCTTGCAAACTCTTCCTCTGAGGGGTACAGCACCTTAGGCTCCCCGGGAAACCCATTCCCCCTCCTTGGGACCTCAACTACGTGTTAGAGAAGCTTATGTTACCTCCCTTTGAGCCAGCCACCAAAGCCTCTTTAAAGCACTGTACCTGGAAAACTGTCCTTTTAGTGGCTCTAGCCTCAGCCAGGAGAGTGTCTGAGCTCCAAGCCCTTATGGCTACTCCACCTTTTCTAGTTTTCCACAAAGATAGAGTTACCCTTAGGACAAATCTGCCCTTCATGCCCAAGGTAGTCAATGACCTGCCCCTTAATCAGGCCATTCAGATACCTGTTTTTTTTCCCAAACCCTCAAGGAGACAGTGAGAGGGTGCTGCTTTCCCTGGATGTTCACAGGCAGATGAGATTCTACCTGCACAACACCAAGGCTATCAGACAGACTGACCAGCTCTTTATATCCTTTCACCCCAGGCCTCTGAGGAAGGCTGTTACCAAGCAGACTGTTTATATTGGATCTCAAAAGCAATTACCTTCTGCTACCAGTTCCATGATAAGACCCTGCAAGGGACAGTGAAAACCCATTCCATAGGAACAATGGCATTGTCAGGAGCCTTGTTCAAGGGTTTGGATACCTCTTCTATCCTGGAAGCTGCTTCTTGGTCCTCAGTACACACCTTCACCAGGCACCACAAGCTTGACCTCATCTCCAGGTCTGGGGCAGGATTTGCCAGGACTATCCTGCATGGATTCCTGGAATCTGCCTCTAGACCACCACCCCAACCTCAGGGAGCTTTGGCACTCACCCATATGCAGAATATTGCAACATGGGAATAGTAGGAAATAGAAAAGTTGTGTAAAATCTTACCATAACCATAGATGTCCTTCTCTTCCATGTTGCAGTATTCCTTTCCTCCCTCTTTCCCCTCTTATCAGCTGATAGTTTCCCTTT
Organism: Protopterus annectens; assembly: GCF_019279795.1. NCBI lineage: Eukaryota > Metazoa > Chordata > Ceratodontiformes > Protopteridae > Protopterus > Protopterus annectens. Next base: position 276,786,535 of record NC_056748.1, read on the forward strand.
CTGGATGGCAATGATATACAATTGCTCTTACAGGACTGGCTTCAACTGGGACTACTGTTCTGAGGGCTGATGCATGCCAGTGTCACCTTTATGGCCCACAAAATTTTGTCCACATCTGAAACACCATAGAGGGACTGAAAGCTTTTGGTTACTGGCTGTACGTACATGAGACTGAGGGGATTAACCCATATGCAGAATACAGCAACATGGAAGAGAAAGGACATCTATGGTTATGGTAAGATTTTACACAAGTTTTCTTTCCCAAGTCCCCATGTAATGCCCAGAGCCTCCAGCATGAGCTTACACTGCTTAATTCATGGTGTACAAATAATCGGCTCAAATTAAATGCAAAAAAATTGTAACATTGACATGTACAGTAGACAACCCTTCTTCTCAGTTTACAGCATACACTACACCCTACTTCAAAATGAGAATGTAGTTAGAGACCTTGGAAGACAGGTTGATGATTTCCTCTCATTTGATTGTCATGTTGTGCTTGCAGTGGTTTTGAAGTCCTTCTGTGTATCGCAGCTGATGACAAAATGAATATCATCTAGATCTAAAGAAGTCATTGCCCCCTTGTATTCTGCATTGATTAGGCCAGTTATAAAATGCAATGCACTCTTTGGGATGTACCTCACTAGATCTGTCAAGCAACTACAAAGACCCCAGAGGTTTTTAACTAAAAAAAAAAACTGGCTTAAAACCCCTAAGCTACCAGAAAAAAAAAATATTGCCAGTTAAAAATGCAATGCACTCCTTGGGATGTACCTCACTAGACCTATCAAGCAACTACAAAGACCCCAGAGGTTTTTAACTAAAAAAAAAAACTGGCTTAAAACCCCCTTAAGCTACCAGAAAAAAAAAAAACATTGTCAGTGTTCTGTAGACTCCTGAGGGGTGATCTTGCCTTTAGGGACCAAGTAGTCCAGTATCTCTTGTATCGCTACAAGTCAAATAATCCCACTAATACTAGGACCAGATATGTAAATCATCAACAGCAACTAAATAAAACACTGTGGAGAGATGGATTCGTTATGCAATGTCTTCCCCACCTCTGGAATACACTTCCAGTGACAAATAAGTAGTGGAGTACATTGTATTCCTCCAGATGCAAGCTAGATGATTGGATGAGTATTCTCAAATGTATCCCTGGTTTGGCTGTCCTAATCCTCCGTGAAAAAGGAGATGAGGATTAAGGGAGTGTACTGTAAAGGCGTAAATGGCCACTAGGCTCATCTGTGTTGTGTTTCCTATGATCCTACGAATACTTCCGTTTGAACTGAAATGTTTGAGATATTTGATGCTTAAACTGAAATGTTTGAGATATGTGATGCTTAAACATATTTTTAAATAATGTTAAGCACATTTCATTTCCATTTTTTGACAGGGGATGGGGTCACCACTGATCTATAACAGTATAATATAGCAATATAAAGTTGCAAAGATAAAAACAAGAGATTGCAGTGTTAAAGTGGATAGCATTTTGACAAGGCAGAGATTACATAATTAGAAAATTGCATTCACAAGTGTTTACTTATTTAGATGGTTACACTGCGCAAAATAATAAGATGCAGTATTTAAACATGCTTATTATCTTAAGCCAGGTATGAGCTGTGTACTGTTAATACAGATTTTGTAAGCAAGGGGAATGGGCTGGGAAAGGTTTTAAGAGGATAATTAGTGAGTGTACTGTTGAACAGAAAGGAGAGGAGAGAGAGGGAAAGTGTCGGATAAAGAAATGCATGTAGTAGTGTAATGTAAGAGGATGGTGAGAAGGAAAGAAAACTCATTTATGCTTCCTTGTCTGTAATAATTATGAGACATCTTTGTTCAGAAAATCATTTAGTTGTCTAAAGACTTCTTGGCAGGCAGAGATTGATCTGAGTTTTATTGGAATGATTTCTACATTTAAGGAACTATTGCTGAGAAACTTGAGATCTGTGCAGCTTATCCATCGTTGGTAAGTATGGAAGTTCATTATTTATTTTTATCAATGAGATCTCATGTTGTAGCTGGTGGCTTGTTTGGTTAATCTGCTTGCAAAAATGGGAAGGTTTATAGATTTAGAAGTTGTAATTGAGGATTGCTAGATTTAAATGTGCACATTTGTACGACTGGCAACAGATTTACTTTTGTAGTGTTATTGCAGTGGTCTGTTTAGGGGTTAGCTGATAAATCTATAGATATTGTTTGCTGTGGGTGGGTGAGGTGGAGATGTAATGTTCTTCCTTAAAAGCATTGTCTTATTGGAAGGCTATATTCATGTTGAGACAAGGACTTCCTTGTCTTTTACTGTTCTACTTTACGGGATGAGAAAGTGTGGGATCTTTTTTGACCAGTAGTAGCATAGCTTTGATTTAGTCATTGAGATGTATTGAAAGTTAAAGTTTGAACATGGGAGATTCCTAGTTATTGGTGATCTTAGTTATATTTTTACATACTGTTGTACTGGAGCTGCTGTCATTTGCATTGTTCCAAAGACCATGACTTTATTTGTGGCATTTAGGAACAGTTTGTTTTGGATGAACCATATGGATAGATGGGGAAATGACTTATTTTTGATGTTGGATGTTGAAACTTTAGCCGTGGAAATTACCATATTTTCTGCATAGAGTATACTGTTCATCAATGGATGTACAATCCAGTTTTATTGACAAACAAGGTGAAAAGTAGTGGGGATAGAGTTGATACTTGTGGGACTCATTTAGTTAGAGTTGAGGAGGGAGGAATACTTTATCCAGTTTGACATTTAGTTTGTTACTAACGGGGAGAGTATGTTGGCTGATGCCTGAATTGAAAAAGGAGTGTAATAGCCATGTATGATCAACAAGCTCAAAGGCTGTTTGTCAGATCAGTGAACACCTATCCTGTCAAAGTCTCTTGCTTTGTTTTGGAGTGTGATAAGCATTTCATATTACTGCAACATCTCCAAAATTCATTTTGAGGAGTCGAATTTTCTATTTTTGTACGCATTCAGTGTAGTATTGAGATGTGCATTAAATTTTCAGATTTGCTCAGTGTAGTTATGAGTTTTAGTATAGTTTGTTTTTGTAGTGATGACATATTTGAAGTGATGTATAAGTTACACAGCTCATGTAAGAGGCAAAGTAAACTGTCTTGTAACACACTGTCTGCACCTGTGGGGTGCATCTAAATGCATTACATCATTATATGTCCCAGAATACTTGATTTTGGATTTTTAAAGAGGAATGTTAAAGTGTAGGTGGGGGCTCTAGTAAGTAATTCGAAGGGTATATGTTCAGAGGAGCAGTTGGTGGGGGGTAGTGTTGAGAAGTCTTATAGAAAATCAAATAGAGAGATTATCTGAGGTGTAGGGATAGTGTCTTCTTGAAGTTTTCTTTTTGGGATGATCCGATGATGCATTTAACAAGATTCCAGAATTGTTTAATTGTTTTGCAAGTTGGGGGTGAACTGGAGGATGCTGGTCTTGTATCTTCTAGTGTTTTTTTTTTTTTTTTTGGCCAGGTTTCTAAGGGTGAGGAATATTTCCCTGTTTTCAGATTAAGAAATTTTTGCAGTGCTTTGTCTGTTAGAGTGTTAAGTGCCTTTGTAATCCATTGTTTGTTACGGATTTTCAGTGGTAACCTTTGAGGAATATTTTCTTGTAGAGAATGGGTGTGTTTAAGAGATGTCATAAGGGTAGAATAGCCACTGATCAGAAGAGAAGATTTTTATCCCTAGCTCCCTTACACATTTCGTTTTCCAAAATATTCAGCTTCAAAAATAGATGTCTTTGTGGTTCTAGATATTAATGCCATCACTAAAACATTTAAATAAAGTCAGTGAAGTGTCATCACCTCAACCATTAGGCAGACATCTTTTTTTTTTTTTTCCCAAACACCTTTATTGAATTATCACTTGTGACATAGGCAAATTTACGTTCATATAAAAGTAATCAAACTATATTAACATAACAAACATTATACTTCACATATATTGCTATATATCATATAGCCTAAGCAATGTTATATAAATTATTCAATTCCTGTTTTTTTAAGCAAGAAACCTCTTCATTAAACCGTCACTTACTACATAGACAAGCTTACATTTATATAATTGAAAACAAACCACACCAGCACAATCCTAGTCGCAAGCATTTTACATCGCAAACCCTACTGAAACACTCCCAGTTACAAACATTATACATCACTTATCTACCCAGTCTTTCTCACTCAGACATTACATAGCTCATTTAAGTCCTCAGTCTTCTCTTGTATGTATTGTTCCCACAATTCCCATTTTTCCTATGTAGCTGCCAACACATCTCTTCATACATTTACTGTCTTTAAGAATGTGAAAAATATGAGCATAATTATCCCTTAAATCATTCAATTTAACCAAAGTGGTCTGTAACATTGCATGTACTGCTGGACAAATGTACGTCGCTATATCCTTGTCTAAGAATTTGAAAAACTAGCAAAATGCATTAAAAGTCTGGAAAACACAAACAAGTACCATCAAAAGTATATTTTATTACTGAATTGCTAATCAGTTTGTCATTTAATTGAAACATGATGAGATTTAAATATTTTATTCAAGACTTCATAAAAGTAACTAAAATTATGCTGAAATTCTAATAAGTTCAAAGAAGACTGAGCATTAACATAATTCTTTAAGTCAGGCATAATTAAATACAAATTGCTCCCTTTTAAGAGCAAATATCAGTGAAGTATGATCGAATTCCCCTCTCTGTAAATTGTTAAAGTGCTCTTGAATTTATTCATTAATGCTTTTCAAGGGGGCAGTAGACATTGTTTGAGCAACAGAAACCATGGTGATAAAAACATTCTGATGACACTTAAGGATAAAATTAAAGAAAAAATAATTTATTTGTGTAAATTCTATATGTAAACTAAATTAATTCTATACAAAAACTAAAGTATGCATTGTAAACCACTTGAGGTGTGTCTGCAAATTGTATGGTATAGTGTGCAAGATTTAAAATATCATTCTAGTGGAATTATATGCTAAGTATCATATGGTGTAATTTTATATACTGTCAGTATCTCAGATTTAGAATAATTTGAATTCCAGTTGTTTTTTGTAGGTATTCAACAGTTCATTGTCACTGTATATGTAATATTTCAGGTGAATAATGTGATGTAACAATAACAAAATCAACCATATGTGGTGATTGGTGCAACAGGTAGTAGACTTTACTTTGGTATCGAAGGCTGTGTGGGTTCTATTCCCACACAAGACAGATGGATTGCTGACAACAGTGTGACGTCCTTCAGATGAGATATTAAACTGAGGTCCCACCTACTTGGGTTGTTAGTCATTCAGGTGGATGGATGTAATAGATCCCATGGCACCTATCAAATTCATGTTAAGAAAATGTACATATTTACAGGCACATATATACACTTTTCTGTTTTTTTATATACTTTTTATTATTTTTCTTATAATATCCTCGTTATTCTTCCACAATTGACCCCTTCTCCTTTTTCCACAACCATAATCTAATTTTTCAAAATATATTTGCCAAAATCCATTTCCCATTAAACAAAATTTCATTCCATCTTTTCATTCTGAATTAACCCATACTACATAAAATAAATTCTTATTTACCATTCTCACATATGCTTTCTTCTTGTTGTTATGACATCTATACATAAACATATTCATATCTATATTGCTTATGTCATTTATATTCTCAAAAAGTTTTCTTCACAAAACTTTTCCCAAGTTTCACCACTCTTCTACATTTCAAAAATATACTTTGTTGTCTCTTCCTCCCCACAAAATAAAAACACTCGTTTTAACTTTTTTTCTATGGCATATTCAGCTTTACTGATAAGGTATTGATTACCAGTCTCCATAGGAAATCCTGATACTCGACTATCTTGGCACACCACTTTTCTTGGTGGTGCTGCGATAGTGTTGTCGCCTCACAGTAAGACGTTGTCCTGTTCGATTCTCAGCATCTTCTGTGTGGAGACATGCATGAATGGGTGTACCTTCGTTGAAGGTTGTGCATCAGGGCTGGCAACTCGGCATGTAAAAATCTTCTGCCAATCATTAGCGGACCGGAGTTCCGCTGTGGCGACCCCTAACCGGGAAAAGCCGAAAGACTCAACAATAGCTTTATTCGCTTCTTCTAGTAAATTTTCCCATGGATTTACATAGTATTGTTTCATCACATTATTATACCACATTCTTCTAATCTTTCTCTGTATCATAATTTATTTTGTATGTTAGTATTTTTTCTTGATAATTTTTAATTTCATCATTTACATATTCCTTTTCTGTTTTCTTATTCTCATTATCTCCCTGAACTTGTTGTGCTTGTGTTTAAACTTTCTCATTATTAATTTCTCAGTTGTTTCCTTCACCCACTTTAATACTCTACAAGTTTAAAGAAGCAGAATAAACAACTTGATTTAGTAACCCCAGTTCCATTCATCTTCACTCATATACAACACACCTGTTTTCACCGGGTTTAATCTTGACCCCATATGAAAGAAAACAATTGCAAAGTTTCCTTTTCATATTCTTCTGGGATCATATAAGCATTTTAAATGTGCTGTTTTCCCCATTAAAAATAGAATTCACCACATAAACCATTTTCTTGAATGCTGATCTGTACGTCCTCCACATAAGACTTATTTCTTTTCTCAAACTCTCTAGTTGCATCATAACTGCATCATTTTTACAAACTTTTATCCCTACCAATGACACTTAATTCATTAAAAAATACCCCCAATTTTCACCATATTACCCAAATCCTTACTTTTATCTTTATTCAAGGTCATTCCCATTTCCTTTAAACATCCATTCAGCACTTCCCTCATCCATCTTTACCAGTGCTAACAAAATTTCACTCATGGGACATCCTTGTCTTACACTACACTTCCTGCATATTTCTTTGCTCAGCCACCTATTCACCAACACTCTCATTCTATTATTTTGATATTATTTTGGCACACACACACCTATTTCTGTTACCTATTCCATACTTCTCCATAACATTCCACAAAACATCCTGATCTACTGTATCAGATGCTTTACTTGTATACGCTACCATAAACTTCACATCCTTCCTTTTGCTCTTAGTATCATCCACTATTTCTCTTACAACTAATAACAATTGTTGATATCCCATCCCTTTTATGCCATATATACTTTCTTCCATTCTCCTCTGTATTATTTTTATAAAAATGTTGTAATTTGCATTGTGTGATGGGTTTCCAATTTATTTAATTATTCTCGTCTTTCTTCCATATAAAATTTTATATCCCAGTATAGAACTCTACATAAACAAATACTTCCTTCAACCATTCATTCAGTACATTTACAAAGTGCTATTTTTGCCAATCCATTCCTTTCTTGTACATTCCATTCCCTATAACATCTGGGCCTAATACTAAATCACCATTAACTTTATTAAGTACTTCATCCAATTTGCTAATAGTAATTTCATTTTCAAATTCTGTAACTTGTTCTACTTTCCATTCTCTTTTATTTTCCTTATTTTTAGTCTTACACATATTTTCCACATGCCGTACTACAATACTGATAATTTTCTCTTATGTTCTTTTTACCTCACCCTTTACATTTTCATTTCCCTCATTGTACTAATATACTTCTCTATTTTACCCAAATATGCAGTTACCGCCTCCCTTCTCCCTATCCCTGTCTAAATTGTAATGCCTTCATTTTTTTGTCAGTTTCTTTTTATATATATTCTTTTTTCATACCATAGTACTCTCTTGTATTATTCTCTAAATTTGCAAATACATTTCTATACGTTTTCCCATACTTTACTTTCCCTTCCTATCTTGCATCATCCTGCGTTTGGAGAAAAAATAACACTTTTTATACTTTTAAATTCAGTCCACAGTTCAGACCAGCTTTTGTAGAAGTTCTTCATGGTTATATCACCTCTCCATAACTGCCATAATTCCCACTTTCCAATTTCATCCCACAGTTTCTTATTTATTTTTATTCTCCTTCCTGTTGTAATACACTCCTTTTCTTCTACCACCTTCATCCATATTGCTAAATGCTCTGAAAAATCTGTCACAACTATATCACCATCTGCTATCCCCAAGCCTTTCAATAATACAAAATAATCAATTTCAGATCCAAGTGTCCCCTTTATAAGTCTACTGACTTTTGTTCCAGACAGCTAATATATCACATTATCACTTCCTGTATTTTTTAATTCCTTCCCTGTCTTTTCACATTTTGCTCTTAAATCAGAATTCAAGTTTCTTTCATATTTACCACCATGTAGTTTAATATTTGATGAAACAGATTCTCTTTCTTGTTAGTTATAGATGCATATAATGCTATAATTCTACAGACCTGTTCTCTCTAGTTCACTCTTACAACAGTTAAACTTCCCTTACTTACCAATCCAGTATTTTCACTGTTTTGTTAACACAGCCACTCCAGAACAACATTCACTTCCCAAGTTCCATATTGTATTTCCACCCCACTATTTTTCTGTTTGCAGTCTTTCTTCACCTATCAAGAATCTTACATCCTCTGGCAGAATAACATCCACATCACATTCATCACACCATTCCAGTATCCCTGTCTTTCTCACACTGTTAATACTGATTACATTTACTGAAAGCACACTAAAATTATTGCTCTTTCTTCCTTTTAAGTTTAGGTGACATCATTTTAAATTTTCAGTTTTTTATTTTTCCCCAACTGACAGTTTTCCTGGATTTATGTACAAGTAATCCTTGATCCTCAAAATCAGATTTTTTCACTGGCTAGCACTTCAAAAAGTGTTAGTATAAATCTCTTCACTTGACCTCGTTCTGCATACACTCTCTCCTCATTTTCCCCACCATATTTTTTTCTTCTTCTTAATCTAGTTCACTTTATCTACCAGCCTCCTCTTGTCCTTCTTGTTATATGTTTTCTTCCCTTTCAACTTCTTTTTCATTAATTACTGTTTGCTGTTGACAATCCATGCAAAAGTGATCGTTTTTTTGCCACAATCTGCATTCAGGCACACACCTTCTTGATGTGTGCCCTTTCTACCCACACTGGTTACATTGTACCATGTCACAATCATTAATTAAATAAGAAGAGTCCCAACAAAAGAAACATAGATGTTCTTCGTGTTTCACTGTTGCAGTCATCACCTGTGGGTTATCCCTGCTGTGGTAGCCCTCTGCCGGCCAGAATACCAGAGTCAGTGTTTTTCCTGCATCGGCTACTGTCGCTTGCTACGTGAGTGCTATAAAGGAAGGCAGCCGACACCATGACATCAGTTTTTCTAGCCATGGAGCCCATAGCAGAAGCATTTCACAAGTGTGTCGGTCGCTACCAGAGTTTGAATTGCAGCTGAAAACGTCTAAAGCTAAGTACCCCATTGGGGATCCTTTTTTCTTGCACTAACCAATGTCCAAAAAAGTTAACAATTGTCTCGCCTTTGGAAAGCAAATACCACACCGAGACTTCCATTTATACTGCGTTACTTGTTTAGGCCCAGACCACGACGTCCCATGTTGCCGGTTATGTGCCCTCTTTAACACGGGAACCATTCGTCATAGAGCTCTTGTTGTAGCCAGGTATTTTCATCTTCCATCTTCGCATTCTGAAATGGTGTCCATCAACAAACAATCCATAGACATTCAAAAAAAAATGTAAGGATAAAGATAGACAAGACCACACAAGGGTAAGGAAGACTCTACCGCTAAGCAAGTCAGTTCTCCGGAATTCAGTGAGGTTCCTTCACAGGCCCTGATGCCTGATTCAATACCTTTGCAGGCCTCTACTGAGACCCTTTCGGAGTCCAGTATGTGGCAAAAATCTTCTTCGTCTTCTGAGCCTTTGGTTGGGTCTGGAGCCATGACTCGGGCATTGGCTTCCGAGGAGGTGTTTCACACTACCGAATCTAGACAAAAAAACAATGTCCTCTCCTCCGACTACCATCTCTCTCTTAGACAGATGAATACCTTTAGTCCTAGAATCAAGGCCACTCCTAGGAAAACTACTTCTAGCCACCATCTTACTCCTGCCCCACCACCCCAAGCTCAAATGGATAAAATGGCAGAGGATCTTATCACCCTTATCAGGGGTAGTCAGGCCACAGCTTCTAAAAGGAAAAGAGACCCTTCTCCTGAAATTCTGACAGAACAGGATTCTGTGGAGTCTGAGTATTCAGATTTTGAAGAGAACAACCTCCTCTGACTCCTTATGAGGATTCGGATACAGAGGAATCTATTCCTTCTGCCTCCCCACCAGAAGATCTTTCCTTTGGGGAAACCCTTCACTCCCTCAGCGAACATTTCCACTGGGAATCCCAGGACTTCCCTCAGTCTGAGAAAAGACTAAGAGAGTTTCTAGACCTGCCCCAGCATAGACCCTTGACTATCCCTCCAATCTTAGAGGAGGTTGATGATGTCTTCTATGAATCCAGCTTAACGCCTGATGCCCTCCCAGCTGTTGCCAGAAAACCTGACAAGTATTACAGAGTTGTAACTGAAAAAAGCCAAGGAGAGCAGAAAAACTGGTCCACCAATCAATCCTTATAACAGTTCCTTTAATAAAAAAGTTTAAGTGCTTTCGTCAGGCTTATAGCAATGACTTCATCAGACACTATGATTAAAAATGTTACCAGTCTCTTAAATACTCATTCAAAAATATCACGTTAAAAACACCCAATCTAGTATCCGCAATTAGTCATAATTAATTTAAAGGACAATTCATTTAAAGTAACAGTTCATTTAGCTTAATGGAGCATCTTTAGTAAAACAAAAAATATATCAAACATATTTAAACAAAAGAAATTTAATATAAATTCTAAAAAATGCTAAGATACCAAGTATTTTTTATCTATATAACATTTTTCACACTTCTAATATTTAAGTTTCAATATGCATCTCAGTGAGACATTCTCATTCAGCCCAGGGGTAGTATATGCATTTAATTTCACTTGCCAAACACGCTCTTTGTATTCTAATAAAAGTTTCCATGGACCACCCCGAGGGTCCTCTATTTCCAAGTCAATGCCCATAAACAAAAAACTATGATCAGGGAATCTAGCTACGTGTTTCGCCAATGAATTGTTAGCATTATTTTATACTCATACTTACCACAATAGGGCTAGACATTTAAGGTGGAGTCTAGAGAGGAATTGGAATATTTTTTTTGTAGTTTTGAAGAGTATACTGATATTTTGGGAGCTAGCCCACAGATTATATACAAGAAAGGTAGGACGATCAAACAAAATCTTGAAGCAACACCGAAGTATATGAGTCAAAATAGAAAAGCAGGTACATACAGATGTGGGAATTGTAGACAATGTACATTTATAAGGGTAGCTGATGAGATAAAAAACAATAATGTTTGGATTAGACCTCCCTTTCATTGTGAATGCAATACCACTGGTTTAGTTTATGTTGCCCTATGTGAAAAATGTTATGACTTTTATATTGGTAAAACTCAGAGAAAATTTTGTGAGCACATATATGAACATATCTTAGACATTAGGAAAAATAATGCCAACAATTCGTTGGTGAAACACGTAGCTAGATTCCTGATCTTAGTTTTTGTTTATGGGCATTGACATGGAAAGAGAGGACCCTCGGGGTGGTCCATGAAAACTTCTATTAGAATACAAGGAGCTTGTTTGGCAAGTGAAATGAAATGCATACACTACCCCTGGGTTGAATGAGAAAGTCTCACTGAGTTGCATATTGAAACTTGAGCATTTAGAAGTGTGAACAACGTTATATAGATAAAAAGTACTTGGTATCTTATTTTTTAGAATTTATTTTACATTTCTTTCATTTAAATATGTTTGATATATTTTTTATTTTATTAAAGATGCTCCCTTGCATTAAACGAACTGTTACTTTAAATGAATTTTGCTTTAAATTAATTATGACTAATTGCCTATACTAGATGGGGTGTTTTTAACGTGATATTTTTGAATGAGTATTTAAGACACTGGTAAAATTTTTAATCATAGTTTCCGATGAAGACTTTGCTATAAGCCTGACAAAAGCACTTAAACTTTCTTATTAAAGGAACTGTTATAAGGACTGGTTGGTGGACTGGTTTTTCTGCTCTCCTTGGCTTTTTTTCAGTTACAAGTTTGTTTTTATGGACTGTGTTGGTTCCAGGTATTACAGTGTACCAGTTTCTCACAGATACCTCTGCAGAAATCCTGCTGCAGACCCGGAGGTCATTACACAGGGACCAAAAGGAGCTAAGGCTAGTTCCGCAAAGAATCCTATTCCTTCTGACAAGGACTCCAGAAAAAAGTATCCACCTCTACAACCTTAGCTATCAGAGCACAGAGCACTCAACTGTTAGTTCTACATGTTAAATTATCAACAACACACTTTGGAACTATTAAAACATAAGATTTCAACCTTTCCTGACTGTGCCAATTTGAAAGAGTTAGCAGATTTACTGCACTCTGTTTGTCAAATGGCTAAACACTCATTACACTGTGGATATGACGCCATAGAAGCCTCAAGCAGGGCAGCAGTGTCAGGATCTGTCATTAGGAGATATGCATGGTTGAAGGAACAACCTCTCTCTGATCATGTCAAATATAAATTACTTGATGCACCCTTGGATAAGGACTGCTTGTTTGGAGTAAAAGCAGCAGAGGTGCTTAAAAATATGGAAGACAAAGCCAAATCTATGCAAACAGTAAAATATTTCCTTCAGGTTCAACCTCCTAGGTTCAGCAGGAATTTTCCCTCAAAACACTGGTCTTTTCCTGCACCTAGCAGACAGGGCCAAGGTAATCCCCACGGGGACAGACCACCCAGACTCCTATCCCAGAGACAGCAAAGAACCAAACCGTGGATCGCTTTCACTCTAGGGGCATGGGGAGTTCTAAGCCACCCCTCTAGGGCAAAATTCTCAGTGACTCCCTCTCCCCCCTCTGCCCTCTTTTCACTCACCAAAAACTAGAAGGAAGGCTTTCCCTCTGCAAAGAAAATTGATTTCTTTAACAAAGAACCAATGGATCTTAAAGACCTTTTTTCAGGGATACAAATTCTCCTTCAATGAACTCCCTATTCTAAGAGGGTACCCAGTCTTACCTCCAAATCAGTGGGCAGAGGCATAACAAGTCCATAATCTCATATCCCAAGGGGCAGTAGAACCCGTCTTCTCAGATTAAACAGGCAAAGGCTGTTATTACAGACTATTCCTTGTTCCCAGAAAAGAGGGCACTTGGTGCCCCATCCTGGATCTGTCCATTCTGAACACCTTCCTGGTGGTCCCCTAATTCAAAATGCTAACTTTGCAGCAGCTGCTGCATATGCTGACATAAAAATGCCTGGTTAGCTACCCTAGATCTGAAAGATGCCTACCTGCACATTCCCATAAGGGTATCCTGCAGGAAATTCCTTTGCTTCAGAGCAGGCTCACAACACTTATAGTTCTCTGCTCATCCTCTTGGCTTATCTACTGCTCCTAGGGTATTCACCAAATGTTTATCCCTGGCCATAGCCTTTTGCAGACGGAAATCAAAGCAAATGTCCTCCAGGAAGATCATTTTCTTGGGAACACTGCTGGACTCAGCATCCCAAATAGCCTTCCTGTCCCTAGAAAAGCGGAGCCTCCTGCCTCTCTATTTTACCCAACTGGCTTCCAGGAAGTTCCTGCAAGCATTGGGGTACATGGCATCTTACATCCTTCTAATTCCTCTGGCCAGGCTTCACATGAGAAAACTTCAGGGGTACCTAAAGAACCTTTGTTGTCAGCATTCTCAACCTCTAGAGACCTCTCTCTCTCTGATTCCCTGTATATGGGCCGAGTTTCTCTGGTAGGAGGGGCCTGTGCCCAGGACAAGGGTATTTCCTTCACCTTCCGACCAACTGGGCAGACCATTACCACCGACGCCTCAGACATTGGTTGGGGCGCTCACCTAGAAGGCAGGTGCACCCAAGGTCTTTGGGATGCCCAGCACCTTCCCTTGCACATCAACCAGAAGGAAATGTTGGCAGTACAAAAGGCTCTGACATCCTTCAAACCCCATCTCAAGCCAGGTGTTCTCCTTATCAAAGCAGACAACTCCACAGTAATGTGGTACATCAACAAACAGGGAGGGACCCAATCTTACCCTCGGTGCAGGCTAGCGATGAACCTCTGGCTGACAGCCTATTCCATGGGATTACACCTAATAACCCACTACCTACCAAGGATCAACAACACCCTGGCGGACCACTTAAGCATAAACTTAGTGGACCCCCCCAAGAATGGCAGCTCCATAGAAAAATCTTTTTACAAATCACTCTGGCGTGGGATTTCTGCTTTGCGTCTCAACTATCAACTGAAAATAATTCTGTACCGGGGAGTCTCACCACCTAGCATGGAAAATGGATGCCTTGACCTTCCCCTGAAACACCCCCTTTGTGTACGCATTCCCTCCTCTGTCTCTTATTCCCAAGGTACTGATCAAAATAAGGGAGGAGAGACCAAAGGCCATCCTCATTGCTCCAGATTGGCCCAGACAACATTGGTACCTCTTACTGCGCAGCCTGACTTTACAGCCTCCCAGGCAGCTTCCCCTGTTCTCAGACCTCTTGACTCAGGTGGGGGGCGCAATGCTGCACCGAGACTTGTAGACACTCAAACTATCAGCATGGCTAATACTCAAAAGGCAAACAAGGGGGCCCCTGTTAAGGAAACCGGTCCTAGACATTATCACAGAGGCCAGAAGGCCCAGCACCAGAAAAATCTTATGCAGGAAAATGGAAAAGATTCTGCTCCTGCCAGTCCAGGGGGGGCAATGCCTCACAACCTTCCATCCCTCTTATTCTGGACTACCTAGCAGAGATGCTAAATAGTGGCCTTTCTTTCTCCTTTATTAAAATCCACGCCTCTGCCATTTCAGCTCATTTTGATACAGAACAGCCCCTGTTCTTCCATCCTTTGATTAAACAATTCCTCAGAGGGGCTTCTAATATCAGACCTCCCAGAAGGCCACCCACTCCAGTCTGGGACCTGAATTATGTTTTGGAAAAACTAACCTTACCACCCTTCGAACCTGCTGCTTCAGCAAAACTAAGATACCTCTCCTGGAGGATTGCTTTTCTCCTAGCTATATCACGTCAGCCAGAAGGGTTTCTGAACTTCAGGCAGTGATAACCATTGAGCCCTTCATCGTCTTCCTTGCAGACAGGGTCTCCCTGAGAACTAATCCCTCCTTTATGCCCAAGGTGGTATCTAATGTAACTCTCAACCAGGCCATACATCTACCCACCTTCTTTCCTAACCCTCAAAACAAGGGGTAAAGAATTCTGCATTCACTAGATATGTACAGACAGCTGAGATACTATCTGGACCGCACTAAACCCTTCAGGAAAACAGACCAACTACTTGTCAGCTTTGCCCCAGGGGCAGAGGGGGAAGCCCATTCCCCAACAAACAATTTTCAAATGGATATCACACTGTATCCATTTCTGCTACAGATTGCATGGGAACCCCCCCCCCAATTCTTTTCAAACCTATTCCACTAGGGCAGCATCCACTTCCACAGCATTCCTCAGAGGAGTTCCCACCAAGGATATCCTGGAAGCTGCCACCTGTCTATACCTTTATCAAGCATTACCATCTACTTCTATTTTCTAAGGCTAGGGCAGGCTCTGCCTCTGCAGTTCTGCAAGCCAGGCTGACCCATTCCTAGGTCTCTTACTTATCTTACCACCCCTTTCCTCAGCTTCGAGAATCCTCTCACAGGTAATGACTGCAACAGTGAAACACAAAGAACATAATACAGTTGTCTACACTTACCATAAATGTAGATGTTCGAGTGTATTCACTGTTGCAGTCCTGATTTATCACCCTTCTTCCTCCTTATATCTTCTTCCTTAGGGAGACATAAGTTTCTAATGGTGGCTTTTAGCCACCAGGACCACTTTACCATATTTACTTGGGCCTCTTGCTGCTTAGGGTAAGAAAAACTGATGTAATGGCATCAGCTGCCTTCCTTTATAGCACTGACGTACTGACGTCAGGCAGCAAGCGACAGCAGCGATGCAGAAAAACATTGACTGTGGTATTCGGGCCGGCCAAGGGCTACCACAGCAGGGATAACCCACAAGTGATTACTGCAACAGTGAATACACTCAAACATCTACATTTATGGTACACAACTGTACTTTTAAGCTGGCCAGCAAATTTTAATGTCCCTGTATGACCAACCAGAAAAATAACACTTGTTGGTGTTTTACCATGGTTTTTTTTTTCACATTTCAAAACCACTTCCTTCCCTACCTACCATTTCATAAGTTTCTCTCATCTCTAACTTTTACTGTATTACCAACAGTTTCACACAGATCCCGATATTTTTTGATATCTTCTTCCTGTTCATCAGTTCTAAACTGTAAAGTGACATTTTTTAACATTTAAGTTACTACCAGAAAACATGTAATTGTTCCACGGATAAATATCCTTCTTTTTATTACCCAATTCCAGAAGTTCCATCATCAGTCCATCAGTCTCAGTTAAGTCACAAAAAGCCTCTGTCCCAATATGTGTAAAAGACTGAATTTCTCAAACTTTAAAACACAGAACAGTTAAATTGTCTCATACATAATGTATGTCTATTACAGTGTCACTTTTTGTTCTTGTTTTATTTATTTTATTTTACATTTGTTGACCGGGCTAGTCTAACTGGATACATGTCCATTTTCAGTAGAGACCCGGGGAGATAAGCTTCACCATAAACTAATAAATCAGGACCGAAAAAAAGTCCAAAACTTTCTAAATACATTATACATGAAGATTTTCTTCTAAGAACTTAGTTATACAGTATGTGACTACTGCGTTTAACAAAGCAATATGGTACTATTTCCATGGGAAAGCATTTGACATTCACCATAAATATATTGGGTAGGAATGTACATTTTACAATGAAGTATACAGGTTATAATGAAAAATATAACACTGAAAAATAAGAAAGTTATTAAATATATACACTTAAAGAAGTAATTACAGTCATAGTGAAACAATAGTTGGTCTATATACAAGGTGGAAGACGTGCTCACAGCAGAAAGAATGTTGCAATGAACATATTCAGTGATAGTTCCCTGGGAGTAGGATACCAAGAAGGGAGTAAGGGAAGAAATGTAAAATAAGTAAATAATTTTTTTAACATTTAAGTTACTACCAGAAAACAAGTAATTGTTTCACGGATAAATATCCTTCTTTTTATTACCCAATTCCAGAAGTTCCATCATCAGTCCATCAGTCTCAGTTAAGTCACAAAAAGCCTCTGTCCCAATATGTGTAAAAGACTGAATTTCTCAAGCTTTAAAACCCAGATCAGTTAACAGATTGTCTCATACATAATGTCTGTGTATTACAGTGCCACTTTTTGTTCTCAGAGTTGGTCTTCTCTTCTTTTTAAAAAGTTGCGTACAGTTTGTTGCTGCGCTCCTTTTTTGCCTGCTGTTACTGCTGCAGTTATTATAGTTACTGCATTATCTTCTGCCACAAAAACAGGCACCATCTCAGTTTGATGCTACTTTCTTCTTTTACTTTCTGTCACTGCTGCATATGTTTTAACTGCTGCATTTTCTACTGACACATCAACTGGTTCTTTTTCACATTACCATCCTCAGTACTTTCAAAAATGTTATCTGCCATCTCACCCCGTGAAACAGCAGAACTGACACCTGGATCATACTGCTTGATTATTTTTAGCAAAACTTCCTATGCAGGCCCTCCTGATACCAGTTCTGTTATCTGCACCACTTCAACAGACTTCCTCCTGCATGGATACAGTTAAGCCCTGCTTCTTTGTAACATCCACCACACAGGGCTCGTTGTTAACATTCGGAGGCTCTATATTGAATAATATTTTTCTCCAAATTCTCACATTTCACTTCCATGGTCTGCATAGCTTTTATGTCCTCCTTAAATCACTCTGCTGCTTCTGCTTCCCTTAGTCCTCTTCCTTCCAGCTGTAGAAGCCCTCTGGCACCATCTAGCAGCTCCAAAGATTAAGGGACGTTCTCTGATGCCATAGACAAATTTCTCTTGGTAGTATAAATACCACTTCACATGTCCCCTGAAAAGAGTCTACAGTGGGAACATTCAAAACCTGCTTTCTTTATAGTTATTTGTTTTAGCCATCCATTTATCAACACAGGATCTATAATCCACGGAAAATTGTAGAATATTGAAAATGCCCCCATTTCACTGCACATTTACCGTTGTCACCTTGAATTTATTTATTACTATCCTGAACGTGTATGTCCTTACTTCCCTGGTAAATAGTTTCCCAGTTTTATCACCATAGATATAGTAATATGTGCTGTGTAGATTCTTAAATTTACTGTGCTTTTCCACATTACTGGCTTTGTTACACCATTTTCATGTTTTCAAACTGGAAGAATTTTAATCAACCTATATTTCAGAGTGCAGCCATCTTGGAATCACTATTCCATTTTCTGTTATTCTCAATAAGCTAATTAAACTAAATTGAAATTCTTATGTAACTCATTGGATAGGGAACTGGTTCACTGACAGAACCCAGTCAATAAGGACTAAGGTCACATTGTCCTCTAAAATGCTCATTACTATCGGGGTCCTTCAGGGATCATTGCTCAGGTTGATTCGGTTTGGTATTTACTTCTCTCAGGTTAAAGCTGGTGTTAAGGGTCTGTGAGCTGACCAAGTATGCAGATGATTGCAAACTTGCAGCTAACATCATCTCTTCAGAGAACTGTTAAATCCTCCAGGAGGGCCTAATGCATGCAAACTTATTGTGTCAGGAGCATGGCCTAAAGGTAAATGCTAAAAAGTGTAGCATTTTGTCCACTGAACCATTAGTGGCCATGCACCTACCACATAAACACTTCCTCAGAACTGACTTTGCCATTAAAAAGCTGAAAACCATTTTAAACAATTAACTTTCCTGTGATGATCATATGTCTACTTTTGTCAGAAAGATTTTTTAACTATCCCAGCCGATCACCAAATTTGTATCTGCTAGATGCAAGGAAGCGTTATCCCTCTATACTCATTCCTCAATAGTCCTATTGTAGAATACACTGCATCATTTTAAATGTATATGTCCAAACACATGATCCATCTTGGAAAAAAAGCCCAACAATTCCTCACCAAGAGAATCAAGCGCTTTATTTTCACGAGTTAAACAGATCACCTTAAAGTGTTCTGTCTCTTCTCCATTCTGTACAGACTCCTGAGGCAAGATCTCTGCCTACAACTCCTCAAACAATCCAGTCCTGTAAGATGACTTTCATATTTGTGTAACATTTAACACCATGAACACCTGCTCTAAAGATCGAAGACTGCACAATAACATAAACAAAACCTGATGAAAGGCTAGGTACCTCTCTCAAAGATTTCCTCTCCTGTGGAACAGGCTTCTCCTTTATACTAAGCAAAGTAGTTCCATAACTCTCTTCAGACACAACCAAGAGGAGTGGAGCTGCAACCATTAACTCACATCTGGATTGGTCCTCCTGGCCCTCATGGCAAGGGGTTTAAATAGGAGAATTGGGCTACAGATGATCTCTTTGATGAATAGTCTAGTAATAACCTGTGAAGCAATAAGAGTGTTGGAGTAAACAGTGCTGAAAGTATGAGAATTTCTGATTTGCATTATGGCTTGGTAAAGAGGCTTGATTCTGTGGTAAGTGAGGTAAGCAGGGTTTCAGACAGACCTGACTTCTAGAAGGGAGGAAAGTTTTGGGATGAAATAAGTTACATTAAAAATTTTAACTATGCGATCACCAGAGGGTCCTGAAAAAAGTGAGAAGTGAAATCAAGTGGTGTTTAAAAAGTTAATACAAAAAGAAACACAGTTAAAAGGAGAACTGAAAACACAAGTAAAACATAAAGGGTGTATGTGTTTATGTATGTACTTGTGTATGTCTCTCTCATATAGATATAGACATATGCAATCAGTTCATTGACAGCTGAATAACAGAGCCCATTACATAGATGTCCACTCTGTAAAACCACTGGAATGGTCTTTAATTGTGGGTCTTGCAGGGGGTCAGGATTTGTCATTCATGTGAAACCCAATTCACAGTCACTAGAACAGGGTTTAATATGGGACCTGCAGGGTGGACAAGCCTTGTCTCTGTGCAGACTTAGTCAGCAAAAGAAGTATATAATCAATATGGCACAACTAAATGACAGTCCGAGTAAACATTCAGCAATATACACGTAAACATATACGAGAATAATAACGGTTGAATCCCAAATGACAGAAATAAAATAGTTGAAACCCCATTTAATTGTAAGACCTTTTAATTGAATTCCAAATAATTGAATTACCATGCAGTGAGAATCACCCAAGGGAAAATGTTTCAACAGTAGTATTTTGACTTGCCTCCTGAGCCCCCACACCCCCTTTTATATACCACTGTACTTACTATATGGATGCACAACTGGAGAAAAAAGTGAAAATGCCAGACAGGGAATAATTGTCAATGCACAAATAGAAACCTCACCAGCAGCTGTTTTGTATAGGTAACACCACTCACCTAATAAAGCTAATTCATATATTTCTACATGTTGCACTTCATTATTACAGAAATAGGCTGCGCTACATTCAGTGATCAGTCAAATGATCATTCAGTTAAAAGGGCTTTCAACCATTTGGATTTGATAATTTGTTATGCAGAAAATTGGGCATTCAGCCAGATATCATGGATTCATGTATATATATATATGTGTGTGTGTGTGTGTGTGTGTATATATATATATATATATATATATATATATATATATATATTTGTATCTCTGTATGTGTGTATGTGTTTATGTACGTGTGTGTGTATGCACGTGCATATGATGATCTGTAAAGCAATGGAGCGTATTATTATGGATCTCATAAACAAGGACATAGGCAATCTCCAAGCACTTGACCCCACCCAGTCTGGATTCATCAAGGGCAGATCTTGTCTGTTGAACCTGGTTGACTTCTTTGAGACTGTTACCAAGGCCCTGTTTGAGGAAAAGTCAGTACATACAGCTTACCTTGACTTGGCCATGGCCTTCGACACAATCCCCCACTCGGGCATCATCGAAAAGCTAACACAACTTGGACTAAATCCCTGTCTCATCAGTTGGGTGACCAACTGGCTCACTGACAGGACCCTCAAGGTCAAAATAAGTGCCTCCACCTCTGATAACAAACCTATCACTAGTGGAGTTCCCCAGGTATCTGTGCTGGGACACCTACTGTTTGGCATCTACTTCTCAGAGGTCCAAGCAAAGACAAAAGGCCTGTGGCTGACCAAGTTTGCGGACGAATATAACTTGGGTCCTGTCATTGACTCCCCAGATGATGTTAACATACTGCAAGAGGGTCTCACAGCAACTAATGACTGGTGCCAAAGTCATGGCCTCAAGTTAAATGCAAAAAGTGTATCGTCATACCATTCGGCAAAAACATGACCCCTACTGATTACCACATAAACAACAACCCCCTAAGTAGACAACCTGTGGTGAGAGACCTGGGTACTCGGTTGACAACAACCTCACATTCGACCGTCATGTAGTGGCAGTGGTCAGAAAATCCTTTTACTTTGTTCATCTCATAAGTAAAGGGATTGCATCCAAAAAAAAAGGAGGTTATTACCTCTCTATACTCCTCCCTCATTAGACCAATAATTGAGTATAATGCCCCATTTGGTATGTACCTCTTCAAACATCTGCACCAATTGGAAAGGCCACAGAAATATCTCACAAAGAGAATCCATGGCCCCCAAAACCTGTCCTATGCGGGCAGGCTCAAATCACTCTCTCTCTACTCTGTATCGTACAGATTGCTCAGAGGTGATCTGTGTCTCACCTACAAGGCAATCTCTGACCCTGCCCTAGTAGAGTTGCTCCATATCCATAAGTCTAACTCTTCGCGCATTACCTGTTCAAAAGTCCTAAATCTAATATACATCAACAAAACCTGCTGGAGAGAGGCTTGTTTCCCAGAGGTTGCCCCATCTCTGAAATAGATTTCCAAAAGTACGTCGCTGACCCTGTTCAAGCACAGCCTTGATGAGTGGATGGGAAACCACAAATTTGTCCCAAGGGTTCCACCTGTGTACCTCGTTGACAGGGGTGACAGGTGCTGCCTGATGTTTCTTTTTTTATAGGTTCGTAGATGTTTACTAGTCTAACGACCACAAGGCTCTTTTTAAGCCTAGACATGCATCCCAAATCTCTTGATAAGTGTAAGCATGGGCCTGGGAGATGAACCATTTACAGGTTACCTCTGTCCATTTGAGACATAGGTGCCAAACCAGGGATGAATTTCCAGTTTCCCATCCAGTTGTCCAAGCTGCATTTGAATTGGGTTAGGGAACTGTGCTTCACGTGGATGGGGAAGCCTGTTCCATAGACGAGATAGTCTCTGAAATACATACCTATCTCTCCAGCATTTCCTGTGTATATCACAGGCAAGGTCTAAGTCTTTAGAACAGGTAATTCTGGTGCTGTTGTTTTATGGATATGCAGGAGGTCCTTCAGAGTGGGGTCTGACAATGCCCTGTATGACATAGAGAACCTCTGTGGACATTGCAATTGTTGTATATGCCTGGTTAGGTATATTCCAAAAGCGGCATTGTACTCTGTGATAGGTCTGATGAATGCCAAATACAGTGGAACAATAACTTCCTTGGATTTGGATGCCATACTTTTGTTTATAAGTTGTGTAACATAGAATGATTTCCTCGCCACTATAGACACCTGATGATCAAAGGCTAGATTACTATCTATGTGTGTCCTTAAGTCCCTGACTGCTGGGTCATCTCTAAGGAGTTTGTTGTCAGTATGATAGTTACCAGGGATGGATGACTTCCCAAAGGATACTATTATGCATTTCTTGGCATTTAGGGGGTAAATTCTTGGCTAAGCTTGTAAGGGCCACAGGGCCATTAGCCTAGTAACCTCCTATGATCTGGGGAGAAGACTTGGCCAGATGAGCAGAAAGACCAGAGCTAGCCTTGGTTCAGATACTGTTTAGGCAAAGTTTTGAATCTGTTAAT
Organism: Protopterus annectens; assembly: GCF_019279795.1. NCBI lineage: Eukaryota > Metazoa > Chordata > Ceratodontiformes > Protopteridae > Protopterus > Protopterus annectens. The sequence goes on from NC_056748.1 coordinate 276,809,523, forward strand.
CTTATTTGTCTTATTAAGTACGTAAGTATGTTGTTTCAGAGCTTTGACATACAATGGGAGTAGAGGTAGTGTCTCACAGTGTTGAATGATTTTATTAATATATCATACAGGTTTGATGCTAGAGCAAAGTCTGTAGTAGTAGTAGAGTAGTGTGTTGTGTAAAGCAGAGCGTTTATCGGGAGACTGTAGGAGGTTGCGGACAGTGAATATCTGTGTGTAGGTAAGCTGGTGTGGGAATAGATGCCCCCCCCCCACTTGTGAATGAGTATTATGAAGGTCCATTTTTTTTAACGGAGGACGCATAGTTTTGCACTACTGACTGGTAGATCAGAATGGAGCCTGGGAAGGCTTTTGAGTCTGCAGCAATTTTGAGGTATTCGGTGGGCAGATTAGCAGCTAAGACTCTTGTTTTTTGTTTACTTAGTAATTTTATAATAGCTGAGGTTGGGGCGGGGTGAAAGTTAAATGACTCTATGTGCTTTTCAGGAACAGTGGGGAGTGTTCTATATAAAACGAGTGTTGAACTGAGGGGAGATGGAATCACTGTTAGAAGTAAAAGAACAAGGTGTGATGGTACAACCAGTGTATATTAGTTTCTTTAGGGTTGCCCAGAATTGCTTGGGATTATTTTGGTACTTAAAGTGTTGGTAGTTGTAATATGATTTCAAGTCCGATTTAACATGGAGTTTATTGAGCTTTCCGAGATAAAACTGTATTTTGTTGTTTTATTTTTATACCATTGCTTCCAAGCTTTGTCTCTGTGCAGCATGGGCAGGTTTGTCTCTTTTGTTAGCCGTGACACTGTATTAGATTTTACCCATTTTGTCTTAACTGGTGTTAATTAATTTAGAATTTTTAGGAAGGTGTCATTAAAATGAGTAACTGCATCGCTCATGAAAAAATCTAGTTACAGAGGGTGAGGAATGAGATATCTCTTTTGCAAATATTGTGATAGTACTTGTTCTGTTGTAGATAACTTGTTTGGTATGTTGTTTTCTTGTTATATAGGTTGGGAAGTGGTCACTGGTATTTCAGGCAAAGATCCACAGGATATGTTGTGAGGTTTGTTTGTTAGAATCCAGTCCACTCTGGATGGTCTGTTAGTGTTTTTGTTGGGTCTGGTGAGGAAGTTTATTATTTGAGTGAAACAGTACAAGTTTATAGTCCTAAGGTTTGCTGCTGTTTAGGGATTTCCAGTCATTGTTTAGGTCTTTGAGTATGAAGATTTCATGGAGGATGTTTCCTGATATCCAGTGGAGAATATTTTCTGCTGGGGTAATGTTATTGCCTGTGGGATCTATACTGCTGAAGTATGTGTGGATTTGCTCTGACTGATTTAGTGGTGTGAAAGCATAAGTTTAGCATTATCGCATGTAGGAATATTTAGCTGGGTTGGGTGTATTTCTAAGCTGTCTATGTAATGACAATGCCTCCTGCTGTTTTCTGCCCATTTTCTGTATGTTGATGCCTGAAGACATTATTTCATTGTTGGTGATTTCTTGTTTTAGCCAGGTTTCTGTAGCAGCTAGAATGTCTGGAAGTAAATAGCTAGACATGGAAATCTTGAATTTTGTTGCAGATGCGTCTGAGATTAGAGTCCTTAGAATATGAGGAAAATGGTTATTGGAGCATTGGGTGCTGAGAGCATCTATCCACTGTAGGTGCATACATATATGTATCTGTGTGTGTGTGCCCATGCGCCCACACCCAAACATGTTTAACTAGAAAGTAGCAGTCTAACTTCTTGATGTCCTACAAGTCATAAGCTTGACAGCAGAAACTGTTACTTGTTTGAGCTAACTGTTGCATTTAAAAACAGTAAGATGCAACTATTATACAACCAGAAGCACTTGAGGAAATTTGTTTAACAGATGAGAAACCACTGTTATAGTGATATTGACTTACAGTGGGCAGACGCTGTATGTACATTAACTGCATAAATGTGTCCTTCTCATGCTAGTTTTAGGGCTGGGGAGATGTGTTATTTAGATTACATCAGATGGCCTGGATTACATTGCCTGCATTCTCAGAGAATATTAGCTATCTGCCCACTATAAGTCAAGATTACTTAGTTATAACCTAGCCAAGAGAAATCCAAAGTAACTGCATTTTGATTTGTTACTGTATGTGTAGCTTATAGTGAGGTTACTTGAAATATTTTAAGTAAACACTATAATTTACTAAACATTGACAGAACAGTTACTCAGGTATGTGGCTTGTTCCCATAATTATTTATTCATTCGTTTATTCTCTAATACCCACTTTATCCAGTTCAGGGTTGCAGGAGAGCCATAGCTTGTCCCAGCACTCATTGTGTGTGCAAAACTAATCTTAGATGTGTTTTCACGTTAAAGCAGGTTGCACACATTTACTCGCACATGGTATGGGTAACTTGAAAAAAATGCTATTTCAGTTATGGCATGTTTTTGGAGGAAACCATACCTGAAGGCAGAAACCCATGTGGACAAAGGGAGGTCATACTTACTCTAAACTGAAGATGCTGTAGTCAAGAATTAAACCTAAAAGTCAAGCTATGTGATGCAACAAATTTTACAACTGTGTGATTGCCCTGTCCCCTCAAAATTAGCTTATCCAAACCTGTAAGTGTTGCAGATGTGGTTATTCGTGTCCTCATAAATATGAAGTTTATTATTCCTAATGCAGTGCACTTACTGATTTGGGTATCTAACCAGTGTATGTTCATGTGGAGAGAGCCTCTTAGCATCTCATTGCTGGACTTTTATTCCTGAGTGCAAACTTTATTAGCTGCAAAGCTTTGTGGTGTATGTGGCTTAGAATCAGTGTACAAATGTTATTTTGGGTATAAAGAACATATGAATGCTTACCACAAAGTATCAGAACAGTTGTGTGATGTACAAATAGGACGTTACAAGTATGCTTTAGCTTCACGTTTGGCTAAGCTGGGTAGCATGCATGATTTTAATTTCATCTGTTAGTGTGCTGAAGCTTTAATTTTGGGTCTTTAAATTTATTTATTTATTTAACATTTGTTTACCAGAAAAATCCATCTGGGACAGAGCCCATTTTCAGCAGAGGCCTGGGGGGAAACACTGCCCATGCATATCTTTGGAATGTGGGAGGAAACTGGAACACCCAGAGGAAACTCATGCAAACGCAAGGAGGACAAGTAGACTCTACACAGAAGGCACCCCTGCTGAGAATTGAACCCGAGAACCTCTTGCTGTGATATGACAACGCTAACCGCTGCAACACCCTGCCGACCTAAATAGATTTGTTTGCCAAATTTAAAGCTTCAACAAATTTTTAAACTAGCTTTAATGCTATGCATTTATCACATGTGCTGGAAAGTTTCTTTTGGAAGTGTTTTATGGTTTTTGGTTCCGTACATCATATTTTTCCTGCTTGCAGCACCGATATGGGTTTTCATGTGGATAGTTTGGATTGTTGTAAAAATTTGGATTTATGTGATCATTTATGGTAGAATGGCAGTTTCAGTGGAAACATCAGTAATTTGATGGTGATTATCAAGGATTTATTATTAGATCAGGATGATAGTGATTGGTGTCGTGACTTGCAAACAGTTACATAAGAACCCTTAGAATAAACATCTGTGAGGGATTGTAATGTGCCATTGCAACAAGCTTTTACCGCATTAGCCATCACTTCCAAAAAGGTATGCTCTGTTTTATAGCATTTTAAAAGCCTGAAACATTATTTTAAGGAAAAAATGGTCCCACAGGGCCTGTGAGTTTGGTTGGAGTCTGGAGGGGGTAGGAATGATACTAGGTTTATGGCTCCGTGGATAGGTATACAAGAAAGAGCTTTGCTTATGTTTGTAGATGCCATAATAAAATATTAAGTTCTTTACTAACTTTTCAGAAAAGACTGTCTGACTTTTTTGAAACAAGTAGTGGTTTCCCAGTCATTGCTGGTTTTGAACAACTGATGGCTTCCTTTAAAAGTAGTATAAAGAAGCATGATGGAGAATGTGAACAGAAAAAGAAGACACTATTAAGAGGTGGTCAAGATTATAGAAATCTGTTTATTAAAAAATGGGGTAAATTTAATTCTGGACAGAGAACTTTTATTGAAGTACAAGTGAGGAAGTACAAAGGGGGAAAAACATGTTTTGCAGCACACACATCATGGGGAATCTGGTTGTGGCTCCAATATGGATTTTTCCTCCTGTGCTGATAGTGAAGCTTATTTAAATAAGAGCAGCAGTAGATCATCTTCATCCCCTTTTGTCATTGGGGAGGGGGCAGAAAACATAGACGTCGTCAAAGACCGAAGGACCAACATGCTACCGGTACTGATGCGGTAAATTTTGATGCTCTTTATCACACATCTCAGGACATTGGAAACTTGGTGGGCAATATCTCTAGATATATTGTACTAAGCAGTGGATTTTCAGTATTGTTTAAAGGGCTAAATTTTGTGCCATCATTCTTGTACCTTCTTCTACCATTCTTTGTGATATAAAAGTTTTATCTGTGAGTTAAATTTAGAACATCGGTTTCATTCTCGATTTGTAGATAATGTTAAATTAAATGTATAGATTTCATATTAAAAATCTGAGTTTAATTCTCCTTACCACCTGGTGGTTAAAATATTTGAACAACAGGTGTTAAATGAATTATTATTGGAACGTAAATCCGTATTTAGAAATTTGCAACACAGTCTTGGTCAGAAAGAAAAGCGAGCTATGAAAGATCTGATATCTAATAAAGATCTTCTTATTTCGAGAGGTGATAAGGGTGGAGCAGTAGTGGTTTGGGATTGGGAAGAATGTCATAAAAAAGTTTTAAGGCAACTGTCATCTTCGTTTGATCACAAATTAAGTTTGGATCCCACAAGACACTTTAAGGTGGAAATCGATAGATGTATTGCCATATGGGTAGATAAAACAGTTGTATCTCTGAATTTTACAATGGCATTTAACTGTAGATGATCCAGTTAAGCATACTCACTCCTTATTTTCCATCATCTCCTCTCCAGTTCTCCAGCTAATCATCCTATCACTGCCATGTACCTCAATTCTTCCTGTTTACTCCCATCTTTTTTCTCTTTTTTCTAAATACTTCTTACATTCCTTCCTTTTGCTAATTACTACTTACATCCTTTTACTTCCCAACTACTCTCATCTATTTGTACAACATATTTGAATAATAATACTATGGAGTAAAGTTCACTTTCTCATTAGATTTGTTGGTCAGTCAGTTTTGGAATGTACGGATTACCAAGCTGATTGATTTCCCTGTGTCTACATCTATTTACAGGAAACCTTTCCATAGAAATACCGTTCTTATGGCAACCAGTTGTCATCCTAGATATGTGGTACATAATATTCACTATGCACAATTTTGGAGATTTCAGTGTATTTGTATTTCTAATACAGAAACTGAATATAAAAATCAAGTTGATTTAATTACCATCAGTTTAAAATTAAAAAAATATGATCCTAAACTGCTGAAGGATAGTGTGGAAAGAGTTGGCCACAGTCGATCATAATTAAGATACAGGGCCAAAGATTGAAAAATCAACTAAACATGTTAGGTTGTTTGTGACAACATATGGAAATAATATATTTAAGGTCATGAGTATCTTGGAATAAGCACTTTGATGTTCTGTTAATGGATCCTTCTTATTGGGGTCTTTTGGAAGAAACTTGTATGTATAGAAGAGGTTGAATGATTGCCCAGTTCTTTTCTAGTTATAAAAGGAATGTTGGTAATATTAGAACATTAGGCAAGACTATCTATGGTAGTTTTTCTTGTGGTAAATGTGCACATTGTGCTTGAGTTTGTAACACAAAATACTTTACATCAGAAAATACCTCCTGAACCTACGTTATACTGCATGCTTTTAGTTGTGACACAGAATGGTTAGTGTATATGGCTATATGTCAATATGGCTCTTTCTGTGTGGGACAGACTTCACTCGTGGAAGCAACAAATATCTCTCCACTAGTGATATTAGGTGTAGAAAAGGGAGAAGTGCATCATATAAACAATATTTGATGAAACCTAATAGAGGTATATTCACTTTTATAGGTACTGATAAATTAGTTGGCAGGTCATTCACTTATAAGACTGAAAAACTTAAAAAACTTGATTTTTTAGAGCAAAAATTGATAGTTAATCTCAGAGAGATCGTACATCCTGGTTTAAATGTGCTATTTTATTATATAGGAGTACATAAATATGTTGAAACTCCCAAAAATCAATGATAAAATAAAAAAAAATGATGTTGAAACCTACGTGCGTCAGTTTTTTTAAGCAGCATTTTTTTGAATTGGAGAAGGCCCACGTTTCCTGCTGTGATTATATGTAATAACTTCAAAGTAGCACAGTACTGGGGTAAGGGCATATAGGTTCATGGGTTCATAGGTTTATACTAGGCTATCTTCCCTAAGGCATTTATAAGCCTAGCCCAAATTTTTGTGGCTTACGCCACCCCTTATATGAAAAAATACTGTGCCCATTAGTTTGTTGTGCCTCTGTCCAGCAGTGACACAGAGATGATTCCCGGGGTAAACCTACGATCTCCCATCCACAGGTCTTGATTTCTCTTGAACAGAGTCAGCGAGGTGCTCTGCCTCACATGGACCGGGATTTTATTCCACAGCATAGGGAGTCTCTGAGTGATAAATCTATCCCTCCAGCACGTCCTATTTATATCCGTGCTAAGGTTTAAGTCGCTTGCTCTAGTGGTTTTGGTGGATTTGGATTTTTTGAGGTGGAGCATGTCCATTAATTCCGGGTTGGACATGGCCTTGTATGTCAGGCACATGTCACCTCTGAGCAGACGGTATGCGACTGAATAGAGCTGGAGTTTCTTCAATCTGGCAGCATATGACAGATTTTGGAGTCCCTTTATCCTTTTGGTGAGGAACTTTTGGGGTCTCTCCAATTGCTGTAGATGTCGGGTGAGATACATCCCGAATGGGGCATTGTACTCGATCATTGGTCTGATAAGTGAAGAGTACAGGGGAACAATGACCTCACTAGATCTGGATGTGAATCCCTTCATGATCAGGTGGGCAATGTAGAAGGTCTTTCTAACCACTTTAGCAATGTGAGTGTCAAAAGAAAGGCCACTGTCAACCTGGGTCCCCAGGTCCCTGATAACCTCTTCTGTGCTTAGTGGATTGCCACCTATATGGTAGCTTGGGGTTACCTTGTTTTTCCCGAAGGGTATGACTATACATTTTTGGCGTTTAACTTCAGGCCATGGCTCTGGCACCAGCTATCTGTTTCCGTGAGTCCCTTCTGAAGGATATCCGTGTCTGATGCACTTTCCACTATGGCCCAGTTTGCAGTCGCCTGCAAACTTTGTCAGCCAAAGTCCTCCTATGTTGGCCTGTACTTCTGAGAAGTAGATGCCAAACAATAGGGGCCAAGGACTGAGCCCTGTGGGACACCACTTGTGACCGGCTTGGAGTCTGACACAGCGCCAGCAACTCTAACCCTGTGGGTTCTGTCCTTAAGCCAGTTTGCAACCCATCTTGTGACATATGGGTTTACATTTAAGCTGGTAAGTTTTTCTACAATACCCGAGTGGGGTATTGTGTCGAAAGCCTTTGCAAGGTCAAGGTAGGCTGTATGGACTGCCTTTCCCTCATCAATGGCCTTGGTGACTGTTTCGAAGAAGTCAACCAAGTTCAAAAGGCATGATCTTCCCTTGACAAAGCCAAACTGGGTCGGGTCCAATGTCTGCAGGTCCCCTATATCTTTGTTTATGAGCTCCATTATGATCCTCTCCATAGCTTTGCAGACTAGACTTGTTAAGCTTATGGGGCGGTAATTACCAGGGTCCGTGAGGCGCCTTTGTGGAGTGGGACAACAGTTGCCGTCGCCACTCCTTGGGCACGTATCCTGTGGTAAGGCTGAGATTAAACAGCTGCCTTATGTGCGGGTTTAATTCCTCATTTAGCTCGTGTAGCACACAGCCGGGGACACCATCTGGTCCCATTGATGCTGTGTTTTTAGCTTTAGAGAGAGCAGCTTTCACCTGCGCATTTGAGATGTCCGGGAGGCTACACTCGGCTGGGATAGTTATCTCTCCTTTAGGGGAGAGGGTGAAGTTTGCACTGAACCTGTCTGCCAGTATGTTGGCAATGTCTGTGGGTTCAGTGATTTTTGTATCATTTTGGACTAATTCTGAGCATATCTGGGAGTTTCCACCCAGGTTCCTAACATAGCTGAAAAAGGCCTTATGATTGTCCTTTGAATCCATGGCAATTTTTCTCTCAAAATTGGCCTTAGTTGATTTTATGAGTGCTCGTATTTTTTTACTAATAATGATCAAGGGTGACTTCCCTTTTATGGATTTTGTTCTATCATGTAATAGCTTTCTCCTCTTATTGTAAAGTTTGTTAATGGCAGGGGTCCACCAGACTGGACGTTTGCCCTTTGTGGAAAGAGTCTTGGTTTTATTTGGGATTGCCTGATCCATGCAGTCCTGGAGGTGTTCATTGAGGACTGTGTAATCGCGCATACCTGATGATCATTTGTTTTGTTGACTTTAAATGCTTTAGATGAAATTAAGCACTCTGACACATACACACACACACACACGTGTGTGTATGTGTTAAATACATCAAGGACTGGAAAGCCACTTCAGGGATAAGCTAGAGCTATCTGATCTTACTTCCTCACACTCAGATGAGGGCTCTGCAAGTATCACCAGTAGTTGGAGGTATCAATCAAAAATGGGAGTCTTCCCCAGAATCCTCTCAGATGATACATGTGGGGAGATTTTGGAGTTAATAAATCACCAAGAGTCATGGTTAGCTGACCATGTCTCCTTAGAGGAATAAGGACTACAAGAGTCTTTCCACTGTACCCCCACTACATATTGACTGGTTCTCCCTTCCATTTGTATGGTTTCCTTGGTTTTGTCAAGGGCATGGTAAAAACTGGGTGTGATAGCACCTGCATCTAGATCATCAGACAAAATCCTCTGGTCTCCCAAGGTTTATATATGCTGGAGCCTGGAGTAAAGTTCCTGTAGCTGATTCCATTCTATTGGCTTCTTCCCTGAAGAAAGAGCCCTCAGAATAGATCCCAGTGGTCAACTCCCTGACAAAGAGTCTCCTGTACTAGACTGCTTTGGCAAGTATGTGAATGTTTCAGGTATTTTCTTTGTATGTGCCGTCAGCTTCCTTACTGGCATGACTGTTATTCAGCATGACTTGGCAGACAGAACCTTTAGAGATGCATTAAAAGATGCCACATGAGAATCTGTAGCACAGGTTGGGAATCCTGGGTGTTAGCCCTGCTTAATATTTCATTACTTCTTTTTCCCTTTGCTCCTGTCCCACTTCTATAGGACACTGCATGCCTTCCTCCGTAAATAAGCTAAATACAAGACTTTCACTCTCTGAAACAGACACCTTTCTGCTGACAAAAACACATTCACACCACTCATCATACTGTTACACATTCATACACACACACACACTATAAGTCAATATATCTCTCATATACTTAATACTCTTCATATTATGTTTTCTGCCGCATATAATTCACCACTTGAAACTCTCAACCCCAGCAATTTACACTCAGTAAACAGATACCATAACTTCTCTCACATTAATTTCCTGGTAACCCCATACCTTTGCCAACCATTTTACATTCACTTATTTAAATACAACTACATAAGGCTCTATCCCAGTACCCCGGTTTGTTTGTCTTTTTGGCTTTTCCCGGTTAGGGGTCACCACGGCAGAACTCCAGTCTGCTAATGATTGGCAGTAGTTTTTTTTTTTTTTTTTTTTTTTTTTTTTTTATGGTGCAGAGTTGCCAGCCCGACGCCCAACCTTCAGAGAAGGAATGCCGATTCATGCATGTCTTTCAGAGGCCACTCGACTATGGGGAGGACATGCAGATTCCACACTGAAGGCACTCCAGCCATGAATCGAACAGGAGAACCTCTTGCTGTGAGGCATATCCCAGTACCCCAGTATCAAATTGAAAAACAAAACTTAAGTACAAATATCCACCACATTGTATGTGTATTACTTAACACTGAGTTCATAGGTGCATACTAAAACTAATGACCACTAAATCCTTTATAAGCCTAGCTGTGTAACCCAAATGTGTCCCACAGGTTATATATTTTAAATGTCTGTATAGGGGTGACTTTTGGTTACAACATGATTTATTGACTGCCTCTTTCCATTAAAGACATGGGTGCCAGACCAGGCATAAATTTTAACTTTCCCAGCCAATGGTCAAAGCTTAAATAGGATTAGGGTGGTACCCCCCCCCCCCACACACACATGAATGGAGAGGCTGTTCTAGAGAGAGGGAATTCTCTGAGATACATATGTCTCTCCAACATTTCCTGTTTATGTTGCAAACAAAATTTAGGTCTTCAGATCTATACTGTATATAATTGTCAGATTTTTGTTTAAACTTTCACGACTGTGTTAATGATTGTACAATGTATGGAGCTTTTCTTTCCATGCTTCATGCAACACGCAGTAGGACTTTTGTGGTATATACAAAGGCAAAATAAATAAATAAAATAAACAATTAATACCGTCTCCATGTGACTGTTACAATAAGCAGGCATGTCTAATTGTCGAAACTTGGCTCAGCATTGCAATTTCATGGACAGGTTCAAGGCATCTTTCACTTATGCCCTGTGTGATGGCTTTTCTTTTTTTTGTTGTAAAGCAAGTCTTTATTTATTACCTCATTTCCATGTTTAGTTACTTTGAAATCCCAATGCACAGTACACTTATTTGTATTACTGATACAAGCATTTTATAGTTCTATGTTTATTCAATACAAATGAACTGTCCTCACTTCAAACAGTCAGTGCTGACAATTAACTTTTCAGTAAATTACCATTGATAAGCATGTAAATCCAAATATCACAATCGACCTATTTTATATAGCCTTAATGTGAAGTTTGGCCTAACATTGCTTCCTAGACAAAAACATTTAAACATTCACATTAGCTACTTACAATATAATTTGAGCTCAGGAATTAACTAGTGACCATACTGCTTTATTTTCTCTGTATTACAATTTGGACAGTAGTTGGACTAGGGACTTCACATCTTGTACTGCAGTCCGCTGTGTTAAGTATACATTGTAGATACTTTGTGCTGTGTCGCTGCCTCATCAAGCTCCGTTTCGATAACAGAATCCCATGCAGCCCATTTTTTTCACTATGGAGTTTTGTTTCTGGTCTGTAATAGTTCTCAGTTCCATGTTTAATCTCTGTGATCACATTTTCTTTTCTTTGGCTTTCTGTTTCTAGTTATAGCTTTCTTATACACTTTCAGCACCGAAGATTGCAACACTTTCACCTCTTTAGTATATGTTATTTTATATTGATTTGGACATTACCATATTTTTCATATTTGTTTATGATGACCTACCGTATATTTTGTTTTAATTTGTGCATAGGGGTTAATTCAGTCCACCTGAATGAATAAAGTTGTTACTGCTAACTTAGACTAGACTTATTTTAAAATTTGAGAAACATTTATCTTATCAGGCTTTTATGGCTCAATTGTGCACTTTTTTTTTTCCAGATGACCAGACCTTCTTTTTTTTCCTTCCAGATCAGGGTCAAGTTTATTGTAATACTCAATGCCATGTGTCCTTTATGACTCATACAGAACAAAGTAATACAATTAATAATGTTAGTAAAGTAAAACTGCAGCAGTTATTGAAATCAGTATATTACTAAACCATGCTAATCATTAGAACAGGAATTGTGATTATGTAATAGAACAAAATAAACAATCAGATTAACAAAGTTAATCAAACCTGCTTAAAATGAAAAATAAGTAGAAACAGTTGTCCAAATTCTTTTAAGTATCAATTAGCTGTTGCAGTGCAATGCAATTTTAGCAAGTTGCCTTTTCAGCTAACCACTAACCCAAATGAAAATCCATTTTGATAACCAAAAATTCCAACATGTAATCCCAAATTGTAACAGATGATAATTTATTGAAAGAATGCTAGGCAACAAATTGGCAAAAAAGACAAGATAAGACCTGTCTGGGAACAGTTAATCCAGTTATCTTTTTGCAGCAAAGTCTAGGCAGACTATATTAGGTAGAAAAATTTGAAAGAAAATACAGCCATGCTGTGATGAGTAGTGGCAAACAAAAAAGTGAGAAGAGTGTTTGTCCTTTGGCAGCCAAGTGAATTTTTTGATTATACAAATTCTAGATTGTACCTCCAGAAGTCATATTAGCAGTTTACCTCATTTAAACGTGGATTTGGGAGGATTCTTCCATCCTGAAGAAATATAGAATGTATAAACATTGAAATAGTGAACCTAAAGAACTAGAAGTTAATTATAAAGACAACATTGTGTTGATATGCTTTTACATATTTTTTGGTAGTACCTTCTGTTCTAAGGAATATGGTAAAATGCTGCTAGGCTAGGGGTGTTTCTGTCTGTAATCAATATGATTGTATCTCTTTGTTTTGATTGTGTCTGTGTTCCATCCCTTTGCTGTACTCTGAGAGCCTGTCTGAAGTAACTCAGAACCATTGCTCGGTTAGGTGTACTTTTGGATAATGCCAAGATGCGGAAAGTATTGCATTTTATTTGTACCACTTCCTTGAGCTCCAGAGAATAAGATCAAAATAAAAGATGTTATTTGTGTTTCACTGTTGCAGTCATTACATTTGGGTAATCTGCTGGCAGGTTGCCCTCAGTCGGCCTGATTAACAAAGTCTTGGGTCCTGCGTCGGTTGCTGTCCCTTCTTCCATGACGTCAGGGGTATAAAACATGCAGCCGACGCTATTACATCAGTCTTTCTTGCTGCGCGGTGCACGAAAAAGAAGCAGTTCGCAAGTGCCGGTCGGCCGACTCCTGAAATTTTCGTTTTCGAGTTTCAGATCCGAAGTCTTCAGCTAAAAGCTAAGTACCCTGTTGGAGAAACTTTTTCTTGCTCCTTACCGATGTCAGTAAAAGTTAATAATTGCATTACTTGTGGGAAGCAAATACCTCATAAGGATTTTCATTTGTACTGTATTCCTTGCCTAGGCCCTGATCATAACATACCTTGCTGTTGATTTTGTGCTAGATTTAATCAACGCACTATTGAACGTCGGTACATTTTTGCTTCTAAATATTTTGGCTCACGATTTAACTATCCAGAAATGACATTGGTTAGCAATCCGACTACTGGAATACCTAAAAAATGCAAAGAAAAAGACAGAGACAGGCCGTCGAGGTCCAAAACTGATGACGACGCTTCTCCTAAGCCAGTCGCTAGTTCGCTGGTACTCAGTGAGGTGCTTTCGCAGCCCTTGATGCCTGCTAATTTTGATTCGCAGGCCTCTACTGAGACCCATTTGGAGTCCGGTATGCCGCGAGATGCTTTAAGTATTGAACCTACGGATGTCTCTACCTTAGATGGGTCCGGAGCCGCTGTGCAGGCACCGGCTTCTGAGGGTGTTTTCAGGCCTAAAGATTTGTATATTAAACCGACGCCATCTTCAAAACTAAAGCCAAAATCTACTTCTATGTCTAAAAATCCGACACTTGGGCCACATGAGCAGGCCCCTATGCCTAAAAAACAAATTATCAAAATGGCTGAAGACTTCATTACCTTGATCAGGGGTAGTCAACCCCCTCCTGCTAAGAGGCCTAGGCAAGACATTGATTATGAATCTTCTGATCAGGATTCTATTTCTTCTGATTCTTCTACTGAGCAGGATTTATCTATACCTACTTATGAGGACTCTGACGCAGAAGATTCCATTCCTTCTGCTTCTCCCCCTGAGGATTTCTCTTTTGGGGAAACTTTACATACCTTAAGGGAACATTTCCACTGGGAAAGTCAGGATTTCTCTAAATCTAAAAAGAGACTTAGGGATTTTCTTCTTCTTCCTCAGCATAGGCCTTTGGCTATGCCTCCTGTTCTAGACATTGTTGATGATGTTTTTTCAGAATCTAGTATGACTACTGATTCTCTGCCTCTGGCTCCCGGTAAGCCAGACAGATACTACAGGGTTCCTGACTCCCACAAATTCCTTTTCAAAAATCCTACTACTGATCCTGAAACCATTTCTCAGGGTCCCAAGGGCATTAAGGCCTCTACTGCTAAAAATTCTACCCCTTCTGATAGAGATTCCAGGGTGCTGGATAGATGGGGTAAGAAGGTGTACACTTCTGCAACCTTGGCACTCGGGGCTTTAAACTGTCAATTTCATATGCTTAAATATCAACAGCATATTATGGGACTACTTAAACAGAAAATTATGTTAATTTCTGACTGTGTGGAAAATAAAGATTTACTGCATTTATTACATTCAGCTGAACAAGTTGGAAAACATACTTTGCAATTTGGTTTTGATTCCTTGGAAGCCTCTTGCAGGGCTGCTGTAACTGGATTTGTGCTAAGAAGGCATGCTTGGCTCAAAGAGCAAACTCTGCGTGATCATGTTAAAGCAAAATTGTTGGATGCTCCTTTACAACAGGACCGTCTCTTTGGTAATAAGGCTGAAGAAGTGTTAAAAAAAAAAGATGGAAGATAAAGCTAAATCTATGCAAACTGTGAAATAGTTCTTACAAGTGCAACCTCCAAGATTTAGTAGGCACTGGCCTACTAAGAACTGGTCCTTTCCCTTTGAGTGCCGCTCAAGTCAAATCCAGACATTCCAAAGGCTTCAGTCACAAGGGGCTTTTAGAACAAAACAATGGGGTGCCTCCACTTCCAAATCTGGAAACAACAAGGCACCTCCCTGTGGTAAACAGTCTCAATAACTTCCCTCTACACTCACCAAGTGCTTACCTTTTAGCCGCCCCTTTTGGGGGGAAAACTGTCACTTCATGCAAGAAACTGGCAACTTATTACCCAGGACAAATGGATTTTAAATATAGTATCCCAGGGATACAGATTCCATTTCCACATATTGCCAATTCCAAACGGATGGCCAGACCTGCCCCCAAATCAGTGGGCAGAGGCCCAGAAACAAGTTCTGTCCCTCATGAACATGGGCGCTATTCGTCCAGTACCAGAAGAGGACAAGGTTTCTATTCAAGACTTTTCCTGGTACCCAGAAAAGATAAATCATGGCGTCCAGTTCTGGACTTATCCACTCTAAACACATTTCTGGACATTCCAAAATTCAAGATGCTGACTCTTCAACAGTTACTACCTATGCTAGGCAAAGATGCCTGGTTGGTAACTCAAAACATAAAAGAGGCTTACCTGCATATTCCAATCAAGGAATCTTGCAGAAGATACCTCCGCTTCAAGGCAGGCCACTTGCATTGCCAGTTCTCAGCACTGCCCTTTGGCTTATCTACTGTGCCCAAGGTCTTCACAAAGTGCCTGACTCCAGTAATTGCATTTTGCAGGCAAAGAAATATTCAAATATATCCATACCTGGACGATTGTCTGATATAGGCAGAAAACAAGGACATTCTTCTAAAGCATCTGGCGTTTGTAAAAAGGGTTCTAACTTGTCTAGGGTACACCATAAACGAAAAGAAATCACAACTGGTACCCTCTCAAAAAATTACATTCCTAGGTGCAAGCTTGAATACAACTGCCCAGATGACTTACCTTATGCCAGAAAAGCAAATTCAATTGGTGACTTACTTCAAACAGGTGGCCACAAAAACCCTGCTATCTGCAAGACAAATCTTGCAAGCCTTGGGTTTCATGACTTCCTGCATTCTTCTAATTCCATATGCAAGACTGCATATGAGGAAACTTCAGTGGTATTTAAAAAGTTTATGGAGTCAGCATTGTCACAGCCTAGAAGCTATGATTCCTATCATACCTTGCCTGCAACTAGAGATCCTATGGTGGGCACAGGCCTGCCACCAAAACAAGGGACTACCATTCACTCCACTCCCTGCCGCCCAAACAGACGCATCAGACTATGCTTGGGGGGGGGCTCATCTGGCAGGGAAGTGCATTCAGGGCAAATGGAGCCCAAATCAAATGCACCTTCATATCAATCTGAAAGAGATGCTAGCTGTACAGAATGCACTGACAACCTTCAAGGACTGCCTTCATCCAGGACAATTAATAATAAAGACAGACAACACCACAGTTATGTGGTACATAAACAAGCAGGGGGGTACACATTCCTACCCCCTTTGCAGACTAGCCATGGCATTGTGGAACACGGCCTTTACCTACCAAATACAACTACAAGCTCAATTCCTGCCAGGAAAGCTGAATACTCTGGCAGACGAACTAAGCAGAAATCTCATGGACCCACACAAATAGAAACTGGAACCACAGATTTTCAACATGTTGATATGCAAATGGGAGAGTCCAGACATAGATATTTTTGCCTCACCCCAGAACTATCAGTTGGACAAATTCTGCAAAAGAATTCATAGTTTCATAGTATAGTACTAGGCTATCTGCCCTAGGGCATTTATAAGCCTAGCCATAGTGTATGTGGCTTTCGCCACCCCATGTAATGATACAAAAGTGTACAAATTAAATTTAGTTTACTGTGCCTCTGTCTAGTAATGACACAGAGATGACCCCCTGGGTAAACCTACGATCATCCATCCACTCGTCAAGATTTCTCTTGAAGAGAGTCAGTGAGTCAGTGAGGGGCTCTGCCTAACATGGACTGGGATCCTGTTCCAGAGCGCGGGAAGCCTCTGGGTTATGAATCTGTCCCTCCAACATGTCCTATTCATATTAGTGCTGAGGTTTAGATCTTTAGCTCTCGTGGCTCTGGATTTGGATTTTTTGAGGTGGAGCATGTCCATTAATTCCGGATTGGACATGGCCTTGTACGTCAGGCACAGATCACCTCTGAGCAGGCGGTATGCTACTGAATAGAGCTGGAGCTTCTTTAGTCTGGCAGCATATGACATATGTTGGAGACTCTTGACCCTCTTGGTGAGGTACTTTTGGGGTCTCTCCAGCTGCTGCAGGTGCCGGGTGAGGTACATACCAAATGGGGCATTGTACTCAATCATAGGCCTGATAAGGGAGGAATATAGGGGTACAATGACATCCTTTGATCTGGATGTGAATCCCTTCATGATAAGGTGGGCAAGGTAGAAGGTCTTTCTAACCACTTTGGCGACGTGGGTGTCAAATGAGAGGTCACTGTCAACTTGGGTCCCCAGGTCCCTGATTACTTTTTCCGTACTTAATGGATTACCACCTATGTGGTAATTTGTGGGTACTTTGTTTTTCCCAAAGGGGATGACTATACATTTTTTGGCATTTAGTTTAAGGCCATGACTCTGACACCAGTCGTCTGTTTCTGTAAGGCCCTTCTGAAGGATGCATGTGTCAGCTGGTGTATCGACTATGGCGCCTAGTTTGCAGTCATCTGCGAACTTTGTCAGCCACAACCCCCCTATGTTTGCCTGCACTTCTGAGAAATAAATGCCGAACAAGAGGGGTCCCAAGACAGAGCCCTGTGGGACTCCGCTTGTGACTGGCTTAGAATCTGACATAGCTCCAGCTATTCTGACTTTGTGGGTTCTGTCCTTTAGCCAGTTTGCAACCCATCTTGTGACATACGGGTTTACATTTAAGCTGTTGAGCTTGTCTATGATGCCTATTGTGTCGAAGACTTTTGCCAGATCCAGGTAGGCTCTATGAACTGCTTTGCCTTCATCTATGGCTCTAGTGACTGTTTCAAAAAAGTCCACCAGGTTTAAAAGGCAGGATCTGCCTTTTACAAAGCCGAACTGGGTAGGGTCAATTTGTCTGTAGGTCCCCGATGTCTTTGTTTATGAGTTCCATAATGATCCTTTCCATAGCTTTGCAGACCAGGCTGGTCAAGCTTATGGGTCTATAGAGGTGCCTCCTTTGTGGAGTGGGACTACTGTTGCTGTACGCCAGTGTTCAGGGACATATCCTGTAGTAAGGCTAAGATTAAACAGCATTCTTATGTGCGGGTTTAGCTTCTCTAGGAGTTCACGTAGCACGCAACCCGGGACACCGTCTGGTCCCATGGATGCTGTATTTTTAGCTTTGCTGAGAGCAGCTCTGACCTGGACATCTGAGATGTCAGGGAGGTTGCATTCAGCTGGGATAAATATTTCATCTTTTGGGGGAGAGGGAGGGGAGAAATTTGCACTGAACCTGTCTGCCAGTATGTTGGCAATATCTGTGGGTTCAGTGTATTTCTTGCCGTTATGAACTAACTCTGAGCATATCTGAGGGTTTCTGCCCAGGTTTCTAACATAACTGAAGAAGGCCTTGTGGTTATCTTTAGTGTCCTTAGCGATTTTTCTCTCAAAGTTGGCCTTTGATGATTTTATGAGAGAACATAGTTATTTGCTAGTGCTGATCAGAGATGCCTTCCTTTTATGGGATTTTGCTCTGTCTTGCAGTAGCTTCCTTCTCTTGTTATAAAGTTTGTTTATGGCTGGGGTCCACCAGATAGGACGCCTGCCTTTGGTGGAAAGGGTCTTGGTTTTATTTGGGATTGCATGATCCATGCATTCTTGGAGATGTCTGTAGAAAGCATTTGTGAAGGATTCAGCAGTGTGGGATGTGGTTTCCACTGGCCCAGGGGGCTTGAAGGATACCATTTCAGTCCTAAGGAGTGCAAAGTCGGCTTTTGAGAAGTTTCTCACTGTGGTCTTTTGTGCTGGGGGTGGAGGTGGGATATGAATATCTAGGGTTATTAGTTTGTCGTCTGATCTCACTAGTGAGGGGTATACTTCCGGTGTTGAGCATTTTATCCCCATGTTTGTGATTATCAGGTCAAGTATATTATTTCCCCTTGTGGGGGAGGTGACTAGTTGTTCCATCGCATTTGAGTTGATGAATTCCAGGAGCCTTTGGGCTAGGGTGTTGGGGCTTGAATAATGCACCCAGTCTATGTTTGGGTAGTTGAAGTCTCCCAATATGATGGTATTTGGTGAGACATTCATATCCTCCAGTGTCTTCAGGAAGGCTGAATGGAGTTCCTGAGATTGAGAGGGTGGTCTGTAGCATGCTACAAGTTGTATAGCAGTTTTGCCTATGGTTAGTTGCACATGGATGGTCTCCGATGCTTCGTGCGTTGCCACTAACCTGGAGGTGTGGGTGTCTTTAATGAATATGGACACTCCCCCTCCTTTTGTGGTTCGGCCCAAGTTTTGGGGCCAAAATGCATGATACGAGATATAACCTGGTAGGGCTGGGGTGCTCTCATGAGCCTTGAACCAGGTTTCAGTTACTGCACAGACATCGATGTTCTCCATACTGAGGAGTGCTTCGAGAGCCTGCATCTTGAGATTTAGACTTCTGGCGTTGAGCAGCATTACCCTTAGTTTTTTTCATTTTTTGTTTTCTAAGGTGGTGGGTTTGTCTTTTGAGCCTTGTCTAAAAAAGGCACTATGGGGGTGGCAAGAGCCTTAGCCAATATCCGGAAGCCCAGTGGTGACAGGTGCAAGCCGTCCCTTGTGAAGCAGCGTGACTTGTCCAGCATGTCATCCCAAGCAGACAGACATTGGATCCCCCTAGAATGATACCAGTAATTGAGCCAATTATTAAAGCTGATCATCTTGTCTTTGTATTGTGGCATCATTCTTGGTGAGGGCAAGATGCTGCTCAGGGTCAGGGTCATACCGGCCTGGGCTACATAATCAGAGAGGTCCTCTGTCTCTTTTCATGTAGTCCAAGGAGGTACATCTCAGGTCATTCACACCGGCATGGACAATGACGGAGTCATATTTGTACTTGCTTTGGAGTGACCTGAGTGCTTGTGTTATGTGGCGGATCCTAGCACCCGACAGGCAGCTCACCACAAAAAAGCTTGGAAAGTGGATGCTCTGTCATTCAGCTGGAAAAACCTACCAGTCTATGCTTTTTCCCCTCTGCCTCTGCTCTCCAAAGTTCTACTAAAAGTCAGACAGGACAAAACAAAAATGATTCCGATTGCTGCAGACTGGACTCGCCAACACTGGTACCCACTCCTGCGCAATGTGTCACACCTTCCTCCATGGCACCTGCCTCAGACACCTTACCAACTGTCTCAACAGAGCTACCAAATTCTGCACACTCAGCTCCAAACTTTGAATCTTGCAGCGTGGCTAATCACCTAATTTCACCCTTGGCATCCCTCAGCAAACCTGTGATGGATGTCATTTTGGAGGCTAGAAGACCTAGTACTAGAAAATCTTATGCTGACAAATGGAAAAGATTCTGTGCCTGGAACCAATCACAAGGAATAAGCGCAGCAATGCCCAATATTCCTCACATTCTGCAATACTTAACTGACATGCTTCACAAGGGCCTATCTTTTTCTGCCATAAAAGTCCATGCCTCTGCCATTTCAGCTCATTACAACACAGAACCTCCCCTCTTCTCTCATCCTCTGCTAAAGCAGTATCTCAGAGGGGCCAAAAATTTAAGACCTCCCAGGAGAGCGCCAACTCCTGCATGGGACCTCAATTTTGCTTTGGAAAAACTCACTCTCCCTCCTTTTGAGCCAGCTGCTACTACAGACCTAAAATTTCTCTCCTGGAAAACAGCTTTCCTTTTAGCAGTCACTTCAGCTAGAAGGATTTATATTATAATTATAGGCTCTTATGGCAGTGGAGCATTTTCATTATTTTTTATTCGGACAGGGTGTCTCTCAGGACCAATCCATCTTTCATGCCTAAGGTGGTATCCACTGTGGCTCTTAATCAGACCATTCATCTGCCAACTTTCTTTCCCAATCCACAGAACAAGGTTGAGCGGATTCTGTTGTATTGGATGTACACACACAACTTAGATTCTACTTAAACAGGACAAAATCTCTAAGAAAATCTGAACAACTATTAGTGGCATTTGCTGCAGGGGCAGAGGGAAAGGCTATTTCAAAGCAGACTTATTTCCAAATGGATAAGCCATTGTATTCGTTTCTGCTGTATGCACCATGGTAAACCTATCCCCAAGGGTATCAGATCTCATTCCACCAGGGCTACATCTACTTCTGCAGCCTTTCTCAGAGGGGTTCCTACCAGAGACATTCTAGAAGCTGCTACCTGGAGCTCAGTTCATACATTCACCAAACATTACCATTTACCTCTCTTCTCTAAATCCAGAGCTGGCATTGCCACTGCTGTCCTGCAGGGCCTTATAGCTGCTCCTAATGCTGTATAAATCCATCCTCCCAACCATAGTTTTGGGATTCTACCCAAATGTAATTACTTCAACAGTGAAACACAAAGAACATAGTACAGTTGTGTACACTTACCATAAATGTAGATATTCAAGTGTATTCACTGTTGCAGTCCTGGTTACCCACCCTCCAGCCCCCTATTTTTCTCTTACTATAACTCTCCTTTCTTTTGCTATGCTTAAAAGCCTTTTTGGTGTATTTGCTTTTGTTTGGAGGTATATTTTTTGTGTTTTAAATTTTATATATATATATATATATATATATATATATATATATATATATATAAATATAAATATATATTTTGCTCCCCATTTGGGGGGCACCTGACATCTGGGGCAAGAAAAACTGATGTAATGGCATCGGCTGCATGTTTTATACCCCTGACGTCATGGAAGAAGGGACAGCAACCAACGCAGGACCCAAGACTTTGTTAATCAGGCCGACTGAGGGCAACCTGCCAGCAGATTACCCAAATGTAATGACTAAGAATACACTTGAACATCTACATTTATGGTTAGTGTACACAACTGTACTTTTTCATGTGTGCTCTAATTTATTCATAACTAAACTTCATCCACTGCCTTCACCCCTGATTGATCTCACATCTCTTTCATGTTCTTCACATTGTTTGTTTTTATATTTTTTTTGTCCTTTGTGCATTTTTGTTGCTTTATCCAAGATGAGATTTTTTTCCACTATTCATTAATCTAGCTATATCCTAGGCTGATTTCACTTACTCTTTAAAATATACAAAGATATTTGATAACAGGAACATTTAATTTGTGTCGTAGAACAAACATTATTGGAGTGGCCTACTGTCCTCCTTAGTTTTAAAAGCACGGAAGCAGTAACTGGGTGGCATGATTATTAAAAAACATGATATCAAGAGCAAAGTACTGCAGTTAGAATATGCATAGAACCACAAACAGCAGTTGCACTCTTGTTGAGCAAGGATCATTGGGTATGCAGTAGCAGCAGCAGCAGAAATGTATAAAATTGTTGTAAAGGATGAAATACCAGGAAGAGCAGTGTAATATTTCATACCTAATGTTCACTGTGACAGTTGGTGACTACGGTGCTGACATATGACACAGACACCATGGATGTGTAAACAGCCTCCATGATCTCTTTACTGTAACTGCAAGGTACAATGAGAGAGGTCAGATGCCATGCATTGCCCAGTAACACTAACTCAGTTTCTTAAAAATGTACTTACAAATGCTACTCGCTTTTTTATAGGAAAACTCATATAGTCATGATGAGGTCGTGCATTAGTAATGTACACGGGTGAAAGATAAGTAACATTGTGGCCTATTGTGCTGCTGATGAGCTGTACGTTACAGAATTTAAAATTATTTGTTTTGCAAGTTTTCTGTCATTAGAATCATATGCTTTCTACAGGAACTGTTGTTAGCTGTCTGTGTGGTAATGCTTCCTTATCTTAATATTTTGATAAGACTGCAGTACTTAGGTTTTACATAACTTAAGATCTCTTTCTTTGACAGTACAAATTGCTTCCTTTCTTGAATTATTTCTGCCTGAGTGATCCCTATCTGCAACTCTATTCTTATAATACCTTTGTAAAACTTTGCTTGTTTATGTTGTTTCTGGTTGTAACACTTTGTCTTAGGTATTTCTTTTGAATAGTTGCTTTCTTATTCTTCTGTACAATCTTTCGTTTTCCACACACAACAAAATATGTATGCTTAGTTATTCTGCATACAGATTTTCATAAAATTTCCAAAATATTTCTAATACCACTTCAGGATCTCCAGTTATTTCCTTGTTATAGGCTCCCTAAGCTTAGCAACAGCTATTTCTGTTTTCTGTTGGTTGAACTGTTGTGCCAAAACCTTTTATACTCTGGAGTTACTATCAAAAAACAGTCACTTAACAGCAGTCTTTCTAAACTCATGCATATTATCGAGGTAGTCCTTTATTTTCTCTTTAGCAGTCTGCAGTTGCACCTTTTCTTGCTCTGTGGGATTCCCCAATTCTGCAATACTTTAACCTCTAAATAATTCTTGATGTTCTATTCAGTGTTGCAGTATTCTTTACGTAGGGTTTGTATTCCGCCCAAATGTCCTGACGTCTGGCCTGTATACAAAAGCTTAGAACCACTGCCTGTACATGGGAAGTCGCACATAGGCACAGACAATGTCAGCCATAAAAGGGACGTCCGCATGTACCATCTTCAGAACTTTTCTGTCGC
Organism: Protopterus annectens; assembly: GCF_019279795.1. NCBI lineage: Eukaryota > Metazoa > Chordata > Ceratodontiformes > Protopteridae > Protopterus > Protopterus annectens. The sequence goes on from NC_056748.1 coordinate 276,832,801, forward strand.
CATCCGGAAAGGTTCACTTGTACATTTGGTCTGCCATTGGATCCTATTGGTTTGTCTTACAACTTCAGATAAGTATACCGTAGAGGATTTAATATATTGCTACTGCCTTTAGTTTTGGTAATGTCACCCAGGAAGGCCAAGTGTAGGAAACCTGCTCATTCCTCCACTTCTGTTCCTTCTGGAACTAGACCCCACAAGCCTTCCAAGAGACACCCACAGGCCAAGGCTGTTACTCCTACAGTTGCTGTTGTGGCCTTTCCTCAGCAGCCCTTTCAGCCCAGACAAAGTCCGCAGTGACACCTTTTATCCTCTTCCAAGTCATACCCCTCTGTCCCTTCACTTCTTCCTTTCCCTTCCAGCTTGAATGGAGATCACTTAGGACTCCTGGATGATTTCAGTCATCCAAAATGGATACTTTATGACTTGGAAGTCCCTCCCTCCTTTTCAGGGTATACCTCAACCTCCCTCCAGTCAACTGCATCTGTTTCCCATGATTCTGGATCAACGTTCCAAACAAAGCACCGTTCTGTCTGTTGCTCAAGATCAGCAGGGAAGAGATTTTTTCTTCCAGGATGTTTCTAGTTCCAAGGACAGATGGCCCTTGGAGGCCTATCTTAGATCTCTCCCTATTAAACACCTTCCTGGTGATACCTTCCTTCAGAATGCTATCCCTTCCTACTCTTCTGCCCCTGGTCACCCCTCAAGCTTTCTTAGTTTCTCTGGATCTCAAGGATGCATACATATCCCTATACACCCCCCTTCAGAAGCTTTTTGCATTTTTCAGTGGGTTCTTTGCACTTTCAATTTACTACCTTACCCTTTGGTCTTTCTACTGTTCTAAGGTAATCACAAAGTGCCTAGCCCCAGTCATTGCATATTTAAGGCTGAAAGGACTTAAAGTCTACTCATATTTAGACACTGCTGTTTCTGGCCAGCAGCCCAGACATCTTAACTCAACATTAGAACTTAGCCATCCCTTTTCTGCAGACATTGGGCTTCACAGTAAATCTCAAAAAGTCATACCTCACATCATGTCAGGATCTTATATTCCTGGGGTGCAGGTTTTGCATGGAATTGATGATGGCTTTTCTCCCTGTGGAGAAAGCAGCCTATCTCAGGGCATTCATGGAAGTTCTTCTGCCTCTTCCTTCCGTCACGGCCAGGGAGTTTCTGAGACTGTTTGGGTTTATGGCTTCGACTATTCCCATGCTCTCATTTGCAAATCAGCACATGAGAATGTTCCAGTGGTTTCTCAAGCCAGTTTGGTTACAGCATGCTCATCCCTTGGATGTCATGATTCTTCTCCTTCCCTGCTTGCAGCAAATCAATCAAAACCCTGGCCTACCTCTTCAGGTTTCTCAACCAACTCAGCAACTCTTCAAAGATGCCTCAGACTTGGGGTGGGGAGCAACGTTTGCTTCCAGGAAAGTTCAGGGCCTTTGGTCCCCTTCTCAAAGGAAGGAACATATCAACATCAGAGAAATGAGGGCTTTACTTTTAGCCTTACAGACCTTTCACCCTCTATTCTTGCCAGGACCTCTAAACATCCTCACAGAAAATGCTGCAGTCCTTTGGTACATAAACAGGCAGGGGGGCACAAAATCCTATCTCAACTGTCATTTGGTCATCAAAGCTTTGGAATTGTCTGCCGTATGCATAGTAACTCTGCATGCTTTTTACCTTCCTTCAACTCAGAACTCAGTGGCAGACCTGTTAAGCAGGTCCATGACACAGTCTCACGAGTGGATGCATTCATGGACCTAGTTCACCATTGGGGTACTCCAGAACTGAACCAGTTTGCCTCCCCTATGAACAGACAACTTCCTCGCATTTGTGCCAGGGTTCCTCATCCTTAAGTGTGGAAGGTGGATGCCCTCTCATTCTCATAGAAGAGGAGGTTTCTCTGTGCATTCTCCCCTTCCCCTTAATTCAGATAGTCCTGTTGAAAATTCTACAAAACAAGCCAAATCTCTTGTTAGTTACTCCATTTTGGCGAAGGCTTTCCTCTGCACTGTTTATAGATTTATCTAAGACATTTGATATGGTAAATCACCAGATACATATAAATATCCTCAAATCCCTGTCAATAGATGCACTAGCTATAAAATGGTTCCAGTCCTACTTAGATAACAGACAACAGGCTGTACTTTAGCATAACATTCTATCTACCCATCTGCCCATTAACATTGGCGTTCCTCAAGGGTCCATATTAGGACCTCTCCTGTTTTCTATATTTATCAACGACCTTCACCTAGCAATCCCCCAAGCTACATGGATAAAATATGCAGATGATTCCACACTTATATGCTCAGCCACATCTATATCTGAACTTCACTCCCTTACCCAAAATGTGTTTAACACAGTTGAGCAATGGTTTACACAGCACTGTCTCCTTCTAAACTCTCAAAAAACTAAATTCCTCCTTTTTACTCCTACTTCTAAGCCCCCCCCCCAAGAGACTTCACAGTAACATCCAGTAATGGCACTCCCATATCCCCAGATCCAACTACCAAAGTACTAGGTATCACCATCGATAACCTTAACTTTGACACCCATATTAACAATACTCTAAAATCTGTTAATAGAAAACTAGGCTCTCTCTACAGGATCAAACCCTTCTTCTCTCTTGCAGCTAGAATAACTATTGCTCACACCCATGTAATTTCTACTCTCCTGTATGCCTCACCCATATATACTAATCTCTCTAAAAACAACCTTAATAAAATGGAAAACTCCTACAATAACATAGCCAGATTTGCTACAGGTAACTCTTTCAGAACCCCCCACCACTGTTTTAATCTGAAGCAGCTAGGATGGCTTGAATTACAAAATCAGCTTAAATTCCACCAACTGACCATTGCCCATAAAACCCTTTACCAACCTACCAATACCACTATACTATCTACCCTCATTACCCCCTACAACAATCTAAAGAGCTTACGATCATCGCGTAAACTTCTTGTAAATATTTGTAAATCAAACAACAGGGCTGGGGGGACTCCCTTTTCTCTAATACTGTTGAAAAGTCCTGGAACCTTCTTCCTAACAAACTTTCCTCTCTTCCCTCTATATCACTCTTTAAAACCAAATTGAAACTTTTCCTCAGAACACACTGGTTGTGCCCCTGTGCTAAACCTGACTGATCAACTATCTCTTCTTACTTGGTTCAACCTACCATACTCTTCTCACTAATCAAGTTCCTTTTAATAGCATTGCCAAGAACTTGAAATACCAAAAAAGCACTAAACCAGGATCCGGCACAATGAAGGATGTTCTTCATCTCACATTGCTGCAGTCCTAACACTTGGGTAGTCCGCTGTCCCTCGGTCGGCCCGAATATCAGAGTATAAGGCTGACGTCGGTCAAGGCGCATTTGACTGACATCAGAACGTCAGGGTACAAATGCGCATGACCGACGTCATATCCTCAGTCTTTTTTGCCGCATGGTCCGATGCAGAAGCAGTGTTGCAAGTGCCGTTCGGCGTTCTGAAATTTTTCGAATTCGGAGTTTCAGACCGAAGTCAGAGTTGGTTAAGTACCCCGTTGGGGAATATTTTGGTTTTTTCTTGCCTCAGTGGTTTACCGGATGTCAGAAAAAGTGAATAACTGTATTTCTTGTGGGAAACAGATACCGCATAGGGATTACCATAATTTGTGTATACCTTGTTTAGGACCTGAGCACGACATTGTTGGATGCCGCTTTTGTGTTAGGTTTAATAAACGCACTATAAAGCGGAGGTTGGATTGTGCAAGGTTGGTCTTTGGGAAGCGGTGCAATTACAAAATGCCGTCGGATGCTCCGACGCCGGCTTCCTCAAAGAAGCGCAAGGACAAGGCAGTTAAACCTAGGTTAGAGGAGTCGTCCGAACCGGACGCCAGTTCTTTAGAGGTGTCAGTGGAACCGGTGGTTCCGACGGAGGCCTCTCTGGAGTCCCAGGGAGAAACTTTGATTTTACAGGATGTGGCCTCCCAGGAGGCAGGGCAGGCTGTAGGGGCTTCTCAAGTAACTGTACTCCCCTCCCTTCCTAAGGGGTCTAGGCCTTCTCTTTCTACTTCCAAGGCTTCTCCTAGAGGCAGTTCTAGTTTAGCTTCTGTGGGTGTCACTCCCAGTTCTTCAGGTGCTGTGCCCAAGAAGCACATGCTCAAAATGGCAGAGGATTTAATTACTTTAATTAGAGGCTCTATGCCCCCTCCTGATAAGAGGCCTAGGATGGAACCTGTGTTGGGAGATTATGAGCAGGCTTCGGATGTGTCTGAGTCTTCGGCTGAAGACTTGCAGGAGTATTCTCATTATTCTGATTCTGATGTGGATGATTCTACTCCTTCTGCTTCTCCTCCTGAGGATTTTTCTTTTTCAGAGACCCTTCACTCCATGAGAGAGCATTTTAAATGGGAAGGTCAGGATTTCTCTGATTCCAGGAAAAGGCTTAGGGAATTTTTGTTTTTACCCCAGCATAGGCCTTTAGCTATACCTCCTGTTCTGAATGTGGTGGAAGATGTTTTTGCAGAGGCTTCTCTTAATCCTGATTCTTTGCCTCCTGCTCCTGTTAAACCAGATAGGTATTACAGGGTGCCTGAAGCGCATAAGTATCTTTTTAAGAGCCCTAGGGCAGACCCAGAAACTGTTAGCCAGGGGCCTAAGGGTGTTAAGGCTTCGGTTGTCAAGAATCCGGTTCCTGCAGATAAAGAGGCCAGGGCCTTGGATAGATGGGGAAAGAAAGTTTATACTTCTTCCACTCTAGCCATGAGAGCTTTGAATTGCCAGTTTCACATGTTGAAATATCAAAATTATCTCCTTTCTCAGTTGAAATCTAAGGTTGATGCTCTAGCGGAAGGTACTGACTGTAAAGAGTTACAAGATTTAGTGCATGTTTCTGAACAGGTGGGTAAGCATTCTTTGCAATGTGGTTTTGATGCTGTACAGGCCTCGTCTAGGGTGGCTGCCACTGGGTCAGTTCTTCGCAGGCATGCCTGGCTGAGGGATCAAAATTTATCTGACCATGTTAAAACTAGGATTTTGGATGCCCCTTTGCAATCTGATGTCTTGTTTGGTTCTCCTGTTGAGGCAGTTTTAAAGAAAATGGAAGACAAGGCTAAGTCTATGCAGACTGTTAAAGATTTTTTGCAGGCTCAGCCTCCAAAGTTTAGTAGAAATTGGCCTACTAAAGGGTGGACGTATCCTTCTTATGATTCCCAGTCTAGGGGTAGATCTAGACGTGGCAGGGGCAGAGGTCAGGGCTCTTTCAGGCCCAGAACAGGGAGTTCTCCTGCACAGTCTTCGAGTGAAGGCAGGGGTCAGTCCTTTCGTAAACAGACCCAATGACCTACCTTTTCAGCTGCCAGAACCTTCTCGCCTGGCAGCACCTTTGGGAGGAAGGTTGGCACTTTTCAAAGAAAATTGGAGTTTGATTACCCAAGACAAATGGGTACTGGATATCATACATCACGGTTACAGGTTTTATTTCCATACCTTGCCTCCCTTCAAAGGCATGCCAGACATTCCTCCTCAACAAAGAATAGAGGCTCACAAGCAAATTTCACTGCTACTCCAAATAGGGGCCATACAGCCGGTTCCTATGCCAGAAAGGGGCCTAGGATTTTATTCTCGCCTGTTCCTAGTCCCAAAGAAGGGGAACACGTGGAGACCAATTTTGGATTTATCTATCCTCAACACTTATCTGGACATTCCCAAGTTCAAGATGTTGACGTTACAGCAGCTTTTACCTCTGCTGGGCAAAGATCATTGGATGGTAACTTTGGATCTCAAGGAGGCTTACCTTCATGTTCCTGTCAGACTAAGTTGCAGGAAGTATCTGCGTTTTCGAGCTGGGACTTCTCACTATCAGTTCTCTGCATTGCCCTTTGGCTTATCTACTGCGCCCAGAGTGTTCACGAAAGTTCTGGCTCCAGTGATAGCTTTCTTCAGGCTAAAAGGAATACAGATCTATCCTTATTTGGACGACTGCCTGATTCTGGCTCAAGGAAGGGAAGAGCTTCTTCATCATTTGGAATATGTGATAGCAGTGCTAAGATGCCTGGGGTATTCTGTGAACGAAATAAAGTCCAGTCTAGTACCCTCTCAAGACATGTGCTTTCTGGGTGTGAGACTGAATACAGCATCCCAGATGGCCTTTTTAACCCCGGACAAACAAAATAGTCTATCCCTTTACTTCCATCAGCTATCTCATCAGTCCGGGCTGACTGCAAGGACAGTCCTTCAAGCCTTAGGGTTCATGGCATCTTGTATTCTGGTGCTTCCCAATGCCAAACTGCATATGAGGAAGCTACAATGGTATCTCAAAAATCTGTGGACACAGCACTGCCAGGATCTGGACACTGTCATTCAAATAATACCTTGCATTCAAAAGGAATTTTTGTGGTGGGCTCAGGAATGTCACCTAAACAAGGGACTCTCTGTGACCCGGCCAGAGGCGAGTCAGATTTTAACAACGGACGCCTCAGACATAGCTTGGGGAGCTCATCTAAATGGAAAGTGGATACAAGACAAGTGGCCTGCCAGACTACAACATCTACATATCAACATGAAGGAGATGTTAGCAGTCCAGTTTGCATTAATAGCTTTCAAGGATTTACTTCTTCCAGGGCAGGTGTTGATTCTAACAGACAACACAACTGTCATGTGGTACATCAACAAGCAAGGGGGAACACATTCTTATCCTCTATGCAGGCAAGCAATGATTTTGTGGGAGACTGCTCTCAGGTTACAACTAAGTCTTCAGGCAAGGTTTCTGCCGGAGCACAGAACTCCTTAGCAGATGTGTTAAGCAGACAAATCATGGATCCCCACGAGTGGAAACTGGATCTTCATGTATTTCAGAAATTGACAGTGTCCTGGGGAACTCCAGACATAGATCTGTTCGCTTCTCCACTAAACCACCAGCTGCCAAAGTTTTGCACAAAGCGGTTTCATCCCACAGCTTGGAAAGTGGATGCTCTTTCTTTCAGTTGGAAAAATCTTCATGTGTATGCCTTTCCACCTCTGCCTCTCCTCCCAAAGGTACTTCTGAAGGTCAGACAGGACAAGCCAAGGATGATTTTGATAGCTCTAGATTGGCCTCGACAGCACTGGTACCCACTACTGAGAAGTCTAGTACAGAAGCCTCCATGGCCTTTGCCTTTGATTCCACATCTGTTGTCCCAAGAGGACAGTCATTTGCTCAATGTCAAACTTCACTCTCTTCACCTAACAGCATGGCATATTCTGTTTTAAACCATAGAGGGTCTCAACTTCCACAACAAGTTTTGAATGTGATTTTGGAAGCTAGAAGGCCTAGTACAAGGAAAGTGTACGCAGATAAATGGAAGAGATTTTTATTTTGGAGTGCAGCTAAGGATTTGGATGTTTCTGAGCCTGATTTAAGTGTGGCTCTTCAATATCTTACTGAGTTATTGGACAAAGGTTTGTCCTTCTCTTCTATTAAGATTCATGCTGCAGCAATTTCAGCTCACTACGATTGTGACCCACCATTGTTTTCTCATCCTTTATTCAAGCAATTTCTTAGAGGGGCAAGGAATATAAGACCCCCACGAAGTGCTCCTACTCCTGCTTGGGATCTCAATTTTGTGTTGGAGAAACTCACTCTACAACCTTTTGAGCCTGCAGCTACTGCCGAGTTGAAATATTTGTCATGGAAGACTGCTTTTTTGTTGGCCATTACCTCTGCAAGAAGGGTTTCTGAATTGCAGGCCCTTATGGCAGTTGAGCCTTTCTTAATTTTCCACAAGGATAGGGTATCTTTACGTACTAATCCTTCCTTTATGCCTAAAGTGGTTTCTAGTGTGGCTTTAAACCAAACTATTCATTTGCCTACTTTTTATGCAAATCCCCAAAGTAAAGGGGAAAAGATTTTGCACACTTTAGATGTTCACAGGCAGTTGCGATATTATTTGGACAGAACTAAAGGGTTCAGACAATCTCAGCAGTTATTAGTTTCTTTTGCTTTGTGCTCTCAGGGCAAGCCCGTGTCAAAACAAACTATTTCTAAGTGGATTGGATTTTGCATTGCTTTCTGTTATTCCCATCATGGCAAAGAGATTCCAGCTGGGATTAGACCTCATTCCACTAGGGCTACTGCCACTTCAACAGCTTTTTGAGGGGTGGCTACTAAGGATATTTTGGAGGCAGCCACTTGGAGTTCAGTGCATACCTTCTCTAGGCATTACCACCTTCCATTGTACTCTAAATCCAGGGCTGGTTTTGCCACTGCTGTGTTGCAGGGCATTTTGGCAGCTCCTGCTTCATTATAGTTTAGCCATCCTCCCTTACCTCTGCTTTGGGATTCTACCCAAGTGTTAGGACTGCAGCAATGTGAGATGAAGAACATAGTACAGTTTTGTACCTACCATAAATGTAGATGTTCGAAGATCCACATTGCTGCAGTCCAATTTACCCTCCCTCCTTCCGCTCTGTTGTTTGAGGTGGTTGTGTGGGTTGGGTTATCCATCTGAGGTATATTGCATTTTGTATATTGCATTTTGTATATATTGTATATATTATACATATTTTTGGTGTTAGGCTAGTTGGTTGTTTAGTTGTGGTCTATGGGTTTTGACCTTTCCTTTTAGGGTCTTCTGACATCTGGGGCAAGAAAAGACTGTGAGGATATGACGTCGGTCATGCGCATTTGTACCCTGACGTTCTGATGTCAGTCAAATGCGCCTTGACCGACGTCAGCCTTATACTCTGATATTCGGGCCGACCGAGGGACAGCGGACTACCCAAGTGTTAGGACTGCAGCAATGTGGATCTTCGAACATCTACATTTATGGTAGGTACAAAACTGTACTTTGTCCAAAGTAGATAGCCAACAGCCCGTTGAATTAAATAAACGAAAATGTATTGTCCAAACAGTTAAAACCAATGAAAAACATCCAAGTTTCTTGCAGTACACAATGCAAACATTAAGCGCTTTCGTCTCCGCATCCGGAGATTTCATCAGAATAAAGTTAAATAAAATCAGTTTACCTTATATACACATTGCACTGCCCTAATTCAAGTCATAAATCAATTTGGTCATTAATCAATTAAATAATCAATTAAATAGTTTGTCAGAGTGCAGAATCAATTATTTAATTATTTAATTGATTAATGACCAAATTGATTTATGACTTGAATTAGGGCAGTGCAATGTGTATATAAGGTAAACTGATTTTATTTAACTTTATTCTGATGAAGTCTCCGGATGCGGAGACGAAAGCGCTTAATGTTTGCATTGTGTACTGCAAGGAACTTGGATGTTTTTCATTGGTTTTAACTGTTTGGACAATAAATTTTCATTTATTTAATTCAACGGGCTGTTGGCTATCTACTTTGGACAACCTTCATTGTGCCGGATCCTGGTTTAGTCCTTTTAATAACAACTTACCTTGCCCTTCAATACTATTACTTACATCTTCAGAATCTCATTAAGGAGTCTACTTTTACTAATATATTGTATAATTTCAGCTCTTACTTTTTCTCTATGACTACTTTTATACTAATGTATTGTATAATTCAGCTGCCATCTTTTTCTTTGATGTATTGCAGCTACATTTTGTATTGTACTAATTGTATCTGTATATTTTGCACTATGTTATGAACAAATGACCTCTTTGATTATTCTATGTACTGCACCTGCAATTTTCATTGTATACATTAATTTTTCTATATGTGATTTTGTTTGTTTCCTCGGAGCTTATCTCCCCGGGCCTCTACTGAAAATGGACATATATCCAGTTAGACTAGCCCGGTCAACAAATGTAAAATAAAATAAATAAGTAAATAAAATAAAAACAAATTTCTTGTTAGTTACTCCCTTTTGGCCAAGACAGCATTGGTTCCATCTTCTTCTGCAGTTAGCCAACGGTCATCACTGCAAACTACCTCACCGGCTGGACCTACTCACTCAGGGCAAGGGACCATTGATTCACCCACATTCGCTAACTCTACAGCTGACCCTGTGGGTGGTCAAGTTCTGATCCCTTTCAGGCACCTATCGCAAAGGCATGGAATACTCTGCCTCCTGACCTCAGACTGCAGAACTGTTCCACTACTTTCAAAAACCTCCTTAAATCATACCTCATTTCCAAGCCTGTATGCAACTGCAGTTCACACTCCTGAAGGCAAACCCAACACAGTAGCCTACCTCCCTAAGCCTCTGTAGCACACACATAAATTGCTCTACAGTTGGCTTGTGTATAAATCGTATGTATTGTAAATATGTTCTACTATGACAATACCTGAGACATGTATTGTATGTATGCTTTTCCATGAAACTGTTACACTTATGTACTGTACTCCGACTTTGTATCCTTTATAAGTATTAGCCATCCTATAGCATGTTACTCAACGGTCTCATCCTTTAATACTGTGTATATCTGGTGTAGTTTCTTAATGTATGGAGCTTTTCTCCCCAGGACTCCACTGAAAATGGACACTAGTGGTCCAGCCGGACTATCCTGGTAAACAAATATTAAATAAATAAATAAATAAAAATAAATAAATAATTCTCTAAGGATGTGATAAGGGTTTTGTAGGAGGCCAGGAAACACACTACTAGAAAATCTTATATTTCCAAGTGGAAAATTTTCTGTTTGGTGCCAAATCCCTTTGGTCCGAACATTCCCCTAGTGCTTTCCTGTCTGTGTGAGTTACACAACAGTGGCCTTTCATACTCCTCTGTTAAAGTCCATTGTTCTACCTTGCCTTTGACCCCCCCCCCCAGCTTCCAGGCTAGAAGTTAAGCTTTTTCTAAAGGGTGTCCTACACTTAAGACTCCCCCAGGAAACCAGTTCCTCCTCCCTGGGATCTCAGTTATATGCTGGAAAAACATACCCAGGCCCCTTTTGAACCAGCAGCTTCTGCTTCCCTAAAGTTTTGCACATGGAAAACAGTGCTTCTAGTAGCCTTAACCTCTGCCAGAAGAGTTTCTGAAATACAGGCATTAATGGCTTTGCCTCCCTTTCTGATCTTCCATAAGGACAAGGTATCCTTGAGGACTAACCCTTCCTTCATGCCAAAAATGGTGAATGAGTTGTCACTTAATCAATCCATCCAGTTGCCTACCTTCTTCCCTTCACCTCAGTCTTCTAGTGAGAGGATTTTACACACCTTAGACATGCATAGACAACTCAGATTTTATCTTGACAAGACAAAGTCTGTCAGGAAGTCTGACCAACCTTTTTGTGTCATTTCTTCCCAGGGCTCTGGGCTTGCCTGTGTCCAAACAAACTATATCCACATGGATTTTCAGCATCTGTCAAGGCACATTCCACTAGGTCAGTTGCATCCTCAGGGCCGCCTTCAATGATCTAGATGCCCATTCCATCTTGGAAGCAGCCACCTGGTCATCTGTTCACACCTTCATGAAACATTACATATATGGACACTCTTTCCAGATCAGAGCAAGACTTGCTAGGGAAATTCTGCATGGATTCTTGGAAATGCTTCCTCTTAGTTCCCCTTTCTCTGTCCTCCTGCCTGGGTTCCCTTTTCAGCCCATTCTTCTATATGTAAAGAGTACTGCAACATTGAATAGAAGGACATAGAATAGTTGTGTAAAGTCTTACCATAACCATAGATGTCCTTCTCTTCTATTTTGCAGTATTCTATTCCTCCTGCCTTCCCCCTACAGCTTGCTCTTTCCTAGGATGATCCACCTAGGCCCCCCTGGGGTTTTCCTCATGGAGCTTTCTTATTCTGAAGATGGTACATGTGGGCGTCCTTTTTATGGCTGACATCTGTGCCTGTGTGTGACGTCTCATGTACAGGCAGTGGCTCTAAGCTTTTGTATACATGCCAGACATTGGGTTGTTTGGGCGGAATGCAACCCATATTTAAAGAATACTGCAATACAGAAGAGAAGGACCTCTATGGTTATGGTTCGATTTTGCACAACCATTCTTTACTTTTTAACCATATCTCTTTTGCCTTTATTTCTTTCCTATTTTTGAACTTCACTTTATCCCATTCCCTAGCTATATTTTGTGAAGAAAATCAAAACTTTCAATTAAATAAGCATGTTCTTGTTTAATATAATTTCTGTCTAACCTAGTCCAGGCTTTGTACCATTGGGAGTAATATGTAAATTCACTCCCAACTCCTGCTACTGAATTAATGTCTTTCATACCAAATATTTTCATGAATTTCTTCAAACATGCACCCTTTTTGTTATATTTTCCCTTCTAGGCCCCCAAATACATCCTCACTATTGCAAATCAAATCCTAGTCCCCACCTATAAGTAATATTCACTGCTGAAAGCTGATTATTTCTCCCAGAATTTTCTTAAGCTCCATTGTAACAGTTTTAGGTGGAATATAACTACATGCCAGTGTAATTATCCTCCCTTGTCAGTATTCCCTTACTATTACAAATCTACCAAAATTATCTTTTTTACCCTGCATCACTATTGGGTCTTCTCTAATATTTTGTCCTAGATATTCCCCTGAGTAATCATCCTGAAATCCTTTTTTTTATCAAATTCAAATTTTCAATTCTTTCCAAATGTGTTTCCTGTAGCATAGCCATTTGCACTCTGTATTTCTTATATAGTTTACTACTATTTCATTTTTATATATACCTGTGAGACCATTCACATTCAAAGATAATGTGAAAATAGTTCCCATTATGCTAAGGAGTTATTATGCCCATTTGTTATGTATAACAGCTTTTTTTTTTAAATGTCAGCTTTCAGCTTTTGATGTATACGCTAATGTTTGACAGGTTGATCTATTAATTTGTTATACGTTTTTTTCTTGTCATATCCATTTGCATCTATGCCACATCTCACAAGACTTTGCTTTAATGAAATCTCTCAAGCAAAAAAAAAAAAAAAACAAAATCTATGCAAAATCTGTGAACTTAATACAGACCATAAAACTACAGTATGTACATAGTCAAATAATGAAGTTTAACCCTCCTGATAGGAAGAATTAGCCCAGATTGACAGCTACACTTAAAGGCTTTAATTGACATATAGTGAAGGTTATTCCTGATAAGATGGATGGTGTACAGCCTGTGCGTCTACTTTAAGTGTTGCATGTTTTTGTCATCTTTATTCCTCTCCCAGATGTAGAAAACAACTTGAATGTTTTCAGAAAACGTTATCTTTTAGCCATTGAGAAACAAAAATATTCTGTTTTTATTACCCTGTTATTAACTTGTCTCCATAGAAACATTAGAGCCAGATGCACAGTGGCCTTCAGCTCTAGGCTTCTCAAATTGCAATGTGAATATTTATTTGGTAAAGGAAAACTTTTCATTCCATTCAGTGTTCTTTTATTTACTTGCTTCTACTTAAAACTTATTGTTGGGTCAAGCCAAGGGCTTTAATCCAGTCATTCTCCTATGCAAAAGTAAGAAAAACATATCGGTTTTATGTACATCCTTCTGTGTATACTTTTACAACCCATCACTCACCTCAACAACCTAAGATTAGAGCCTATTATCTTAAACATGCTTTTCTACTGGCTTTCTTATCTTTTTGCATTGCAGTACCTACATTTCATAAAATTAAACAAGAAAAGAAAGAAGGAAAAAAGTGCACCTGTTACTGCAGTATTCCTATTACACACAAAAATAGCTGAAATTCTTTACTATATAACATGCAGTATATGTCATATTTTATAAAAAAAAAATTAAGAACAAAAATTGTTTTACTTAGTTATTTCTTTCCTTCCACTTCACCTCTCCTTAATGTCATTCCAAACATTGATATGAAGTAGGGCATATGCTTTGAAGTCCCCTACAAGTTTAATAAAGTCAGAAAAGTCCATTATTTCCATTTTTTATTTGTTCTGCCATATTTTACAAATGTGTTTGATGCCTTGTAATCCCACATTTATTAATTAATTTCCAAGTTGTTGTTGTTATTTATGTTGATCTGTCTCCCATATCTCCCAGTTCCAGTCTCTGGTTCATTTCCAGCATACTCCTGGTTCTTCTGTTCAACTCCTGAGCTTTTCTCGGTCTCTAAAGCATTTCTCTTTAGAACATTGAAAAATGTTTAACTGACCTAGCCTGTCTATGAGCTTTATTATCAGAAGAATAAGAAGCAGATTCTCCTTCTGTTTGATGGATCACTTTTTGTTGGACAAAGTTTTGTATTTCCTCCTCAGCTTGTTCTGCATCAAAGATGACTTTGACCCTCCAGGAAAAATATTCTGAAGATAGCTGGATACAGCAGCTTAAATATCAGACCTGCTTCTCAACATTCCCTGATTGCTGGAATAAATTTGCTCCTTTGCCCGGTGTGCACTGAGTAATCATTTTCCGTAAACACACTGCTGTCTCAAAGTTTTAGTACTTTGCCCTCCTGATGCAGTTTTGTCAGAATCAACTCTTTCTGCTGATAGGATTGCTTCTTTACTATTGAAGGTATTGACTGCTTTCTTGTAGCCAGAGTTCAAGCATGCACATGATGTGCCCTTTCAGTTAACAACTCTTACCATGGAATACCAGTCCAGTTTCATAAAATGAATAATCTGTTTATTCCAGGTTCTCCAGTTACAGCAGAAAATCTCAGGTTTTCCCTACATGCTCTATCCTCCAATTCTATGATTTTAAAACATCTCTTCTTGAGCAGTGTCATACTCGGCCATCCTTTTCTTCATTTCGACCTCTGATTTTTGCAATTTTATCAGCTCATTTGAATATCTGTTTAAAGCTTCTAGCATTTTTCCACCTTTTTGTTATTTGAGTTTATATACTTTTTCAGTGTTTCATTTATCGTAATCAGCTCTGAGCACATCTGACGTATTTTTTTCTTTAGATCACTGGAAATCATGTCTTACACCAAAACTGGAGCTTAAACTGCTTTCTGCTGAACACCTGCAGGATTCTGGGGTAGCAATTCTCTACAAAGCAGGACTACAAATTAGCAGTGTAAATCTTAACCTACCCTCAGATAATAGTGCAGAAATAATTATCTCTAAACTACAGCTTAACTCACACAAATCAATAAACATCATCTGCTCCTATCTTTCCCCAGGAAAAAAACACAGTATACTAGAATGCCTTTTAAACTGGCTTTCTTCGAACCTCCCTCAAGAAACTATAGTCCTAGGTGACTTTAACATGGAATTTATGCAGCTGTACTAACCCCACCTCCCTGATCAACCTGTATGGCTTCTCACAAGCTATAAACTCTCCCACCAGAATAAATAAACTAAATAATAAAGCAAGCACCTTGGATTGGATACTTACAAATAGCCCACAACAAACGTATACAACAGGAACCCTTCCAGATGACCTAAGTGACCATTCACTAATATATATTACCAGACATAAAATAAGCCAAACTATCCCTATTTCTGTCAGAACAGTCCGTACCAAAAAACATTTTGACCCTGAACTGTTCCAAACTGAACTTAAACAATGTAACTGGTCACCTCTTAAATCTCTCCCTTAAACGAGGCAGTAAAATACTTCAATACCACTTTCTTAGCAGTCCTGGACCATCATGCCCCAACACGCTGTATTAGAAAGAAAACTAAACCAGCCCAATGGCTCTCTAATCAAACGAGGAAACTAATCCTTTGCAGAAATAAATCTTGGGATAAATGGCATACCACAAAGAATACTATTGATCATCAAACCTTTAGACAACAGAAATATGACGAAAAAGCCATCCTATTAGATAAAATGAACTTTTATCTCCAACTACAACAATCATCCCTCAAAGAACCACATAAATTTTGGACTAGTATTAAACTTTTATACCCAGGCAAAACTGCCACACCTAATCCTCTAGGCTCCAACCCTGACTGCTCAACACAAACAGCAAACGCTTTCAACTCTTTCTTTACTACTTCTATACTGAATCTTGCAAATCATTTATCCCCTGACACCTCTAATCTGCCTATTCCTACTTCCATTCCTCCCCCATTATTCCACCTAAAACCAATACCCACATCCTATATCTGTTCCCTAATCCAAAAACTAAAACCTACTACCCCCTCAGCTGATAAACTCCCAGCAGAATTCCTGCAAAAAGGAGCTAAGGCTATTGCTTATTCCATCTCCATATTGATCAGTAGAACCATAAAAGAAAGCACTATCCCATCTATCTGGAAAATTTCTTGCATAATTCCTCTTCACAAAGGTGGAAACTCCAATGATTTCTCCAACTTTTGCCCCATAGCTCTACTCTCTCCACTTGCTAAAATAATGGAGAAATGTATCCACAAACAATTACTTAACCACCTTCTCCATCACAATCTACTAGCTAACTGTCAACATGGTTTCCGCCCATTCCATAGTACCACCACAGCCTTGCTATCCTTCACTAACTGTATCAACAAAAATCGCAACAATAATATGCTTTCTTCTGCTTTCTTTGTTGACCTATCGAAAGCCTTCGACATGGTTAACCACCAACTCCTCCTACACCTATTGAAGTCCCTCTCACTTGACAGCCTAGCTATGGAACTACTTTACATCCTACCTTGAAAACAGACAACAGGTAGTTCTCTGGCAAAATCATCTTTCGAATCTCCTCCCCATCTCTCTAGGTGTCCCTCAGGGTTCCATATTAGGCCCTCTACTGTTTTCCATTTTTATAAATGACCTTCATCTATCCACTCCACTCTCCACCTGCATTCAATATGCAGATGACTCTACTGTAATTTGTTCAGCCACATCCCAAACCGAACTTCATTCTCATACACAAAAAGCTTTCCGCACTGTAGAACAATGGTTCTCTAACCGTTGTCTTCTCCTTAACCCGAAAAAAAAACAAACTTTTGCTCTTTACACCTACCCATATGTCTACCCCTCTACACTTCACTCTTACATCCAATAATGGCACCCTTATTTCTCCTGACCCCACCACCAAACTCTTAGGAATTACAATTGATAATCACCTAAACTATGACACCCACATAAATACTACAATAAAATCAATTAACAGAAAACTAGGATCCCTTTATAGAATCAAACCTTTCCTTACACCAGAAGCCAGGACCGCAATAGCTAGAACCCACTTAATCTCTACCCTATTCTATGCTTCCCCCATATATACTAACCTTTCTAAAAATAATCTCAACAAACTAGCTATATCACATAACAATATTGCTAGATTTGCTACAAATTCACCTTTCAGGACTCATCACTGTCTGAATCTAAAACAACTGGGCTGCCTTGAACTCCTTAACCAGCTACGATTTAACCAACTTACAATAGCCCATAAAGCCCTATACCAACCCAGCAACACTCCAATTCTTTCTGCCCTCATCATACCATATAATAGCCTGAAGAATCTACGCCCCTCAAACAAAATGTGGATTCATACTACCTTATCAAAAAACCTAGCAGGTGACACCTTGTTCTCTAACTCTGTTGGTAAAGTATGGAATCAACTACCACATGATCTTACTTCTCAGACCTCTCTCCCACAATTTAAAACTAATCTAAAATTTTTTCTCACCAACCACTGGTTATGCTCTTGTATCAACCCTGACTAACTGTTATCCTTTACTGACTGTTACACTCTATAACCACTATATTCCTACCTATAAACCTCTATATTCTACACTCTATAAACTAACCTATCTTTTTTACTTAAATACTAATGCTTATGAGTCTTGAGTACTATTTTCCATCTTTGACTATTTAATTAAATTTTACAATTTTTTTTATGTAAACTTTAACTGAATGTTGTAATATTGTATGTTGATGCCTTTTGTAGACTTATATTACTTTTAAATTTTTTGTACGTTTTTTTCTGGAGCTTTTCTCCCTGGGCCTGTACTGAAAATGGACATGTATCCAGTTGGACTAGCTCGGTCAACAAATGTAAATTAAAAATAAATAAATAAAATAAATTCTTCCCAGCTAGTGTTTTCTCCTAACGTTTTGTGGTTAATTTTATTTCACATTCTGTAAATTTCTTCTTTGCTGGCATCCAGGCATTGCAGTTACTAGCCAGTAACTGAAATTTACCCAAAAAGACAAATCTACTGTCTCTTGATTTCTGAGTTTCTGTTTTCACACTGTAAGAGCTGAAGTTAAGCTGTTACTTAGTATGCAGCCATCTCAGAAGTCCAAGAATTAGCAGGATTTTAAGCAGAACAGAGAGAGGCTGGGATATTAAGAAAGACTTTTGCTTCTCATGTTTATATTGGAAAAGATGAGAGACGTGAAGAGGAGGGTGTTACATAAACACTTCACATTATCAGGGGATATGAGGTGGGATACAATTGAACACTGGAGGTTGGTAATTTTGGAAGAAGAGGTTGCAAGAAACAAATGAACACTTGGGCTAACTGGAATGGGTTGACACTATGCTTTTGCAGCTTGATGACTGCTTAATTGTGATCCAGCAAAATCTGGGGCCCGGTCACTTTCATCCAGAGATCACTTCAGGAGCCACTTATCATATAACATCTTTGTTGACTACATTCAACTCAGATGTCCAATGGTAATCAAGTAAAACAAAATAATGGTTACAGTGATGTATTTCAGCTTATTCTACTCAAATATACAAACAAGATGTGTAAAGCCAGATCAGTTACTGTTTAGCCGTGATCAGTGGATGGCAGGGTTTAGTCTCTTGCCTGCCACCTACAGTTACTTTATTAACTGTTTACACCTCAAATGTCTGATTCTAATAAAATGAATACTTAAGGTGCTTTAGGAAAGAAAATACTCCCCCCATTAGTGTTAAGTATAGGGACCCTCCCTATTGCAGTCCCTGTTAAATTGGCAGATTTATTTGGGGAGAAAGTCTCACTTTTTAATGGGCGTAAGGATTATAGCTATAAGATAGGTAGTATACCTGATATTTGTCTGAATATCCCTTACAAGTTATTTTCAAAGTGTTGGAAGGACATTAAAAAAGTGCAGGTTCAGGCCCCGGTGGATATTTTCTTTCTGGAAAAGCAACTGCTGTGGTATGCCTTCAAGTACTCTTTCAACAATCATTAGAGGAGGAATATGTTCCCAATACTGGGGAGATAGCAATTGTTATCTCAGTACCCAAAGGATATGTACAATAATCATTGAGAAAATATAGACCTATCAGTTTGACCTCAGTCCTGGGTAAATGTTTTGAGTGAGTACATTGTTGTCTGTTCCAGGGGAATATTGGACAAAGGACTAGATATACCAGCATGGTTTCCTCATGGGGGATCGTGTTTGATTAATCATATTCATTTTTGTGAGGACTTCTGTTGCTTAATGGATTTTGGCATTGCTGGTGATATTGTTTACTTGGATTTGTTAAAGGCCTTTGATTTTGGCCCCCAATAACCGAATACTTGATGTTATGTTACAATGTAATATGAATATCTATATTGTACGCTGAGAATGGAGATGGAAGGGAAGATAGTGGAACAGGTAAACAGCTTCAAGTATCTGGGAGGGGTGGTTGAGGAGGAGGGAAGTTTGAATGAAGAGGTCAAAGCTAGAATCAGAGGGGCTGCAGCCAAGTGGCATAGAGTGTCAGGTGTAGTCTGTGACAGAAGAATGCCAAAGAAGCTGAAAAGTAAGGTGTACAAGACAGTGGTGCGACCAGTACTGCTGTATGGAGCAGAAACCCAGGCAGTAAAGGCAGAACACTTGAAGAAGCTAGAGGTGATGGAAATGAAGTGCCTGAGAAGGGTGGTAGGATGATGCACACTGTGGGACAGATGAAGAAATGAGGACATAAGAGGAGAAGCCAAAGTAGCTCCAACTGCAGAAAAGCTCAAAGAAAACAGAGTACGGTGGTTTGGACACATGCAGAAAAGCAGATAATGATCTGGTGAGGAAGATTTGGGACAGACAGGAAGAAGGTAAGAGGAAGCGAGGATGTCCAGCAAAGAGGTGGATGGATTATGTGAAGGAAGATTGTTGCAGTCAGGCATGAGTGTTAAAGAAGGCAGGAGTGTGGTACTGAAACGAGAGTTGTCAACAGTTAACATGATACCTGACCCTATGTAGAAAAAATGGGAAAAGGGGGGCTGATGATGATGATGATGATTGTATGTTGCATAGCCAATTGGCTATCAGGAAGGAAATTTAGAGGGTAATAGGGCATTCTTTTTCAAGATGAAGAAATGTTGATTTGCGGGTCCACTAGGTGTCTGTTCTTGGTGCCATCTTGTTTGGTCTATTGATGTCTGAGTTCCCAATATGTGATAACACCTGGCTAAGTAAATTTACCAATGACAGTAAGATGGCTGGTATAGTTACATGTATGTACGATCGTAATACATTGCAGAATTATTTTATTCAGGTGAGTCACCAAAAATGGGATACAATTTAATCCTAATGTGATGTGATGATGCATTTTGCTCTTGGAAATAACCATTATCCTTTTGCTGTGAGTAATAAAATTTTGACTTCAATACGTTCTGTGACAGATCTAAGATATATGGTGGGCAATGCTTTAGATTTTGATAATCATTTGATGAGTAGTGAGGAAGTGTTATGATCTTTTAAAAGACAACTTAAGTAGTAGTAGTAGTAGTAGTAGAGAGAGAATTCTGCATTTTGTCTCTACCATATGGCCTATTATAGAATACTGTGGGTCCTTGGGTTGTTATAAGGCTTGCCAAATAAATAGACTTGACAGAATTCAGAAGATGGTTACTAGGGAAATGAGAAGATTGAAAAACCTTGGTTATAAAGAGAGATTGAAGAGTCTTTACCCTGAACTCATTTGGTTATAGGGTTTTGAGAAGGGACTTGATTCTTGTGTACAAATAACTAAGAAATGAGGTGCTTGCAGCCTCTGTTGGCATTACATTTCTGGGGCATACTATTAATATCAGGAGTAATGATCGTTACGTGAGACTGTCAAATATTAGAATATCAGTTAAGAACAGGTTTCTTCATCATAGAACAGGAACATTATGGGACTCTCTCTAGATATAAAAGGGAAGTTGGTAATGTCATACTTTTTAAGATCTTGATAGAAGTTTTGTTTCTATTCCTGCTTGAACTATTGGCAAACTCTTAAATGGCTCCTAGAAGCCCTGAGTTTGAATTTCTTCTACATTGAACATAATGTCCACGGTTATCTGCTTCTGCCTGTAGCTGTCAGATTCATAAAGTGCAGTCCACTACACTATCCCACATTGGAGTACACAGATGTGACACCAGTTATGCCACTTTATTAGCTCTGTACGCAACAGATGTCTGATTGTGATCAAATGAATAAATATCCTCAGTAATATATTTCAACATACTGTCAAATGCTCACAGGGGAACCCACTGCAAGCTTACAAATACATACCTCTACCCTTATCTACCTACATAGACACACACATCAGTTGTAACCACTTTGAGTGCATACTTCTTAGATATGTAATTGTGATTGGATGCATGAGTAAATGCATAAATAACTGTAGTAAAATATTTCAGCCTATAGCTGTCAGTCATGTGCAGTGAAATCTATCATAACTTTTCTGAGTTAGCATCTCTTTTTTATGTCAGTCACACACATACACACACATTTAGTTACACAGATAGCATACCTCTAAACTGTCTTGATTTTCACAGAATGTCCAGATTTTTGCATCATATTTTTGATCTGTTCCTCATATAATTTTTATTTTTCTGGCAAATTGTTAAGGTTTGAAGTCAGAAAATAATGACAGACGTTAGTTTCTAGCAACTTTCTAAGTTTATAAGAGCAGCATTTAAAACATGTACCTATTTTTTGAGGGCCTTTGTCCAGATTTCCTGCACTAAAAGGTTGAGAGCTATCCCCACTAATTACAGCCACTTTGACTGTGTATACCACAGATACATAAATAGTCAAAGCAGTATATTTCAGCCTTTTGCTTTCAGACTTAAGTGCAACCCCTATGTGTATAGTCACTCACACTGTCTCACACATGCTGAACGAAGTGCCTAGCAAATACAGTTTGTTGACTCTATACACCTTATATGTCTGATTGCGATGAATTGAATGAATACATAAATAACCACAGTAATATATTTCAGCATATTGCTGTCTAACACATATCGTGTAATCTGTCACAACTCTATACATGCGACTATGCCCACCAGTTATAGCTACCTGTCATCTCAGATGCCTGATTTTGATTGAATGAATGAAGAACTGCATGAATAAAAGCCAAAGTACTATATTTCATCTTATTGTTGTCAGACACATACTAATGAAGCACATTCTAACCTCCTCCAAAATGTAATGTGTAAAAGAAAAAAAACATACTGCCCTACAAGGTTGGCTGGCAACCATGCCCTCAAACAGAAGAACCCAAGTCAGTCTGTAAGTTTGTGGAGTAGCAGACTTACTATTTAATAGAAATAATAATAATAAAATGTAGTTAAATAAAAACATACACGCTTTTCCCTACACTCATAACTCTCCAGTGCCATCCATAGCTTCCTTCACTTTCATTCAGGCTGCTTAAAGAACCAGCCATTTGAGGCCTTCTGAAGCAGTTGCTGCTTAGTTCAGCATTCTAACCAGCTTCCACTGGTGCGCTGCTCTTGGCAAGACTTACATAAAGTTTTTTTAATAATGCACAAGTCCTTTATCCTCCATTTGTCTACTCTCCTTAATGGTGTTAGTTCTATGCAGGAATAACCCAGTTTTTTTTTTTTAACAGAAACGTGAATGGTGTAATGAGCTCCCAAAAGGAGAAAAAAGTTAAATAAAAACAATTGTTAATGTTTTCTGATATTTTTAATGGAGGGCTGTATCCTGAGGCATCTATGCAGATGAGGATGAAAGAAAGACAGAGGAAGAGAATTAAGTCACTGTAGCAGTTGAATAAGTGGTTTCTGAAGGTTAACTTAAGGAAGCACTGTTTCATGGAAAGGGTGGTACAGTGCTTCTGAACACTTGATCAAGAGCTCTGCAAAAATATTGTTCAGAGGCGAGGTTCAGATATAGACAAATGGGAGCAGGAAAGAGCTGCTAGTAAGGGGATAGACAATTAACACAGATCTTTTTCCCTCTATGTGTTTTTGTGATCATGTGCTAAAGACTTTCTGGTAGCATTTAGCTGTATTTTCCTCCCAGTTTGTATTTAATATTGTGTTGTTATAAAAAGTGGCATCACAGATGAATAACTCTCTCTGTAGTTAATACTGAGCAGTGGTGATTATTAGCTGGCGATACAGTATATTATGTCCAGAGTTATCACTTTAGATTGGGTGGGAGGCTTAAAAGTTCTGAATTGAATGTTTAATCTTTTTTAAATCAAATATAAAAGTTCTTGGTTGTGACTTTTGTGAATTATTGTAGGTAGTATGCTCTCACTTTAAGATGAGATTCTGCAAAGCTGTTTTTCCCTCAGTAGGGAATCTTTGTGATTAGCAGAGCATTACATCTGATAGCTGTGTGGCAGAAATTAACTGAAATTGCTTTAGGGACTTCATATATTCCTCTGACATAAAAATGGTTGTGGCCCTTAGGAAATGAGTAGGGGTGTAGTTTACAGTTAAAAGCAGAGTGCCCCAGGATTTTTATGAATGCTATTACTTTGAGTGAATTGATCTTAGTGGGTAGAGGGTTGATTTGTATATAAAATATAAGTGTGGTGATGTGTGTCAGATATTATCATTTGGTTGCTTTTGGTAACATGTTTTTGTCATGTATGACTTGTGCCAAATTTATTCAACTGAATAGCCTGTTTTGCTTAGTGTTTTTAGAAAAAAACTGGAGTTTACTGGTATAAGCAGTGACAATATGATGTATTTTGCATCAGTCTGTTACCTCATGGGACAATTTTGGAAAGCAGTTATTTGTACTGTTGTAACTTTTTTGTCATGGTGATTTCTGTTGTCTAGTAAATGAAAGTCAGAGTAGGTTTACTGTTGCAGTGTTACCTAGTGATACTGAGGATATATTAAGAATGTTCAGAAATGAGAGTTCTGTGGTATTTTAGGTGCAAAACATAGACAGGAGGCACTGAAATTTGACTTCTGTGTCCTAACCTGATGCATCTGGTAGCTGAGTAAATCGTATTGTCTCTACCATTTCAGATCTGTAAATTTAGGCCTCCATAAGGTTTATTACAGGTTTGCCTGTGTATGTAACATTACTGGGTAATGCAATTCCAATAGCCTAAAAAGTGTATCCATTTTCTTACGAGACTTGGACTTTATAGAGCGTTATTACAGCTGCAATATTGCGCACTAATGTAGGAGTAGAAACATGATTGATCTCTGTAATCACTCAACTGCAGATTGCAGTATTAATCTTACTGAGTTTACAGATAGATAACAGTGGGCACAGATACATTATGTCCATAGGAAGGTGTGAAGTTCTGCAACAAAGAACTTCAAATTGGCGACTGAAAACTTGTGAAGACAAAGCTACTTAGGACTAAGGGAACAATGCAGTATATAAGTACTGTGTATTTAGATATAGGAATGGGATTTGGAAGTTGCAAGGCATAGGCAATCTGTATGTATGGAGACCTAGGTGAACATAGCAAGGAAAAAGATAAAATTACATGGCACATAGGGATTATTCAGTGTGTAACGCTGGAAGTAAAAACTTACATAAGAAGTAAAAACATGAGAACAAAAGGCAAATAACACTGAGAAAGTAGTTCAGGGAGAGGACTAGTGAGGTACAGAGTGCAGAGTTGACCAGAAGGAAGACTGAAGGCAACACAGTGCTTAAGTTTGCTGCCTCACAGTACTTTGGTGCTAATCCTGTTCTCAGACAAGACTGGCTTTCGTGTTGAGTTTGCATGCCCTGCCTATATCAACATATTTTTTTTCTGTGAGTTAATGTTTCCAGTCGCATCCCTGTGACATACCAGTACATTAAATGCTGATCATCCAAAACTGCTGTAGATGTGTGTGCGTGTGTTTGCATGCACATTTTGTGAAGGACTGGTCGCTTTTCCAGGACTGGTTCAGTACCTGATAAGGTCCAGACTCTCTGGTGGCACCTAAGAGAATAAAATAGGCATTGAAAAATGAACAAAAGGTGCAAAGAAAAGTAATAGATCATAAACAGTGATGTAGAGGAATGTGTGAAGAACCAGTGGTAGAGGAGACGCAAGCACAAAGCACTGGAGTTTATTTATTGTCATTTGATTACCAGCAAAGTCCGAATGGGTTGGAGCCTATTTTCAGTGGATGCCCTGGAGAAAAGCTCCAAAGTATTACTTCACTTTTTAAGAAGGAACAGTAGTTTCACAGTCTTTAAAAATAATACAATAAACAATTGCAGTTTAAATAATTATACCAAATTAGACATATGAAAACATTGGATAAGAATAGATACAAGTTATATGATAATGATTTAATAGAGAAATTTTAGCCAGTTTATAGAGAAATTAAAGGTAAGTTAGTGTAATACAAACCGGAATTGCAATATAAAGTTAGAGAAAAGCAGGTATATATTTAAAGAAAAAGCCAGGGGAGACCAATTGATAGAAGTGAGGGAGTGAAGAAGGGAGAATAAGGACATGTGAGGTGTGAATAGGTATTTGTTCACATTTAGGGGTATAGTTTAAACATCCTGGTATTGAGAAAGAACAAAGCCAGCTTTTGACTAGAAACTCTTTCAGAATGTTGAATTTGCATGCCCTGCCAATATCAACATGTTTTTTTTTCTGAGAGTCTCCGTTTCCAGTCACATCCCAGTGAAATACCAGTACGTTAAATGATAATCATCCAGAACTGCTGGAGATGTTTGTATACATGTGTTTGCATGCATATTTTGTGAAGGATGGGAAGGAGGGTTCGGACGTGATGGATAGAGATAAGGAGTCCCAGGCTTTAGCAACATGGTGCGAGTACATTCAACGTCCAGCAAATTTGATAGGTTTGTGGACAAAAAGGAATTTTTGGTTATTAGATCGTAATGACCAACTGGCAACATAGTTCCCAGGAAAAAAGTTGTTGAAGTGCAGGTAGTGAACTAGTACAGAGAAGAAATCAGTAGGAGACTGAACAAAGGAAGATTACTTTGCTAGAGGGGAGGTGGCTAGGATAGAAGAGCAACCGGGGAGGCACTGATTAACAACTCAGGCAAGCAGCATGCAAATGCTTACCAGCAGCTCATAACTACATAAGACACACAGATATGAGCTGCTTTGGTCTTCAATAGCCTGTTGTACAAACCTGCAATGTTAAGTTGTCTATCTCGCCTTCATTCTTGCTGGATGGGTTCGGAGCCGATCCTCGGCTCCGACTCGGCCAATACTCAAGCTCGAGAGCTAATTCCACCGGCTCGAGGCTCCCCCATATCCCACAATGCTAGGTGGTAACTCCTCAGATCTCGTTTGCCGCTTAGCTGACGAGGTGCTTTTCCAGCCGGCTCTGCAGGTTAGTTAAATTTATAAAAGTTTTACTAAACTTAGACCCCCTTTAAGTTAGTTTTTCGGTAGTATTTAGATAATTACTTAGTCTTTTAGTACTCCCTTACAAATTCCTTCCCCTTTCCAAAAAAAAAAAAAATTTTCCAAGGGTTCTTCCCTTAGGCCCCTTCCCACCCCTTCTAATAGTTGGAGTGAGTGTGTTTTCTATAGGGAATTTTTGTTAAATTTAGTTACTTTCATTTAAATTTTAGTGTAATCTGTGTGTTTGTGTCCGTGATTGCACTACTTTTGTGTCTTTAGATATGTCTAAAGAACCGAAGGTCTCAGGCTTTAAGAAGTGTGACTCGTGCTGTCAGAAGATGTCTCTGACAGACGGTCACACTTCTTGTGTGTATTGCCTGGGACCTTTACACCTGCAGGACTCTTGTGCTGTCTGTCACGGTTTCAGCCCTAGAGTCCTGCAGGAACGTAAAAATAAATTAATCTTAAGAGGCTTATTGAAGCCTGAGAGTCCCCCGACACAGTCTGTCGGGGGAAACCTTCTAAGTCCTCCAGGCAGTCGGCTCCAGTGTCCGAGATGTCCTCAGGAGGTTCAAAGACCGTTCATACGGTTCAACCATCGGCTCTGGCCGGAGCCGATGATTCTAGACCTGCCACACACACTGTGTCCACGGCTCCGGCGGGAGCCGAGACAGATAAGTCGAAGTCGGTTCCGATACTCTTGTCGGAACCGACTACTAGAAAGAGGTCCAGGTCTCCTTCTATCGGCTCCGTTCATTCGGCTCCAGCCTCACCGCTCTTGTCTGAACGGAGCCATAGGTCACACTCCTCTAGGTCCTCCAGACTTTCGGACCATGATTTGCAGAGGGTGGTGAGTAGACTTCTTAAGTCCGAGGCACTGGCCCAGATGTTACACAGCCCGACTCAACAGTCGATGGCTACCCCTGTTCCATTAGACATTCCTCCTCCGACTCTATTGAGTTCGGAGCCGGTGCTGCTCGGAGCCGAGACTGTGGGAGCGTCGGAACCGATACCTTTCCTTTCGGTGCCGTCGTCTGCTCTGATTTCCTCCTTGGAGGGATCTCGGCGCTGGACTTCCCTCGTTGGCTCCGAGGGGGCGAGTGGCATCGGACCCTTGTCTGACCCCGCTCTCCCTCTCGGTGCTTCGGCGCTGGTTAGTTCGGCTCCGACATCGGCTTCGGAGCCATCCTTGTCGGTGCCGGGGGAGGTTTTCGGCTCTTTGGAGCGGAGACCTCTGGCCCTGCCTGATAGGGGTGCCTTTGAGGTTATGCGGAGCGTGTTAGAACCTGGTTCTACTCCACAGTCGACTCCATCAGCTTCTCCATCAGCAGTGCCTGCGGTGATTTCTTCTCACCCCCTTGCTTCGGACCGTAGAGAATCTATGCCTCAAGTATCCCCAGTGGGAATTTCCTCCTCTTCCGAGGCCTCTCCTGATCTTGCAGAAGAACCCCCTAGGAAGAGACAGTGCAAGAGGAAGCACATTGACTCCCCTGAGTCTGTCACCTCTGACACTGATTTGGAAGATTCTGAGGGTTCCCCTCGTTCCCCCTCTGAAGATGTCTCCTTTGCAGACATACTAGAAATCCTGAAACAGAGGGGGAATTGGCCAGCCCTTAACCCTTCAGAGGACGAATCAGTGTACCTACCTCCTGGGTGTCCCCTCCCTTTGACCCACTCATGGAAGTGGTGGCGAGGAAGGCTTGGACGGCTCCTGACTCGGTGGAACCCACCCCTAGGAGGCCGGCCAAATTTATCACTGCTCCCAAAGACAAGGAGTTTTTGTCCAAAGGTGTCTCTGTGGATGCCATGGTGGTGGCTGCAGCCACCAAGAAGGAACTAGCGGATCCTTCGGTACCTGTTCATCCTCCTAATAAGGAATCTAGGACCATGGACAGGTACGGTAAGCGGATGTTTTCATCAGCAACCTTTTCCATGCATTCGCTGAATTACCTGTGTCATTTCACTCGTCTCCAGAGGGACTTGCTCAAGGATATAAGTGAAGTGTTGAAGGACCCATCAGCTGTGGGTTTTCAGGATAGGATGAACTCCCAGCTGGCTACCCTTAATTCAGTAGTTAACTCCTCCATGCGCCTGATTTTGTACGCGGCTGATGGAGCGAGCAGAGCCACAGGTACAGGGGTGGCCTTATGCTGCCATGCCTGGATGCGGCTATGTAGCTTTGCGGACCCTTTCAAAGCGTCCTTCACTAACTCCCCTTTTGACGGATCATCTCTCTTTGGTCCACAAGTGAAGGATACTCTGACAAGGTGCGAGGTAGAAGGCAAGACTCTTTCTGCCGTCGGAGTCCGTTTTTCTATCCCTTCTAGACCCTACCCCAAGGGTCAGAAGGGGGGGAAGAAGTGGTTCCGCAAACAACCACAGGGTGTCTTACCGGACGCACAGAGTCGTTTCCCCTCTAGAGGCAGGGGGGGAACAATAATAATAGACGCCGTCCTAGAGGCAGAGGGGGCCCGCAGAATCAGGGTAGTCGTGAAACCTTCTCTGACAAACCCTTTCAGCATCCCTGAGGGGCTGCCTGACTGTCCACCTTCGGAGGCAGTCGGGGGAAGATTATCTCTGTACCCAAAAGCCTGGCTTTCCCTTACTCAAGACAAGTGGGTACAGTCTATCATATCCGAAGGCTACAGAATTCCTTTCATTCGCATCCCAAAACAATCCGGAAAATCCCTTCCAGACATTCCACCCAGTCAAAGGGAGTAAGCGGTACTAGAAATTTCAAAGCTGCTAGCAAAAAGAGCCATTCAACCAGTTCCAGCAGACCAACAAGGATCCGGAATCTACTCCAAATTCTTTTTGGTTCCAGAGAAGACAGGGGACTGGAGACCCATTTTGGATCTCAGCAACTTGAACAAGTTTGTCAAGAAAACAAAATGTCGGATGGTCACGCTGCAGTCCATCCTGCCCTTTCTGGGTCAGGACAACTGGATGTGCTCCATAGATCTCCAGGATGCGTACTATCACATCAAGATGAACAGACGATCCAGGAGATTTCTCTGCTTCAGGCTAGGGGCCAGTCATTTTCAGTTCAGGGCCCTGCCCTTTGGTCTCACTACAGCCCCTCGAGTGTTCACCAAATGCATGGCAGTGGTCGCCGCTAATTTGAGGGGCCAGGGATTCCAGGTGTTTCCATACTTAGATGACTGGCTCCTGACTGCCACCACCAGGCATCTACTTCTCTTAGCCAGAGACTACACTTTATGAACCTGTCAGATTCAAGGCATCTCTGTAAATTACGAAAAGTCTGTCTTGTCGCCTTGTCAGTCTATTACCTTTATAGGCGCAAGATTAGACACAGTCAGTCTGTCAGCCAGACTCACGGAACAAAGAGTAGCAGACATTCACAAGCAGGTTTCTCTTCTCTTACGACACAACAAGGTCAAGGTCAGACTGGTGTTGAAAGTCCTAGGGATTATGGCGGCGGCTATTCCTCTCCTCCCCTTAGCCCGCTTTCACATGAGGATTCTTCAGTGGATGCTTTTCACTCAGTGGTCTTTTCAACTTCTGCCAATGTCCCACACTATCAACATAACTCAGTCATGCAAGAATCATCTTCTCTGGTAGGTCACATCTCCCCAACTTCTTCTAGGGAGACCCTTCATTCCCCCGCCCCTGGCTGCAACTCTGACAACGGACGCCTCCCTGATCGGGTGGGGGGGGCATTACCAGGGCAGGACAGTCCAGGGCACGTGGCAGCCGATCGAGTGCCACTTGCACATAAATGTTCTAGAGATGAGAGCAGTGCTTTTAGCGTTACAAGCCCTTCAAGACTCTCTTCCCAAGGGAACTATAGCAATTCAGATGGACAATATGTCCGTAGTGTGGTACATCAACAAGCAAGACGGGACCAAATCTTACCCCTTATGTTGAGAAGCACTCAGACTGTGACAATGGGCGATCTCTTCTCAGCGCTTCCTGATAGCAACGCACATTCCCGGCAAGTCCAATGTGATAGCAGACAGATTGAGCAGAGCAATCCTCATGCCTCACGAGTGGTCTCTGAAGAAATCAGTGTTGGAGGAAGTTTTTCAAACTTGGGGCCAACCTTGCTGCGATCTTTTTGCCACTCCCCAAAACAGCAAGTGTCCCGATTTCTTCACCCTCTTTCCCCTACCAGGTCATCCCATCAGAGACGCTCTAGGTCACGATTGGCCTCCAGGACTCCTGTATGCCTTTCCCCCCTTCCCACTGATACCTCAGCTGATTCGGAAAGCCATCGCTCTGAAGGCCTTAATGATCCTCATTGCCCCTTATTGGCCTCGACAAGTTTGGTTCCCCTTTCTTCACCGTTACCTTTTGGCGCAACCATGGCATCTGGACCCAGTTCCAGATCTCTTGATCCATCAATCGGGTCAACTGCACCAATCCCTTTTTTCTCTGAACCTCACAGCGTGGTTCCTCCAATTCCAACCTTAGCCAGGCTTCCCTTAATATCTCACTCAGTTAGAGATATTTTGATAGCTTCTCATAAGTCTTCTATCCGGAAGATTTATAGCAGTAAATGGAAACGTTTCTCTTTATTGGCAGTGTCCAGGGAAATAGACCCCTTTACTGCACCTATTCAGTCCATTCTGGATTTCCTAGCTGAGCTTTTCCAAGCAGGCTCTTCTCCTTCTACTATCAGGGTTCAATTGGCGGCTATATCTAATTTTCATGTGGGAGTGTCAGAGTCTACTATTATGTCCCACAAACTCTGTAAAGCCTTTTTGAAAGGAGTCTTTCTTCTTAAGCCCCCTATCAAGAATCCACCTCCTCCATGGGATCTGAACTTGGTTCTAGCATCATTGATTCTACCCCCTTTGAACCTGCGGCTTCATGTTCTATGAAGTTGTTGTCTTGGAAAACGCTTTTTCCAATAGCCATCACTTCGGCTAGAAGGGTTTCGGAACTCCATGCTCTATGCTGTCGTCCCCCGTATCTAATTTTTCACAAGGATAGAGTATCCTTGCATACCAATCCATCCTTTTTGCCCAAAGTGTCCTCTCAAGCAAATCTGAATCAAACTATTGATCTCCCAGTTTTTTTCCCCAATTATGGCAACAGGTCAGAACAGAAATTGCACTGTTTAGATGTTCATCGCCAACTTAGGTATTATTTAGACAGGACTAAACCGTTTAGAAAAACAGACCAACTGTTTATTTCATATGCGGAAGGCAAGAGGGGCCTTCCAGTCTCTAAAGTGTCACTTTCTAGATGGCTTACTTCTACGATTACCTTCATTTATGAGATCAGACACCAACAATTGCCCTCGAAGCCTAGAGCTCACTCTACTAGGGCCTTAGCCACACCCATAGCCTTTCAGGATAAGCTTCCTATTGATTCTATTTGCTCAGCAGCTACCTGGGCTTCACCTCATACCTTCATTTCTCATTACAAGTTGGACATAGCCTCCAGAGACCGTGCCAACTTTGGTTCCACTGTTCTCAAGAGTCTGTTCCGATAGGCCACCCGGGACAAGGTGCTAGGGACGCGGTCCCATCCAGCAAGAATGAAGGCGAGATAGACAACTTAACATTAAGAAGTTATGTACCTACCATAACGTTCCATGTTAGTTGTCTTCTTCTCGCCTTCTTTCTTGCGCCCCACCCTCCTTCCCCGTAGCCTGGACAGACCTAGAGGAGATTGTTTTGTGACCTTCTAATCCTTTTCTCCCACGCTTTACCACCTCTATATTTCCTCTGTTAGGTTTAAGTCACCTCACAGTCAGCCCTATAGAAGTGGGTTACCCTTCTCCATATTATGGAGCTTTTTCTTGCTTGGCCTAGCTTTCAAACGAGATCTGAGGAGTTACCGCCTAGCATTGTGGGATATGGGGGAGCCTCAAGCCGGTGGAATTAGCTCTCGAGCTTTAGTATTGGCCGAGTCGAAGCCGAGGATTTGCTCCGAACCCATCCAGCAAGAAAGAAGGCGAGAAGAAGACAACTAACATGGAACGTTATGGTAGGTACATAACTTCTTATTTTCAGCAATTTCACTAAAAATGCCAGTTCATCTGAACAAGTGCAGGAGTGCAACAGTACTCAGCCACATATAGGTAATGCACAACTTGTCTGTTTCTGCCTTTCTGCACTATTAGTACCTAACTATGAACCTATTTTTATGCTTTCCCACTTCCTGTGTGTGCTATGCTGAGTTTGCATGGAATATTAGTTTAGGAAGTTGTGTTCTGGTTTTTACAGTGGTGGTGCTGCGGTAGCATTGTCACCTCACAGTAAGACGCTGTCCGGTTCGATTCTCAGCTAGAGCGTCTTCTGCGTGGAGACATGCGTGAATGGGCGTACCTTCGTTGAAGGTTGTGCATCAGGCCTGGCAAGCCAGTACGTAAAAATCAACTGCCAATTATTAGCGGACCGGAGTTCCGCTGTGGCGACCCCTAACCGAGAAAAGATGAAAACAAACAAACATTGACCATTATATTTAGGATTTTTGGCCTTTACAAATCCCTCATGACAAGATATTTGTAGTCCTTCCTCCTTTCTTTTTTGTCTTTTCCACTAGTGCCAAACACCTGTTTTATCTTTGGGGATTCACAGTTCCCATCAACTGATAGTCACTATTGAGAAAGTAGCTTAGGTTTGCATGTCAGGAAAACTGGTAGTATTAGTTGACAATGGAAGTGAATGGGGGAGAAATATTTGCATCTTACCAGATGCTATTTAAGCACTTTTTGTAGCTGAGAAAGAAAGGGCTCATTACAGTATGTTCACAAAATAACAAAAACAGAGTATCAGTGGGAAAGAAGGTATTGCACCCTCTCTATAAATTCTGAAAGCAAGAAGTAATTGTCAGAGCAGTCATATAGAGGGATGTTCAGAAAATGCCTTCTGGAGACACAGAATATTGAGGGAAGAACAAGCTGTGAACTAAACCATGCCAGTGTGGTGACCCACATTAGGTGACTATGAGTAAGAACGCATCAAACAAATATAGTGCAGAGATGGTAATATTGCAGAAAGTGTCAAGGTAAGATAAAACAATGGTATCGTTCCAATTTTTTTGTGCAGCGGTCCTTTAATTGCCTGACATGAATGCAGAGAGATGTCATAGTTCATCTCTGTTTCATGCTTCAGACTTTAGTGTTCCACATAAATTCAGCAACTTCTTAGCAAAGAAGATCTGTGCATCTTTTTACATTAGTACCTTAACAGCTACCTCTTAAAAAGTGTTACCTAGTCTGACCATAATATTATATCATTTTTATTAAAGAGGCACAGGGAACTAATCTAAGGGGGGTGGCGAAAGCCAACACATTCTGGCTAGGCTTATAAATGCCTTTGGGCAGATAGCCTAGTACCTACCTTTGAACCTATGGCTGTTATGTTAGGTCTGACATCATGAAACCTAGGCAGAAAGAGAAGGCATTTTTATTTAATAATCTATATCAAATGTAGAACTGATTACAAACATTTAAGCCATATGTGACATTCGATGTCTGTGAGTATCTTCATTGCCTCAGTATCAGACATGTCACTTTCTTGTTTTATAACTGGGAAGTGGCTAAATACACTCAACACACTACAGTCCTTTTAACATGGTGTTATCCAGGATTAAATTGTCATTTAGGCTAGATCAAATCTATTTCAAAATATAAAAATGTCTTCATTATTGGTCTGAAGCAAATGACCACACAGTCTGTTTAAAGATCATGTTTGAAACATCCCCTTACTCTGTCATGAAGTTACAAATTGTGAGCATGAAGCAGAGTAAAACTCGCCTGCAGTGAAAATACTTATTAAACATTGTTTGACAGCATAGCACTGAAAAAAATTAAAGTGATTTTTAAGTTTGAGTCTGCATTCTGAAAGGATGTAGAAGTGCTTCTTTCTTTCTTTCTTTCTGCCAGGTAAGGTACTCATGGATACTTACAGTATTTGCATTCCTCTTTAAATGCTTATTATTTGGGTATAGTACGTTTGCAGTAGTACCCCTTTATTTTGTAAGCAAGCAGTAAGTGAGATTACAAAGCAGGTGGATGATTTTTTTATTTTTGGTGGGGGGGGTCATTTAGTCAACAGAGAAGATTAATCCTTTGTTTTCCTCTTTAGCTTATACTCTTCACTTCTCT
Source organism: Protopterus annectens (assembly GCF_019279795.1). NCBI lineage: Eukaryota > Metazoa > Chordata > Ceratodontiformes > Protopteridae > Protopterus > Protopterus annectens. Next base: position 276,867,144 of record NC_056748.1, read on the forward strand.
TTCTTTAGGATCAATCTTTCATATTGTGTTTATTAACGCCCACCAGGGCCACTTTTCTCAATTGTTTAGTTGATCTGCCCATTTCCAAATTCATTTCCAAATCTCTTGCTGTGTGAATATTTGAGGTTATAGAATAATTAATATAAAGATGAGGATAATAGCGGTGAACGTTGCACCTTCTGAATCCTAAAAAAAAAAAATTGTGTGTGTGTGTGTGTGTGAAATATATATATATATATATATATATATATATATATATATATATATGATTATTTGTGGCAAGCAACTTGTATTGAATATTTAGGAGTGTTGGCTGTGGAATGCCTTAGAGTCTGTTAACAAGGCATATGATGATTTAAAGATTGAAGGGCAATTTTCTTTGATGGAAAATTAATGGATTGGAGTTAAAGGGTGCAGGCTTTACATTGTCTTTATTTATTATTGTTCTTAAACACAGAGCATGCTCTCTAGAGTGCTGCCTGTTACTGGCATTTAAAAAAAAAAGTCAGTCGGTGAAATTCTAAGTCCATCAAAAGGTTTATATACTTATTTGGGGAGAGGTTAAAGTTTAACTTCCTGTGGGTTGAGGTAAATGCCTGCATTGGCCACTAATGCTTCTTTTATCTTGGGGCAGTGTGGAGCACTTTCAGATGGTCTCATATTGTTTGGCTGAATAGTTGCTTGGGTCTGTTATGTAGGGAAAACAAAAGAATAAAGAAGACACATCGGTTAAGATTTTTAGTTAACCTCTAAATCAGTTGACTGTAGTTGTAGTAGAATATAGGGTTAAGAGGAAAAAAATCAATTAATTCAGCTACTTGAGAAACACAACAAAAAGCACCCTTTCCTACTTCCTGTAGTGCTACCACCACACATTAATTCAGTGCTGCATGGTGACCCTGAGGGGATAGGAGTCTGGCCTGCAACTACACCTTGATTTAGTAGACTTCATACTTCTACAGGTTTGCAAGTTTTTCCATGCACAGTTGCATCAAGTTAGCTGGGATTATAAAATAAACAAGCTGTCATACTGTAGCAATAACCCACGCCTGGGTGTGGGTAATGCGGGATTTAACCACGGTTGGCGTGGTTTGGTCCTGAGGGACCAAACAAAGACAACCGTGGTTAAATCCCGCATTACCCACACCCAGAAGTGGGTTATTGCTGTTATACTATGACATTATTTAAGAAAAGAAACAATTACTTTTCTTAAATAATGGCATTGTATAATGCCTCTTTGCTGCCCTTCCGCAGCTGTCTGGTATCCGTGGCAGTTCTGATGCACTGCGCATGCCTACACAGTACATCAGAGCTGTGGCCAAAAGCAACGGAGAAAGCAAGATCTCTGTTGCTTTTTTACTGTTTCGCTATGTTAAATGGGTTTAAATGCTTATTTTAAAGCTGTCTCGCTATGTTAAACCCATTTAATATAGCGAAACAGTGAAAAGCAACGGAGATCTTGCTTTTCCGTTGCTTTTTTTTTTTAAACCTGTCTCGCTATGTTAAATGGGTTTAACATAGCGAGACAGCTTTAAAATAAGCAACGGGGAGATCTCTGTTGCTTATTTTAAAGCTGTCTCGCTATGTTAAACCCATTTAACATAGCGAGACAGGTTTAAAAAAAAAAAGCAACGGAGAAAGCAAGATCTCCGTTGCTTTTTACACACTGTGTCGCTATATAAAAGGAGTTTAACATAGCGAGACAGCTTTAAAAAAAGCAATGGAGATTTCCGCTGCTTTTTTTAAACATGTGTCGCTATGTTAAACTCTTTTAACATAGCGAGACAGTGTTTTAAAAAAAGACTTATACTAATGGAAAAAGTCTGGGCGACCGGACCTTTTTCCATTAGTATAAGTCGATTTACAACGTGCACGCTGGCCAATCAGCATGCACGTTTTGGAATATTAATAGGGGGTCATGGTATAATTCACAGTGATCATCTGTATGTTCCTAAACACAGTGATTGTTTACTCTATCCACTGCAGAAATGCACATAGTGCAGTCTGTATGACTAAACATAGCTAGAGGATGCTTATGGAGTATGTTCAACAAGGCTGGTGCTTCAAACTAGCATGGCTGGCCTTGTCCAGTTAAACCATGATATGAGCATCAATTGCTTACTCACTATGCTAGCAGAGTGCACATTGGAAGTGGCATGCTGTTAGTACACCAAAGCTGATAACATATCACATGATTCAAGGAAAAAGTAAGCTGATTTAAGCAGGTAACTAATATAAGGCACTTAGGTACTGCTGTAGTGGTGCTGCGGTAGCGTTGTTGCCTCACAGTTAGACGATGCCCATTTGATTCTTAGTTAGAGCGTCTTCTGTGTGGCGACATGCGTGAATGGGCATTCCTTCATTGAAGGTTGTGCATTAGGCCCAGCAAGCCAGCACGTAAAAATCTACTGCCAATCATTAGCGGACCGGAGTTCCGCTGTGGCGACCCCTAACCGGGAAAAGCCAAAAGACACAACCATCTGCTATAAGGCACTTTCAGCTAACATGTAGTCACATGCTGCCCCAGCTAACACCTGTGTCATATATTAAGACATTCACATGCTGTTTCGTTATCCGCTTTATTTTGTTCCCAATGGATATAACATACAAATAAGAGCTAATCGATGTAAAAGCTGTATAATAATTACATAGCTGCTTGGTAGAATCAAATACATTTGTCAGTTGAATTTAGCAGGTGGAATAAAGGAGGAAGAGCAGGGGCACTGAGTCTAGCTTTGATATTGCATTCCTTCTAGACTGTACAGTTTGGAGACTGAGTGAAATGGAACAGGTGGAGACTATGGTTGTTGAGGATAAATGGGAACATTATATATGCCTTCTGTCTTGCACTGGTGTTTACAAAAACAATCAGTGAAATTCTAAAACCAGCAAAAGATATGTCTACTGCTGTGAGGAGAGGGTTAACAGTACTGTAGTCAAGTATCTTCCTGTGAGCCTTCTATGGTGGAAAGAAGACTTATTTGAAATGAGTAGTATTTACTGCATAAGAGACCTGCTCTATTTTCTAGTATAGCATGCCTGGCTTTATTTACTTATTAATGTTCTGTCATGTAGCTGTGAATGGCTACTGGGCTTTAGATTTTGTTTTATATGTCTTTTGCTTATACATGGAGTAATGGGGGTGTTTTGCCTGAGCAGTTATGTTCACTAAGTTCTCCTCTAGCCACACCTTTTGCTGCCTGCATGGATAAAACTTCAAATAATGTACAATTGCTGATACCTGTGTTCCTAGGCATTCATTGCAGTCAGGACAGTAAATGGATGACAGTATTACATTTACAAAGGACAGGAGCGAAGCTTGCATTTAAAGTTCAACTGCCTGTGAGCTTAGTTAAAGAAACTCTCGCATTGGCCACCATTGCTTCTTTTGTAATGGGGCAGCAAGGAGCACTTTTAAATGGGTGCAAATTGTTTGGCACAGCAGTTGCTTGGTTCTGAATTTAACAAGCAACTATGGCTGGAGGGAGAGCAAAGGTAGTTGTAAACCTGAGTCTCTCTCAAACCGGCTAAACATCTGCAGTGTCCTGAGCTGGCAGAGATGTCTTCTAACTACAACATCCACTCATCTGCAGATACATAGATGCTGCTTTTCTTCATTCTGTCCTTTGTAACGTCCAGTGGTCCCATGCTCTCCATGCTAAGCTTTCAGTGACCATTTGAAAAAGTCCTGGTGATAGTGTGCATCCTTGACCTGTGCCACCTCCAAGTACTCTCTCTTCCATAAGGACCAATTTATATATAGCCTCACTTTTGGTGCATTATAAAGGGTCTGCACTCAACCCTAGCCATCTCCTAAACCTTATTTTCCTCAATTAGCATTCATTTCATGAGTTCCACGATACATCCAACAGAACAGCCAATGTTACAGGAAGCCACGAGTCAAAGTCCAAGATAAAAACAAACAGGTCAATCTTTATTCCAAGAGGTAAGCACTTTCATAGTGAAACCACCACTTCATCAGACCATAACATAACATCCATTACTCCTGTAACATATATATATCAACCAATCAGGCAGTAGCCAATAATAACCACCCATCAATTATTAGAATTGAACTTTGTTAAAGGTATATCATCCTAAGGTCATAAAACAAAATGTATGAGAAAAACATTCCATATGTAAAAAAAATTCCATATATAAAAAACATTTCTAGCTTATATATGTACATAGAAAATCTCATTTAAAACATAAATGAAACATATAAATAACATATCTATAGATTCATTATGCATATATCCAAAAATATTTTCTTTAGAATATGGTTTGTGTTGTTCATTTCATGAAGTTCCATGATACATAGTCGAAGGCATTCTGAATATCCATGCGAACAATGCCTAGCCTTTAGAACAAAATTCATTAAAGTGTGCCGATGATCCATGGAAGATCTGCCCTTGACAAATGTCATGCGTTCAACCCCTACCAATTGAAAGAGTACAGTCTTTAGCCTAGTTGTTAAAATGTAGGCACATATTTTCCTGTTCGCATTGCATAATAATATAGGTTAGTAGTTGTTTATATCTGTCTCTTCTTTAACTAGAATATATTACCACAGCTTCTTCCATAGATTTGGACATCCTCCCCTTCTCAGTCATATCATTAAACAAGTGTGTCATTATATTCCCTTGCTGGAATACCACTCTCTTGGAAATCTGTATAGGACTCCTGTCTTGTCCACTTGCCTTGCACCCTTTCAGATTCCTGATAACCTCTATAATTTTACTTTTCCCAACTGAACTATTCAAGTTCTCTCTCTGTCTCTTTCATTGAGTATATACCTCTTCAAGCTGGTTAACAAAGAGCCTCAGATGGCTTTCCTCTTATAGAAGTTAATATAAAAATTGTTTGAACTGTTTCCTTATTTGCACATTTATCCTGCCTTCTTACTACCATTTCATTATCTGCTCAACTAATCCATGCCTTCTTTCTCTGATCTTTGATCCTTCACATCAGCATCTGTATGTATGTCTCCCCCTTTGTCCACCATCCTGCTCTTCTAACCGCTACTACTTTGATTTTCAATTCCACATAATCTCTTAACGTTTTCTCAATAGCTGTTTGCTTCTGTACTATTTCTTCTCTTGCATCTGATCATTTGCTGTAGTTCTCGTATCCTGCCTTCCAAAATCTGCACTTTCTGAACTCTTCTATTCCAAATTATATTCTCATGCCATGCATCCTTCATACCCATCCCACTGCTGTATTCCAAGTGACCCTTTTTCCTGTTTAGCTCCACTGCGTCTCTAGCCATATCCTGCATCCATTTAATGTCCTCAACCTTAAGCCAATGTCTTGGATTCCATCCCTGTCCTCCACATATTTGCTTACTTTCTTCTCATCTCATTTTAATAATTGCATGATCAGGTAAGTTCTCTCCCCATAGCTCACAGCAGAAATGTCCTTATAAGTTACACTGTCTAACAACAATCTGTCTATATTAATCACCTATTTCAGCAAGCATCTGGAAAAAGTGAAGCTCGTCTTTCTAAACATTCAAAAGTCTGGCCTGCTTCAGTCCTTCTAGTAAGGCTTTTTGGCTCATCCATGAAATTCACCTACTCCATATTTCCTATCCAGCACATTAAGATCTCCTCCTAATTATCATGTCCCCTTCCTTTGTAATTGATTGTAGCTGTCTCAGCCACTCTCTAAACACCTCAGGTTTGCTAGCATTAAGTCCCTAAACTGAACTCAGAGTCACCCCCAATCTTGTTTCATTCATCAGCCAGTCACCCGTCTAGCTTCTTCATCTTTGGTACAGGCTTAATATTTTGACTCTCCTCTTGTCCCCATGCTGGACTTATAGTTAGCCGTGTGTACACCTCCTTTTTCTGACGTCTTAATTTCCCAAGTTGTAACTTGATTTCTTGCCTACATACCAATCCTCACTTCTGTGTATTTAATTGTGCCAAGATTCTTTCTATTTTAATTGGGTTAGTGATGCCTGCAACATTCCGTATTAATCCTCAACCCCCCCCCCCCCATCATGTGATCATTCCTTTACTGCTTCTTTGGAGAAAAACACAATGTGCCTTTGGGTTGGGAAACTCCCGGTCAACCCCCCACCCCCGGCAGATCATTGCACTGGTTGTCACTGCCACCCTCCTCGTTGTGGCTGAGAAGCACTAGGTCACCTCCTTTCTGATAATTATATTCTCCCATCCTTGTTTGTAAAAAATCTGACATGCTAACCCTTAACTTAGATCCTGGTATCTTGATGCCAACCCCTCCTACTTTTAAGTATCCCTGAAATAGTAATACAGTGCTCCATATGTCTTATTCAGTCTTCCCCACATAATCCTCATCAGTATATAAGTAAAATATTAAACATATGATCCAATGTTGTCTGTTTTTGCAGATTCAACATATGGGTTGTCAAATCCAACTGAATCTGAACTCAATACCAACTCTGAAGCTTATGTGGTTCCAGGGCTCAATACCTCAGATTTTGTTTGTCACCTGAAGACTTCAGATGTGTTGCAAGGGCTAACTGTTGGGTGTTCTTTACAAAAACTGTTTTTTTCTTGTCTCCTAGCGAGAAAATTTTTCTCTCAACTTTGTTGTGATTAGCAGTAGATTTTTGTGTGTGGTTCTTGGGTAGATAGTTTAGGTAAGGTTTAGTAGTTATACATTTTTACTAGTATTTAATGTAGTATTATAGCCTAGTCCAGGTTTTTGCCCTTATTATACGTAATAGAGTTTGGTGTGTCTGTATGTGGGTTCTTAAGACTCGTAGCTCTTCTGAGAAGCCATGTAATGGCAGACTTTTAAGCCTTTAATAAGTGTGCTGAGTTGAGGCATAAGCTCCCCCCTCAAGACCCTCACACTGTGTTTGTGTGTTTACTGTTTGGGCGCCACCCATTTAGATTCAGATAGTCAATTTTGCACCTCTTTTAGCCCCAGGGAGCTTCAAGATAGGCATGAAAAGGTGATTGTGAAAGGTCTTCTTCCGTCGCAGACAGGGTCATCGTTGCCTAGACCTTTCTCCTTTGCATTCCCAGCCAAAATATAGGACAGGCCAAAGTCTAGGAAGAAGTCACCAGAAAAAAAAGAGAAGGGCAAATGAGAGGAAAAAGAAGAGGACAAGTCTTTACCTACTTCAGCCAAGGAGAGTTTTCTAGATCCAACAGTACCAGTTAGGCCCAATCGTAAAGTTGCCCGAAGGTTGGAACTGACAGCTTCTCCGAACCGTCTGTCATCTCTTCAGTCATGATTCTTGCTGGAACCAGAATGTATGAGATTAAATTCAGCTATTCTTCAAGCAAGAGGATTTTCCAGCCCTTTGTCTGTGGCTTCCTCTGCTTGGTCATCTGAAAGCATAATAGATTATGATGTCAACAGGATGGAGTATGTTGTCAGCAAGATGATTAAAACATTTCTGAGAATGCAAATCCAGCCTGGGGTTCTTTCAGTACTGTCCCCAGAGAACATACCAGATATTGGACATTCTACCGCTCCACTCTTCTCACCTGTCCCAGGCCATCCATTTGTTCCAGTAGTATTAGATCCATCTAACTGTGAAGCAACTATGTCAGTGCTAAGTGGGCAACCTACTTCAACTCATACAGCTTCCCTCTCTCTTTCGCCTCTGATATCTTTGGATCAGGAAGGGATTTTGAGTAGGAGTGTTGGTGTTTGGCTCTGAGGGGATGACTCAGTACTGAGATTTCTCAGAACTGCCTTTTCCCCTCAGGGCTTCGGTACTAGATAGCTTAGTTCCAAGTTCAGCCCCAGAGCTGGGGCTTGTTGGTGCTGAGAGTTCTATGTCATCTACAGATCCTGGGAGGGCACTGGCTGTGACAGCTTCTTCTGCCTTCAAGGCTTTTGAAAAGGTTTTGAGCATGCCCAAGGATAAGGCATTCTTATCTAGCTAGGTTCCACCCAAATCCCATCTAGCTCCTGCTTATCATCCTGACAGGGACAGTCAGGACCTTAGGCTTTTGAAACCACACGCTACATTGACTCCCAGTCTAATTCTGAACCCTCTGACCTCCCACCAGGACTGGTTCATAAAAACCAGATATGTGAGTTAAAGCAAATAGGCTCCTCTCCTGAGTCTTTCACGGGGGATACAGATTTAGATGAAGGTGAAGTGTACTAGGCTCATGTTATTAGATTCCATAGAGACTTGACTAAGGAGCTCTTCAAGTGTGCCTCTGGAGTATTGCCTGTGGATGTTCAGAAGAATGTGGACTCCCAGATCGCTACCCTACAGTCAACCTCCAATGTGGCCATGTGACTGATTTCCAATGCAGCTGATGTTTAGCTAGAATGGCAGGCACAGGCATAACCCTATGCTGACATGCCTGACTACATCTTTGTGATTTTGTGTATGGCTTTAAGACTACCTTCATTAATACCCCATAGGATAGATCCATGCTCTTTGGACCTGAAGTCAGACACACTTAGTAGCCATCAGGATGGTAAGACTCTCTGCAATGGGCATCCATTTTTCCAACCCCCCCCCCCCAAAAAAGATCATTCTTCAGGAATCAGACAGCTGGGAAAAAGCTGTGATTCCATAAATTAGAGTTCTTATCAGGATTCTGCTACTGATAGACCCCCAGATGGCAGAGGTGAAGGAAATTCAAATGGACGTCGCCCAAGAGGCAGAGGCAGCCTGCATTTTCAGGGTTTCTGCAGGCCGTTCACTTAGTAGCCCCGTCAGCACTCCTGAAGGCAGTTGTAGGTTTGCTTATCCATTCACCCTCAAGCTTGGAAAACCATATCAGATTCCTGGGTGCTAAAGATAATTTCCAGAGGCTAGTCCATTCCTTTTCCCCTCCTCCTACAAAAAAGAAAGTAGTTCCTGACATTCTACCCAGCCAGTGAGAATTAGCAGAAATTTAAAAGCTACTAGAATTGAGTCATCCAGATGGTCTCCCAAGACCAGATGGAGTCTGGAATTTATTCAGGGTTCTTTATTTTTTTACTGAAAAAGATAAGGAACCTCAGACCCATTTTAAACCTCCGTCATCTCAATCAATTTGTAAAACAGACAAGATTCCAGATGGTCAAGTTTCAGTCCATATTGCTTCTGCTGTGGAAGGATGTTTGGATGTGCTTCATAGATCTCCAGGATGCCTACTGTCATGTGAAGATAGAAAAGTGCTCAAAGAGATTCCTCCATTTCTGGCTGGGAGCCAATCACTACCAGTTCTGAGCCCTGTCTTTCAGTCCCACCACAGTCCCTGGGTGTTCAACAAGATAATGGCAGAGGTGGCAGGGCACTTGTGTTGGCTACGGATCCAAGTTTTCCCCAATCTCAGTGATTGGTTCCTAACTGCTTCTTCCAGACATCTGCTGGTACACTAGCTGAACCTGGTGCTCCAGTTGTTGATGGACATAGGAATAACAGTAAACTTCAAGTGTCAGTTGATACCAACCCAGCAAATAGAATTCACAGGATGCCACCTCAACACTGTTCTACAGATTGTCAGTCTTTCTCACCCCAGGATCACATCATTACATCTTATAGCCATGCTGGTACTTCATCACCCCTCTCCCATTTTTTTTTAATTTCTCCAAGTCTTTTGGGTTTCTAATACCATGATGGGAATGGACCCCATTCCTAAGTCAAAATATGATTAAAGTTTATGAAATTAGTATGATTTCAATCTTTGATGTTAGACAGAAGTGCTCTTTGCATCACCCACAATGTGCTCAATAATGACTCCTGCAATTCATATGGAGTTACATCTATCAGTCACATATCTAAGCACGATTGTAAATTCTTTTTTTATAAGACCCATTGCGCCTACTACTATTTTAACTGTCTGGGTGTCCTCCTTCCGCATTGCCCTCGTTTTTGCCTGCAATTGCCCTCGTTTTTGCCTGCAATCCTAATTTTTTTTTATGACTTTGTGTTTCTTTGTACATAAGACACTGTAGTCACTGGGTGTAGCAGTTTCAGTGATGAATGGTACATTTGTCTTTTTTTCATGGACTACTATTTATGGTTTTCTCGCATATATATTTTGAAATGTTTTTAAAGGGTGATCCCATGTGACATAAACATAATTTTCTGTAATGCTTTGTGCCTCATGTTTTCAGTGTTTTTAGCTACTTCAGTATTATAATGTTTGCACAATCCCCAGTGCAACAGTCTTGCCACATTATTTTGCCTATCAGTATACAGTCTTTCTGCCATTAGTATATCACAACCAGCAACAAGATGTACAACTGTTTTACAAAAACCTACATTTGTCTGTTTCTCCCACATGTTCAATGGACTTTGTAAACCAAAGTGTATGTAGTCGTTCATACTGAATAACTGATTGCAATGAAAATCGCTCAACATACAGGTCTGCTATCTCTCACCTGTCAGTATCTCTCTCTTTATCTGCAAAGTATGTTGGCTTTGTTTTACATTTTAGAATATACTTATTTAAGGCATTGTATACTCTCTAGCAAGTCGGTACACTGTAGAATAGCTCAGCAGCAAGGCACCCTCCCCCATTCTTAAGACTCTGTCTTAGGTTCAACAAACGTATGTCTATTAAATGCTGGACTAATTAGCCTACTTTAAGATATTTTGATAGTACTACACAACAAAAAACTTTTTTTCTTACTATTAACAGTACAAAGCCTTTTTCTGTGAAAAAGTTTTTACTGTTTCTGGACTGTACTTTCCTCTGGGTTCAGCTCAACCCACTCCATTCCCCCTTGCTTCGCTCATGCTCACTCTGCTCCTCTACCCTACCCCCATTCCCTCCCACCCCCACTTTCCTTACGTTTGTAATTAAACTAAACCCCACCGTCTAACTCATTATCCTATAACTTGCAGCTACTTCATCCAACACACCCACAATCATTTCTTTCAATTTCTCCATTTCCACCTCACTAACCATTATTTTCATCCCTCACACAACGCTCTGTCCCCTATCGCATCACTTTATCAGTACATTTCTCCCTCTACTAAACTGCACACACCAACCCACCCATATTTTTCTGCTAACTAGTTCTCTGCTGTTCACCATATCAGTTATCACCACTCTTCTGAGCAACTCCCTCCTATTCTCATTACCCTCTACCTAACCTCCCACGCCACTACCTTCATCACATCAAACATAACACACTACTCATGTCCTACAGTCCCCACTATCACATACCATACAAAAGCAAATATCCATTTTCACATCTGTTCTAACAGCTACATTAACTTTAACATATTACTCTTCCACTATAAATATGTTCATATCCCCAACCCTCCTACGTATTCAGATTTCTTTCATCGACTAATATCCAAGCTCAAGCTCTCAATTCTTCTACACTCAATAACAGAAGCCAAAACACCAAGCTGACATACATCCTAACCCAGGGCCCACACAGCTACTCCCATCCCATGCAGTAACCACAACACCTGCTAATACTACCCTCCACCTTCCTCCCCTAATAAAATTACAAATCAGACTTTCTCATAACTAATTTTAACCTTAGAGGTATCACCAAAAAAAAAAAAAACTAGTGAATTTCATGCAGCCCTAACTACCTACACTCCTGATATAGTAATTATTACTGAGACATGGCTAAAACCCCACATTAAAGATGAGCAAATACTTGCTAGTGATTATAATATTATTTGACAATATAGGCTGAACAAGCATGGTAGAAGCATTGCTATCATGTATAAAAAATGCCTCAAAATTGAAAAATTAATCTATACTGCCCCAGGTCTGTCAGAAGCAGAAATTCTAACCACCCGATTTGAAGTAAATCCACATAAAACCATTTATAATTGTTGCCTCCTACTTGCCACCAGGAAATAATCTACCAACCATTGAAAGTCTCATATCCTGCGCATCTTCTACTTTCAACCAAGAAACTATAGTGATAGGCAATTTCACCTTGAAATGGCTGTACTGCTCCTCTGACAACCGCTCCAATTTTACCAATCTATTCATTTTCGCTATAAACTCCCCCACTAGAATCAATATACTGAGAAAGAATCTATTCTAGACTGGAGACTAACCAATAAGCCCAACCTTGCCCGCCATGCAGGGTGCCTCCCCGATTCTCTCAGTGATAACTCCCCTACCTTTCTAGTAAGGAAATGCATTCTCTCCCCCTGTAATGTCATCTTCAAACACATACACAACAAAAGGATCTTTCCTCCAACCATCTTAAATTCCCTACTTCAAAACTGTAGCTGGTCACCTCTAAAATTGCTCCACCTAGACCGAGCTGTACAATATTTTAATGATACTTTCTTCAACATCCATAATAACCTTGCTGCAACAAGAAAAATATGCTCCAAAGCCAAATACCTACCTTGGATAACCAAAGATGCTAAATCTCTCATTAAACAAAGGAGTAGAGTCTGCACTGCTTATCAAACCTCCAAAACCTCAGAAAACCTCACCTCTTACAAAAGAAACCAAACTAAGAAGCAAATATCTGACAAATAAATCTTATTATCTAGCCTGTCAGCAAAAACACATAACTCACAAAACTTTTGGCAAAACATTAACTACCTCCTCAACCCTGGCAAAACCTCTACCCCTGCACCATCTGCAACAAATAGCACCAAATGCTTAGCATCCCAGTTTAACTCTCATTTCTTCACAACTGTCACCTCACTTTTAAACAACAACTCTAACCAACCACTTACAGTGCCTACCTTCATTAACTCTAAACCCTTGTATCAACCTCTTGTATCAAAAAAGACCTATCACAACTAAAGCCTGCCTGTCCAGCAGCTGACCAATTCCCAAGCTCCATCCCCTGTCCTGTATCTATCCTAATCAATCACTCTATCGCAGAACAGTATGTCCCCATACTCTGGAAAATATTTCATGTCATCCCCCTCCAGAAGGGAGGCCCATTTAAAGATCTCTTTAATTATCGGCCCATTGTCATTCTCTCACCCCTGTCCGAAATCTTAGAGAAATGTATCCATAAGCAGCTCCTAGACCACCTCACTAAAAATAACCTCTTACCTAGTTCACAACACAGCTTCCATCCAAAACACAGTACCTCTACAGCCCTCATAAATGTCACTAACTACAACCTCCTCAAAAACAATGGACAAACTAGTCTCTACTATATTCCTTGAAAGCTTTTCATGCTATATCCCACCAACTACTGTTCAACACTCTAACCTCCTTCAACCTCAACTCTACAGCTCTCAACTGGTTCTTTAGCTACCTTACCGACAACAGGCAACTAAATGGGATAATATACTCTCCACACTCCGCCCAGTCTCCATTAGAGTTCCTTCCTTGGTCCTCTCCTTTTTATTATATTCACAAATAGTCTAAATACTGCCACTAAATCTGCTTCTATCATTCAATATGCTGACGACGCTACTCTTATTTGCTCTGCTCCCACACCCCAAGAACTCCAAGATGAACTGCAAAATTCATTTCTAGATATTGAAAATTACCTAAATGAACTTCAACTCATCCTAAACTCAAACAATACAAAATCAATGATCTTCTCCAACAGGAAATCCAAAGCAAACCCACCTCCTCTCTCCATCTATTCCACTAATGGCACTGTAATAGAACCAGTTAACCAAACCAAAACTAAAATGTGTCAGAGGAGACAACAACCTAACATTCGATAAACACACATCACTCAACAATTTAAAAAAGTTCACATCAAACTTGGTGGACTATATAGAGCCAAACCTTACCTCACTCAAAATGCCAGACTAGCCACAGCCAGATCCCACCTCCTTTCTGCTCATCTCTGCTGTTCTGAACTTTTCACTAACCTGTGCATATCTGATTTACATCTACTTTATTCCTGCTATAACAAAATAGCAACATTTGCTGCTAATATACCCAATAGGACCCATCATTCAAAACTTACACTGGCTTGAATTTCCCAATCTGTTATCACTCAATCAACTCACCACTGCCCACTCCGTTATCCGCAAAGATGAAAACTGCCCTGCATTCTCCAACCTAGTGCAACTAAATACCAACCCCAGGACCCTTAGATCATCTAATTAACTTATAACTAAGGTAACGAAACCCCACAATTACTTTGGTGACTCTCTCTTCTCCTTTAAAGTAGCCAAACAGTGGAACCTAATACCCCAGAATATCCTAAAAAACACAGATAGTCATAGCTTCAAACAACTCCTAAAGGAATGCCTTACTCAGTAATACTTCTGGTTAGTTTCCCATGCCATCAATTAAATGTTTATTTTCTGCTATCTTCTTCTTGTCTTACTTCTACCAAATGAAAATACCACAGTGGTTTATTTTAGTTATGTAGCTAATGAGTTTCATATTACTGTCTGTAGTAAGGCTTAGAAAAGTAATGGTTTCTGATCTGATGTTATCCATTTCATCATTCATCACCATAGGGTCTAGGATCCGACATCAGATCCGAGCCGGAAACCTTCAAAAGATGGATCCAAGGCTCTAGCTCCTCCCTCTACTATAATTCCCTGTTTCCCTCTAACTCACAAATCTCATTTGCCATGCTTCCTCTGCAGATGCATGTCCTCTGGTTCTAGTGAGTTGTGTTTTTCTTCTACTTTAAGTAGTTTAGTTTTTTGATAGTGTAGTTTTTTTTTTGTAGTGTAGTTTTTAGTAAATAGTATTCATGTTGTTTATTTCATCGCCTCTCTTAAGTTAGTGGGTGTGTGTTGGGTTTTTGGGGCCCTTTTCTGCAGTAGCCATTAGGGCTGTAAACTTTGTTGGTAGGGGAGTAGTTGTGGTTGTAGTTGTTCTTGTAGTTTTTTTTTTGTAGTGTAATGTCTGATAAGCCTGCTGGCTTGAAAAAGTGCTCCTCATGCGGTTGGAAAATGCCTTATTTTGATACGCATGAAGAGTGCATTTATTCCTTTGGCACCCTGCACCTTGAGGTTGAATGCGACCTTTGTGACACATTTAACAGCAGGGCTTTGACAGAGCACTGCAAGAAGCTCTTACTAAAGGGGCCGGTTCAGGGGGACTCTTTGTTTCCCCCTCCAAGGCTTCCTCTTACCATCCAAAGAGGAAGACCCCTTCTCTTTAGCCAGCTTCCTCCATGAAGCTGAGGCTGTTGGATCCTAAGTCCCCATATCCAATCCCAGCCCAGTCCATCTCGCAACTGAGGACTTTGGAGCCAAGAGCCATAGAGCAGTCTGTCGAATCAAGTTCCTCTCCTGATCAGAGGCCCTCAGATCCGACCAAGGTCCGGCCTGCCTCTTATATGACTGTTCTGTTGGATCTGCCTGCTGAGTCGGCTAGGCCTTCAGATCCAACAGGTTTGTCTATTACAACTTTGGTCTTGGAAGAGGTTGCTATCCATTCTACGTATAAACAGAGGTCCCAGTTGGCTCTGAGGCATCAGATCCATTCTCTACAGCATGGTAGTAGGTCGGGGGAGGTCTCCCTCCAATTCTACCCACTCCTATTCCTCCTCTAAGTCTTCTAGGAGTCTCTTGCCCTCAGACATGGACAGGATGATGAGGAACTTCCTCAAGGCCCAAATAGAGTTGGGGCTTTTGGCTTCTCCTGCTCATCTGGCCAGGAGAGCCTCACCCTCCCCACCTGACCCTGGTGTCTCATTCTCCACATCCCTGGTGGCTTTGGATTCTTGGTACCAGGACATCTGTGGCCAGATTCCAGTGAGGCCAAGTATACCACCTTTCTTGACCCCACCGAGGTCCCTGTCTTATTCTGTTCCTACACCCTTGGAGCGGGGTACTGGAGTGGTCGATGCTGGCTCTACGGTGGGGGGGGTCTGATACCATTTTTTTGGACTGGTCCCTTCCTCTCAGTGCTTTGGCTTTTGATAGCTCTGAGCTGGTATCATCCGGGTATTGGGAACTGTTTAAGGATGCATTCCTCCTCTGTGGGGGACTTCTTCCTCGGATGTGGGGGACAGGCCTGTTTCCAGCCCTTCGGCTTTCTGGGTGGTAGAGATGACTTTCTCCAGGTCTGGGGTTTTCTCTGTCGCACCTCTAGGTCCCTCCCGGCGTCTCTCTACTTTGGCAGGCAAAACCTCACATCCTGTCCCAGGTCAGCCCTCTTAACTGGGCCTTCGGTGGGGTTTCCTCCCCTCTGGGAGTCCCTGTCTCTTCCGAGTCCTCCCCAGAGCCCCTAGCAGAGGAGTTTCATCGTAAGAGAAAGTGGAAGAGGAGGTACTTGTACTGTCCCGTGGAGTAACTCACCAAGGATATGGACATTGAGGAAGTAGACTGGTCCTCCAGATCTCCTTTGGAGACATTCTTGATCTCCTGAAACAAAAGGGCGGATTGTCTCCCCACTCCTGTCTTCGGACAAGTCCGTGTTTCTAAAGACCTTTGGGATGGGCTTGTCTACCTGCTGGGTATCCCCCCCCCCTGCTGATGACCTAATGGATCTGATTGCCAGCAGGGCCTAGAAGGAACTGGACACAGTGGAGCCTGTTCCAAAGAGGGCCAACAAGTTCCTTAGTCCCCTGTAAACTGTTTGTTCTGGAGTAGAGAAGTCCCAGTCAATGCCATTGTGGTTGTTGCAGCCACACAGAGCTCCATGGTCCATCCCCTGAACAGGGAGTCCCAGGCAATAGATCATTTTGAGAAGCAGGTGTACACCTCAGCTACCTTTGGACTGAGAGCAACAAATTACTTGGCAAATTTTACCCACTTCCAAAGGGATTTGGGCGAAGAACTTTTCACCTCACTTGCAGAATTGTTGCCAGCGAACCTCAAGCAGGTGTCTCCCAAGCTATCCACTCTGACATCCCTCATGAATTTCTCAATGAGGTTAATTTCCAGTCCCGTGGAAGCTATCACTTGTGCTGCTGGTACAGGCATTGCCTTGTGGTGTCATGCCTGGCTATGCATATGTGGGTTTCACGAAACGTTTAAGGTGTCCTTTACCAATGCCCCATTCAGTGTTTCTACTCTCTTTGGACTTTCCATGAAGGGCACTTTGACCTGCAGCGAGGAAGAAGGGAAGACTCTGTCTGTGGTGGAGATCAAGCTTTCTACTCCCCAGATGTCTTTCTCTAAGACCCAGCCAGGAACCAGGAAGATGTGGTTCTGTAAGACAGTCTCCCTTTCTGGACATTCTTGATGAATCCTCTTCCAGAGGCAGGGGGAGATGTTTCAATGGATGCTGCCACCGCCCTTGAGGCAGTGGGGGGGTCTGCAAAATCAGGGATTCAGGGAACTCTTCTTCTGAGCAGCCCTATCAGCACTCCTGGAGCATTGCATGAATGCTATCGCATTTCCCTACACTCACTAGCCTGGATAAGCATTCCTTCCATTCAGTGGGTGTTAAATATTTCCAGGGGCTATTTCATTCCCTTTTCAGAACCCCCTCCAATAAGATGTTACCTCCTGGACATTCCATCCAGTGAAAGAGAGTTGGCCTTCAAAGAAGTTCAACAACTTCTTCTAAAAACAGCAGTCCAAGCAGGACAAAGAGTATCCTGCACTTACCCTCACTTCTTTTTAGTGCCAGAAAAGACGGGGGGGGGGGGGGGCTACATCCTATTCTGGAGCTCAACGAGCTCAACTTTTCAGTGAAGAAACTAAAGTTCTGGATGGTCACTGCTCAGTCCATTCTGTCACTTTTGTGCAAAGACAATTGGATATGCTCAGTGGATCTTCAGGCCACTTACTATCACATCAAAATAGACAGGCATTCTAGGAGACATCTTCACTTCTGGCCGGGAGCCAGTGTCATTACCAGTTTAGAGCCCTATCCTTCGGTCTCACTATAGCCCCCCCCCAGATGTTTACCAAATGTATGGCAGTGGTAGCAGCTCACCTGCAACTGCAGGGGTTCCAAGTCTTTCTGTACCTTGACGATTGGCTCCTTATGACTCCTTTGAGGCATCAATTGTTACACGCAGTTCATTATGTTCTCTCCCTCTCCTGTTGGTTGGGGATGTCTGTCAACCTGGCAAAATCCACTGTAATCCCCTCTCAACAGTTGGAATTCATAGGGGTTAACTTAGACTCCATTTCAGAGATTGCAGCCTTACCCTTGTGAAGAATTCAGTTGATACAAGATTGATACAAGATCAAGTATTGCAGATTTTAAACTGGTCATGCCCCTTAGCTCACCGGGTTTTTCGGGCTCTTGGGTCCATGGCCTTGGCCATTCATCTCATTCCCCTGGCCAGGTACTACATAAGAGTGTTATACTGGACATTTAGCTGTCCATTGGTTGGCTCTGCTTCATCCCCTGTCACCATAAAACTGATGCCCATTTGCAGACATCACCTCCAATGGTGGCTTAAGTCTCAGGATATCTCTCTAAGCAGGCCTTTTTCTCTCCCACCACCCACAGCCACAGTGACTATGGATGCTTCCCTGTTGGGGTGGGGGGCATTTTCAGGGGAAGACTGTCCAAGGCACATGGTCCCCAGTAGAGACCAAGCTGCATATTAATGTTCTAGAGATGAGAGCAGTTCTTCTATTGTTACAAGCCTTCCAGGACTGCCTCCCTGTAGGGACAGTTGCAGTTCAGACAGACAGCATGGCTGTCATCTGGTACGTCAACAAACAGGGGGGAACACATTCTTGCCCATTGTGCAGAAGAGGCAATGAGAGTGTGGGAATGGGTGATGTCCTCCTGCCACTTCCTTACTGCAACACACACATACCCGGGAGTTAGTGTGTTGGCCGGCAAGCTCAGCAGATCTATCTTGGATCCTCATGAGTGGTCCCTCAATCCTTCAGTGATGAAGCGGATTTTCAACACTTGAGGTCATCTATGCTGCAACCTTTTTGCCTCCCCAGCCAGCCATCGCCTGAGGACATCCCTTATCCTCATTGCCCCTTTCTGGCTTTGTCAACCATGGTTCCTCTTCATCAGGTTTCATCTGAAGTACCTGCCTTGGGTACTGGATTCCCATCAGGATCTGATTTTCCATACATCGGGGCTTCCTTTCCCAAACCTTTGGACTCCTCGTCTAACCACATGGTTTCTTCAGTTCCAGTGATCATAAAACAGTCCAGGCTAGCTTCCCCCATTAAACCTATCATTCTGGTTTCCCAGAAACCCCCCACTAGAAAGGTATACAGTAGTAAGTGGAAAAGGTTCTATGTATGGGCTAAGAGCAGGAAGCTGGATCCCTTTTCTGCTTCCCTTTCACATATACTTTTGTTCTTGTCCTCCCTTTTTCAAGCGGGAACACATTTTTCCACTACTAAGCTTCAGTTGGTGGCTATTTCTAACTTTCATGAAAGTTTTGAGTTTCCGTTTTCATCTAGGATTTGTAAAGCTTTTAGGAAAAGGTTTTTTTCTGCTTCGACCACCAATTAAGGACCTTTCGCCTTCTTTGGACCTCACTCTGGTTCTGCAGTCTCTGACTAGGAGTCCCTTTGAGCTTGTTAGTTCCTGTGATATCAAGATTCTGTCACGGAAGACTGCCTTTCTGGTGGCTGTTATGTCAGCTAGGAGGGTCTCAGAACTGTAAGCTCTCACCATCACTCTTGCATGATTTTTCACAAGGGCAGTCTCTTTCTTAAAACGAACCCCTCCTTCTTGCCCGAGGTTTCTTCTAAGTCATCTCTAAACCAATGTATTCAGCTTCCAGTACTCTTCCTCAATATTTCCAACAGAGGGAAGTATATCCTTCATACCTTGGACGGTCACAGACAGAGTTCTACTTGCATAGAACAAAAGGTTTTCATAAATCAGAACAGCTTTTTGTAGGTTTTTCTCCTAACAAATGTGGCCTTCCAGTTTCTAAGGTCACTATTTCTAAATGGATATATAGCTGCATCTCTATGATCTACAGTCTACGACCTTAACCACCTTGAGGTTCTAGGAAAAGTCAAAGCTCATTCTACTAGGTCTGTTGCAACTTGTTTGGCTTTTGTAGCAAGACTTTCTATTGATGACATTTGTGCTGCTGCCACTTGGTCTAATCCTTACACTGTTATATCTCATTACAAGCTGGATTTGATTTCTAAGAGCAGGGCTTCCTTTGATTCCACAGTGCTCCAGCATGTCCTTACTTGAGGCCTCCCAGGATACATGGTAGCTGGGGACTCTGACCCTACGGTGATGAATAATGACATGGATAACATCAGATAAAGAGTTATGTACTTACCATAAATTGACATCTCTGTTATCTTATGTCATCATTCATCACATTTCCCACCCACTATCCCCTTACATTGCTGGCTGTGGGAGGAAGTGGAGTGGTTTCCTTCCACCTTGCAGAAGTGCCTTTTAGAAATATGTGACCAAACGTAATCTGGGGGTTAGGGGGCAACAGGGCATTATGGAAGAGGGCAGAGCTAGAGCCTTGGATCCATTTGTTGAAGGTTGCCGGCTTGGATCTGATGTCGGATCCTAGACACTACAGTGATGAATGATAACACAGATGCCAAGATGTCCTTTAAGGATGCATCTGCAGTCATAACATATGGGTTGCCCTGCCTCAGGCAGCCCTTCGGTCGGCCGGATTCCAAAGTCTGGGTCTGGCCTCGGCTGATGTCGCACTTTCCCCAACGTCAGAGCATCTGGGGTATAAAAGCATCAGCCAACGCCATTTTCCTCAGTCTTTCTTGCCGCGCGGTGCCCAAAGCAGAAGCTGTTCGCAAGTGCCGGTCGGTCAGATCCAGTGATTTCAGCTACCGAAGACTTCGAAAAAAGCTAAGTACCCCGTTGGGGACTCTTTCTTGCCTCAGCCGATGTCAGACAAAGTAAATTAATTGTTTAACTTGTGGGAAACAAATACCTCATAAGGATTTCCATTCTTACTGCCTTCCTTGCTTAGGCCCAGACCACGACGTATCGGCCTGTTTAGCCTGTGCCTCCTTCAACCGACGAACTCTTAGACGTCGGTCGGAGTTTGCAGAGGAATTTTTGGAGCCGCTTTTGCTTATAAAATGCCGTCGGAGACTCCGACTTCGCATATGGTCAAAAACGCAAGGAAAAGGACCGACACTCGTGGCCCGCGGTTTCAGCTGAAACCACGGCTAGGCCTACCGTGAGTGTCTCGGTTTCGGCCGAAACCGAGTCCTCGGCGAATCCTTCTTCCGAAACCAAACTTCCGACCACCGAGGCCCGAGAGGCCCCGGCTGAGTCGGCTTCAGAACTACCTACCGAAGCTAGTGTTCAGGAATTGTCCGACACCATACCTTTGGACATTTCTACCCCTGCACGTGGGGCAGCTAGGCCCCCTGCTTCCATGTCCATTAAGGCCTTTTCAAGGGCTAAAGCTGCCAAACTTTCAAAACCTTTGCCTGCCAAATCTACCTCCCAGAGGCCTTCCTCTAGTTCACAGATCCTCAGCCTTGCTGAGGACCTTATTTCCTTAATTAGGGGTTCACAACCTCACCCAGACAGGGCCTCTCAACCTCCTCCAGACAAAAGCCCCAGGAATGACCCCTCTGATCCACACTCCTCAGATGATTCCACGGATGGATCTGAGTTGTCAGACCACCAGGAATGGGCTTACTCGCCTTATGAGGATTCAGATGCAGAGGAATCTATCCCTTCGCCCTCCCCTCCTGAAGAGTTTTCCTTTGGTGAGACTCTACACTCCATGAGAGAGCATTTTCAATGGCAAGGTCAGGATTTCTCTGATTCTAGAAAAAGATTAAGGACCTTTTTGCATTTGCCTCAGCATAGGCCCTTAGCTATACCTCCTGTTTTGAATGTAATTGATGATGTGTACAATGATGTCAGTACAGCCCCTGATACTCTCCCTCCGGCCCCTGCCAAACCTGACAGATACTACAGGGTCCCGGATTCTCATTTCCATTTGTATAAAGCATTCTGCAGACCCAGTAACTATTTTTCAGGGCCCTAAAGGGGTTGCGGCTGCTACTGCCAAAAATCCTCTACCCTCTGACAGAGAGTCTAGAGCTATAGAGAGATGGGGAAAGAAGGTGTATACTTCTGCAACTCTTTCTGTCAGGGCATTAAACTGTCAGTTTCATATGATACAGTACCAGGAGTATTTGTTAGATGAACTGAATAAGAAACTTTCTTCTCCTGAACCCCTAGACCGTAAATCCCTTCAGGATTTGGTACACGACTCACAACAGGTTAGTAATCATTTCTTAAAATGTGGCTATGATGCACTGGAGGCTTCATTTAGATCAGCTATGACTGGGGCAGTTATTCGTAGGCATGCCTGGCTGAAGGAGCAATCTTTGCCAGACCATGTCAAAGCTAAACTCCTGGATGCTCCAATGGAGAAACAAAATTTATTTGACTCCTCTGCTCAGGAGATCTTAAAAAAGGTTGAAGAAAAGGCAAAATCTGTGCAAACAGTTAAAGATTTCCTGCAAGTTCAACCACCGAGATTCAGCAGAAACTGGCCTACTAAGAATTGGTCCTTTCCAGACTCGGACAGAGCCCAGAGAGGCAGGAACAGGCGCCCTAGAGGCAGAGGTCAATCAAAGGGCTCTTACAGAGGCCGTCAGTGGCAGCCTGCCAACCAGAGGAGTACTGCAACAGCAACAACAACAACAACTACTACACCAGGACAGGGTCAATGACTTAACTCTGATTCCGCCTACCAGGGATCAACTAGAAGCACCCTTGGGTGGAAAGCTGGCTTTATTCTCAAAAAACTGGCATTATATCACAAAGGATACATGGACACTGCAAATAATAGACAAAGGATACAGGTTCCACTTTCACACTTTGCCAAAAAGAGGCGGAATGCCAAACCTTCCACCAAATCAGAGGGCAGAGGCTTTAAAACAAATCAGCAATTTACTTCAGATGAAAGCTATAGAAAAGGTACCATGTTCAGAACAAGGCCAAGGATTTAACTCCAGACTATTCCTTGCACCAAGAAAGGAAAATCAATGGAGGCCTATTCTCGACCTGTCCGCACTGAACACTTATCTCATTGTGCCAAAATTCAAAATGCTGACCCTACAGCAACTTCTTCCAATGTTGGGCAAGGAGTCTTGGCTGGTGACTCTAGATCTCAAGGAGGCATACCTGCACGTCCCTATTCGACCAAACTGCAGAAGACACCTCAGATTTCTTGCAGGATCAGAGCATTATCAATTCTCAGCATTGCCTTTTGGCTTATCTACTGCACCCAGATTATTCATGAAATGCCTGGCATCAGTAATTGCACATTGCAGACTACAGGGAATTCAAATTTACCCATACCTGGACGACTGCCTAATACAAGCGGACAACAAGGAAAATTTGATAAAGGACTTGGCCTATGCCATACACCTACTACAGACCTTGGGATGCACAGTCAACATCCAAAAGTCAAGACTAGTACCATCCCAAAGGATAACCTTTTTGGGTGCAGATCTGGACACAACCACCCAAATGGCCTTTCTCATAGAAGAAAAACAAAAACAACTTCCAGATTACTTCATGATTCTGACAAGACAAACTCAGCTTACTGCAAGGAAAATCCTGCAGGCCCTGGGTTACATGGCATCTTGCATAATTCTAATACCGCATGCCAGGCTGCATATGAGGAAATTACAATGGTACCTCAGGAGTGTATGGTCTCAGCACAGTCACAGTTTAGAAACCATGATACCAATCATTCCATGCCTTCAAAAGGAATTCCTGTGGTGGGCTCAGGCCTGCCAGTCCAACAGAGGGTTGCCTTTCAACAAACCAAAACCAAGGCAGACCATCACCACGGATGCCTCAGACCGAGGATGGGAAGCACACATGGAGGACAAATGTATCCAAGGCCTATGGCCTCAAGGACAGCTAAGCATGCACATAAACCAAAAGGAAGTGCTGGCAGTGAGGTATGCAATCGAGGCATTCAAACCCTTCCTCCAACAAGGACACCTGCTAATAAGGACAGACAACACCACGGTCATGTGGTACATAAACAAGCAGGGAGGCACACATTCCTACCCTCTATGCCGGATGGCTATGAATCTGTGGGAACTATGCCTGAATCTCAGTATCCAACTACAGGCCCAATTCGTGCCAGGGAAAGAAAATGCACTGGCGGACAGCTTAAGCAGAACTACCATGGATGCACACGAATGGATGCTGCACCCAGACATCTTCCAACTCATAGCAAAGACATGGGGAATGCCGGAGATAGATTTGTTCGCCTCCCCACTCAACAATCAACTGAAGACATTCTGCTCAATGACATACCACCCACAAGCTTGGAGGGTGGACTCTCTCTTTCAGCTGGAAAGCCCTAACAGTATATGCCTTCCCACCTCTCCCATTGATGTACAAGGTTTTACTGAAGATCAGGGAGGAACAGCCAAAAGTGATACTAATAGCTCCGGACTGGCCAAGACAACACTGGTATCCATTATTGAGAAGCATGTCTCAGGCAAAATCATGGCCTCTCCCCCTATGGCCTCTTCTTCTGACACAGAACAATTTCAAGACCCTGCATCCCAACTTGAAAACATTGCAGCTAACTGGCTGGAAAATTCCTTAAATCCCAAACAAACTATTTTATCTCGGAGGGTGAAGGACATTATCCTGGAGGCTCGCAGGCCTTCCACAAGGAAGACATACTCAGCTAAATGGAAGAGATTTCTCATTTGGAGCACATCAAAGGGCACAGATGTCACAGTGGCAAACCTAACACATATCCTGGAATACTTAGCAGAATTGTTCCACAATGGCCTGTCCTATACTTCCATTAAGATTCATGCTTCAGCAATTTCAGCAGAATATAATGTGGATCCACCTATCTTCTCACACCCTCTCCTCAGACAATTTCTGAGAGGGATCAAAAATATTAAACCTCCAAGAAGACCTTCTCTACCTGCCTGGGTTCTCAACTTTGTGCTGGAGAAACTGACACTACCTCCTTTTGAACCAGCAGCATCAACGGATCTACAGTTCCTATCTTGGAAAACTGCATTCCTTCTGGCAATCACTTCAGCAAGAAGAGTATCTGAGTTACAAGCATTAATGGCAGTGCAGCCTTTTCTTATTTTCCACCAGGACAGGGTGTCACTAAGAACCAATCCTACCTTTATGCCAAAGGTGGTATCTAGGGTATCCTTGAACCAAGCTATTCACTTGCCTACGTTCTTCCCTAATCCACAGAATAGAGGGGAAAAACTTTTGCACACCCTGGATATACACAGACAACTGCGCTACTACTTGGACAGAACAAAAACTAGCAGAAAAACTGATCAACTTTTTGTAGCATATGCAACTGGGGTGCAAGGAAGAGCAATTTCCAAACAGACAATTTCAAAATGGATAGGAAATTGCATTCGCTTTTGCTACTCCTTTCATGGAAAGACAGTTCCTGAAAATATCAGGCCTCACTCCACAAGGGCCACGGCCACCACTACAGCCTTCCTACAGGGGGTGGCTACCAAGGACATTTTAGAAGCTGCTACTTGGAGCTCCGTGCATACATTTGCCAAGCATTACAATCTACCTTTATACTCTAGATCCAGAGCAGGGTTTGCAACTGCAGTCCTGCAGGGGATCTTAACTACACCATCCTTTTCTTAGTACCTCCTCCCCAGATTGGCTATGGTATTCTACCCATATGTTATGACTGCAGATGCATCCTTGAAGGACATAGTACAGTTTTGTACCTACCATAAATGTAGATGTCCGATAGGTATGCATCTGCAGTCAGGATTACCCTCCCTCCTTCCCCTCTGTGGTATTCCTAGGGTGCTTACCCCTCTTTTAGCTAGCTGGGGGAATCTATTATGGTGTATTTGTTTGTTTATACATGTATATAATTTGCAAATATTTGGAACTTTTCAGCATTTATCCAAATTTAGCCTTCCTAGAGGGCACCTGGCATCTGGGGCAAGAAAAACCGAGGAAAATGGCGTCGGCTGATGCTTTTATACCCCAGACGCTCTGACGTCGGGGAAAGTGCGACATCAGCCGAGGCCAGACCCAGACTTTGGAATCCGGCCGACCGAAGGGCTGCCTGAGGCAGGACAACCCATATGTTATGACTGCAGATGCATACCTATCGGACATCTACATTTATGGTAGGTACAAAACTGTACTTTATGGTAAGTACATAACTCTTTTTTTACATTCTCAATTTGTAAATTGTGATTGTAGGCAACTATTAAACTTTTTTGGATATTCTTTGTAAGTCTTTGTAAAACTTTTGTAATATTTTTTTGTACTATTGTTATTGAGCTCTTCTCCCAGGTCTCCACTGAAAATGGGCTATTTGCCCAGCTGGTATTACCCAGTTAACAAATGTAACATAAAATAAATCAACAGTCCACTGCTTTGGGCCGCCAGTATTAATCTTTAATTTTTGGCTTTTTGATTTAAATTCATCTCTCCTTAACCATTCCTGTGTTCATTCCTGATCAACATGAGGTTGTTCCAAGAGTTTTCTATACTTGCAACTATATTTATGCATTTCCCACATCTCTTGCTTTATCTGATCCTTCACCTTGTATTCTTTCTTTTGTTTTTGGCACATTCAATTGCTGCTTGATTTTTATCTGCTTCTAGTTTGATTTCCATTCCACCTTGATGCTGATATGCTTGTGCTAAACTAAGCACTCCCACTGCTGGAAGCTGGGAGGTATTTAGCATCTACCTGTGAAAATACATAGACGTCAGAGCATTGGCAGATGCTGGAAGTCATAAAACAATTGCATCTCTTCACATTTCAAAACTAGTAATTGGTTCACTCTGAAGACAATACAGAAAACTTCTCAACATAGACTCTGTCTCTAGCTCATTGAAAACTGAAATATACCATATTTTATTATGTAGCCATAAAGTAATTTAATTTCAGCTATTTTTCTGAAGTTAACCTAATGTGTTCCAGTTTCCACTGTTCAAATATATACATTTAAATAGTTACAACAGTGCATGTACATTTCTGTTCTATTCCAGTAGGGTGCACGCTGGTTACAGTTCAAACAGCACTTTGCTAAAAAACCTTTTCAACACACTTCTGTAGCAGCAGTTTGATACACAAATGACATACAGTTCTAATACATTTGTAACACAAGCACCTTATATAAATCATGTTGATATTCACAAATGACATATAATTATTTACAAAATTCCAGATACCTCTGCTGACAGTATCCCCCTTTGTCACAATATATGTACAGTAGCTTACCTTTGTGTCTCATTACAAAGTGGATGTATAATCCAGATTTCGCTCCTTCTGTAGTTCCACCATACCCAGGAATGTCCTTCCTTGATACCTCCTAAAAAGACAGCTTGGGAATCTGTCTCATATGTCGAATCAGGTGAAAATAAATGACATTGGTTATGAAAGTTATATACTTAACATAATGGTAGCTTCATGTCTGAATTTTTTGTCCATTTCAACCTCTCTCCTTCCTGCCCTCATACTAAATTGACACAAATAGCTTTAAGATGTCTGGGTGGGTTCTGCATAACACCCTGTCTGTGAACAGTCGTGCCTGACTGTTATTCTGGCTCCTTCTCTATGATTGTTTTCTGCTTGCTACTGTGTTATTATAATTGTGTTTATTTGTGGTAGGAGCAAGTGTGCTGAGGTAGAGTTCAGGAAATTATAGGTAGGGGAGGAGCCAGAGCCCTTGAAGTTTAAAAGGTTTGATGTTGGTATTGAGGTCAAATGCAATAACCCATATGTTGAACCGTTGTTCGTTTAGTAGCCAGTTGCATAGTTAACTGTTTCCCAGCCCTTTTACATAGCTACGGATAAAAGTAATGCCAATGAATTATTACTTACTCACTTTTTAACAGAGTGCATTTGTTATGCATCTTCCTAAATAATCCTCCTTTAAGGCATCTATATACAGAATCTTTTTTTTTCTTAACAAAAAGAAAATTATTTAGATTCAGTGACAATAATACAGTTATGTTCAAATGATAAAATGTTTTCTATTTCTTAAAAAAACATTAAAAAAAAATTTCTGCTACTTAATTTACAGTATATATGAACATGCCTGAAAAAGTACAATAGGTCTGAATAAAATTTGAGGTTAAAATAAGAATGAAATAGCACATGAAAAAATGTTTTAAATAATGTTACCATAAGGTCATTCTTATAAGAAGTCAGTGTGCAGAGGTAACATTCTGTAGATATAAGAGGTAAAACTTCTGTCCATGGATTCTTGAATGAAGTGTTAGGATATAACCTGCTTTTCTTTGTTGATTTTTCTGATTGCTATTTCTTGAAGCAATGATAAAAAAATCATTAAATCAAGGAGATGTATGCTTCTTCCAACTTCTTGTTATATTATCTTTCTTGCCACTGCTGAAATTGTCCATGTTAAAAGTTGCTTATCGTTATTCATTTTATTATTTTCTAGAATATTCAGTAAAACTAATAATGTAGTTAAGGAAAAAGAATCGGATCATAAGGCATGAAAAAAATCTGTAATTTTGTTCCAAAAGAGTATGCCTTAAAGGACACTCTTAAATTATACCTATCCAGTTAGCAGTACAAGTTTATTTGCATCTGCAGCATTAAACATTTTTCTTCCTATTGAATTTTTTCTATTTTGCTGGATGTTGAAAAAGCCCTATGTAAGAACTTCCAAGTGAAAATTCATCAGGAAAGTGTCCAGGAAGTGTGTTTTATAGATTTTAATAAATGGGTTTTTATCTTTTCAGATAATAATGGGGTTATTGTTTAGAGTAGTATGGTTAATAAAAAAAAATCATAAAGATTAGAGATTAGGATTAGGTTGTGTATGTTAAAATTGTTGTATATAATTGTATTGATGTGGGAATTTTATTGTAGTATGAAACTGATAAAAGAATTTATCTTGTGGATAAATTCCAAAATTCTGTAGGATTATTCAGTTTTGTGGCACTAGATTTTATTCAGAAATTATTGACTGTATTGTCTTCAGTTTTTGCATCGAGATGTTTAACCAGCAAGTAAAATTATTTTTCCCCAATTGTCAAATTCATTTTTGTAAGCCCCCCCTGCCAATTTTGGTTATTTTAAATGGGATTAACGATATACAAAACAGAATTTCTTCTCTTTATTTCCTAAAATTGTTTGAATGATTTTTAGTATGAGATTGACCTATTTGGATTGTGTTGGCACGTATATATTCTATTGAAAATGTTACATAAATAAAGCTATATATGTGTACTTATTCTGCCTTTTTATATTGTATCTATTTTCATTTTAGTAAGGTTAAAAAGTATAACATGCAGGGTTTTCCAATTTGAGTTATAATTAACATATAGCCAGTTTAGTATCAATTTAAAACTTGCTGCTTTTGAATACAGTTCTGAATTTGGGAAATTTATATTTATAGTCACGGGAACTGAGGTGATGTTGAAGATCTATTCTAGATTTCTTTGGAAACCAAAAAAAACATAGTTATATTATTTTTTTATTTTTAACATCTTTATTGAATTATCTTTAAGACACAGGCAAACATGCATTTATATAAAAGAAAACAAACCATATTAACATATTCCCAGTTGCAAACATTATAAATCACATATATTATTTTGTATATTTCTCATCAATTTAACATTACAGAAATTGATCAGTTCCTGCCTTCCCTTAAACTTTAGTCTTCTTCCAAAACATTATTCTCACATATTGTTCCCACAGTTTCCATTTTTCTATGTAGTTTTCTCTTACCCTTTTTTAACAATCCCACTTCCAGTTCTTTTATCTCTGTTACAATATTGAGTATTTCAAGTACAGTTGGTATAGACTTTGATTTCTGTTTTCTTTTGATTGATTTTTTGGTAGCCAACATAATTAGACTCATTAAGACCTTAATATATCTAAGCAATTCAGGTCCTGTATCCCAGCTGAAAAAATAATTTCCTTAGTTATACCCATTTGCTTACCTAATATTTCTGACAGAGTACTCTGTAAGGAATTTTTAAAGTCTGCCAACACATTACACTCCCATAACATATGTCTCCGGTTGCCTGTTTCTTCCCCATCACGCCTCCAATATTTGCCATCTTCCTGAGGAAGAATTCTTTGGAGTCTGCTTGGGGTATAGAAATACCCATGCAAACCCGTCCAAGCAAAAATCTTAAATCTTCTAGACTTTTCATATTTGGGAACTATACATATATTCTCCCATTGTTTCCTTGTGAATTGATTATCCAGTCTCTCTTTCCAATCTTTTCTAACATCCTCTGATTGATTCCTGTAGTTATAGTGCAGTGTTTTATATGCCATACTACTTATTCCACTTTTAACAGCAGCTTCTTTTCTAGATTCAGTTTAAAAACTCTATCAGCGCAGGTCTTTCACTTAGGATTCCCCTGTCCCTTTCTCTTTGCATATACTCCAATATCAATCCCTATAGATAATTGCTCCTAGTACCTTGGTTTCTTTGCCAGTTTTCTTCAGTAAATTCTACTCCCCTCTTGCCTGTTCTGTGTACTCCTAATTGCAGTCATCCCTATTGGCAAAATGTCCTTTCCGCATGTTTGTGTTGACTTAATTCTTACAATACTTTCTGCGACATAATGAATATAATAATCTGTTTGGTTGTTATTCTCCTTAATGATCTGCATTCAAAATCCCTCTCTTTCCTTATTTCTTGAATATTTAAAAAAATGCTTTATCATCATCACTTTCCACATTGAATTATAGCTTTCTACTTGTGTTGTGTATATGATCCTTGGCTGTGTAGCTGTAAAATATGCCTTCATTTCAGGAAATCCTAATCCAGTGTGTTCTATTAGAAGGATCAGCTTGTCCCACTTGATCTCTACCCTTTTCCCTTCCCAGATAAAATCTTTCAACTCTCTATTAATTAATGTCCCCAACTTCTCGCCTGGTTGATGAAAATATGCTTGACCTGTGTATAAAACTAAAGGGACTAAAAATATTTTCACTGCTTGTATCTTACTATCCATATCCATAAAAATAACTTCCATTTTCTCAGTTTTTGTATATTTTTTGTTTAGTCTTGTCCTACCTATCCTTAGCTGCCATAACACAATTGTTTTAAATTCATACTCCTAAATACGTAATTTTATCGTGTCCCCATACATATGGGTATTGCTGGTTGAGTTCATGTGTGGGTATGTAGTTTAAAGCTATAGCCTTTGTTTTATCTTCATTAATTTTGTATCCAGTAAAAGAACTGAAACTGCTTCAAGATGTTGCACAGCACTGAGAGGTCCTTTTCTGGTTTTACCAGGTACAAAATAATATTGTAGGCAAGTAAAACCAGCTTTTCTTGATTACCATATCAATTATGTCCTTATTTTTCTGAGTCCATTATTTGCTTTGCCATTGTCCCTAAATATAAAGCAAATAACAAAGTGGAAAGAGGACAACTCTGCTTGGTTACTTTGTTCAGACACAACTTGTCAGAAAGGAACCCTCCCATTTTAATTTTTGCCTCCGATCCCTCATATATCCTCCCAATTAATCTTATTTTATCAGGGAATACAAATGCTTCCATTGCCTTATTTATAAAATCCCAGCTTACTCATTTGAATGCTTTCTCTGCATCAAGACCAAACAACAACAGTGGTATTTTCTTATACTCTGCTTCCGTCTAGATCATCGATGTTCTGTTAATGTTGTCCAATATTTGCCACCCCTCCATAGAACCATAATGATCCGTATCTGTTGAATTTGGCAACACCTTTGCAATTTTATAAATAGCTTTTAGCTGTTATAGACATAAACACTTGTATAGTCATGGTTTAAAATTGAAGTGAGCCTATATGAAGCTAGTTCTAATGAGTCTTTGCTGTCTTTAGGCATTACTTCCACTACAGCTTTCTTCCAGGATGCTGGTGCTTCTCCTACATTTAAAATACTGTAAAAAGTACTGTTAAACATAACGTTCCATATCTCTGTCATTTTCTTCTAGCAGGCTGTTATGCATTGAGTAGAAGTGGCTCCTGTTTGTGATTTTTGATTGGCTCATATGCCGACATACAGGAAAAATAAATGCCAGTTGCTTAAGAGTGCCAGTTTCCTGAGTCCCGGATAATGAGAGTTTTTACTGAAAATTATTTTGATTATCCTTTTTTTTAGAATTCTTTGTTTGTAGCTGAAACTGGATTCCTTAAATGAGTAAGCCATTAATTATTTGCTAAAGCACAAGTATCTTGTGTGGTATACTAAATGCTATGCATATTTGAAGGTATCACTGGATAGCACTAGTGACCTGCATTCCTCATGTCAAAAGTTGGATGATTTACTTACCATTATGAGTAGTAATTCAAGATTTACTGCTGATTGCACTTGTGCAATTGGCAAAACTTGGAGAACTGCATATTAATAACTGGACTGATGTGAAATAGTATTTAGGCAATGTGCAAACAGAACACATTTAGGAAAGGATTGTCTTGTCAGTAAAGGTCACTCATCCCCAATTAAACATGATACTACCGATGACAATTTTGGAATTCAGGATACAAGTATTCAGCAGTCTGAGAATTAAGGGCATGTAGAAGAAAATTAGCAAAAAAAAGGAAGAAGTTCACAACAAATAAATAAAAAAATGATTAATGTCTATAATACAAAGAGAATGCATACTAAAGGACACTGCTTTGTTTTGCAACACACATATTACAGGAAATAACATTGTTCTATCAGAAAATCTTCAGTCTGCAGAAAAAGTATCATTTTTGCCAAAAGAGAAGATAAAAAAAGGGGGCGGGTAAAAAGGAAGAACTCCGGGAGGAGACAGAATTAGTAATAACATCCTGAGAACACTTTGGCATGAACTTGCAGTACTATTATGTCTGTTATTCACTAGGTCATTTAAATATGAGGATATTCCTTAAGATTGGAGACATGTACTTGTTAAACCTATCTTTAAGGAAAAAGGGAATAGGACAAATCCTGAGTCATGCAGAACAGCTCCATAAATTTACTTTCATGTAGTGGAAAATAATGGAAAAGGTTATTTTAAATAAATTGTCAGAACTAGAAAAGTTGGGACTTGAAACCATATATCAGCATGCATGTGTTGAAAATGGATCCATAACCACCTGTAACATGTGTTATAACAATGTAATAGCTATAAATGAAAAATTGTGCTGTGGTATAATTTATACAGACTTCAGCATTTGATGGTGTCTTACACAAAACACTGATTAATAAATTAGAACTAGGTATTAATATATACTTGATAAGATGGATATCTGCATGGCTTACAAATAAGACATGGCAGGTATCATGCAGCAGTAGGATAGGTGAAATTCTAGGTTACATTCAGGGTATCCCACAGGATTCTGTCCTACACCTATATTTATTTAGGTTATATTTTTCAGATCTATCCATTTCATGTGAGGTATTCTACAGTCTGTATGCAAGTGACTTGCACATTTGTAAACTGATTGCATGTGTTACAGATAGGGCATGTCTGCAAAAAATAAATAAATTGCGCATTTGGACACAGGAGAGTAATATGCTGATAAATACATCAAAACCTAAGCATTTGACATTTGGGAGACATACACTGAAAGGGTGAATATTTGCTGCAGTACACAGTGATTGAAACTGTAAATTCATTTAAGGACCTGGGTATATGGGTAGCTCCAGCTTTGAGTTTTTCTAATCATATCAACCAACTTCTTAATGATAGTTATAGAACCACTGATTTATAAAGTCTAGGAAATCAGAAATTATGAAATTGTTGTTTATTAGTTACATTAGGCCCAAACTTGTGTATGGAATAATATGGGAACCTTATAAGAAAATAAGTATGAGTAAATTGGAAAGAGTACAACAGAAATGTACTAAGGGCATCCATGGATGTGAAAATCTAAGTTATTATGAAAGACAAAAATATCTGAACTTGTACAGTATCTCATAAAGACATTTAAGAGGAGGCCTTATTCAGGTATATAGGACATTTAGAGATGGCTACCTCTGGGAATGTTTGGTGTTATCAAAAAGTAGTAGAAAGTCATCAGGCAGTCTATGCAGAAGCTTATATAGGAATGGGAAGTGTACTAATTAGTTCTCTGAGAGAGCAGCTGATGTATGGAACAGATTACCAAATGCCATTAAAGCAAGCACTAGTTTAAATGTTTTTAAGAACAGCCTGGACACTTATTATAGGAATAACTGTTCTGGTATATTGGCAGGCTAGAAGGGCATTATTACCCCTGCGTACTTGTATGTATGTATCCACTGATCCAGGTTGCACTTGAATAAGTGTAGTGAACAACTTTGCTTCACATGAACGGGGAAGCCTTTTCCAGAGAAGTAGCAACCCCTGAGACGCATACCTCTTTCTCCCAGCTCCAACAAGAAAAATATGCTCCAAAGCCAAAAACATACCTTGGAAATCCAAAGACACTAAATCTCTCATTGAACAAAGGGATATTGCCTGGACTGCTTATCAAACCTCGCCTCTTAAAAACAACTAAGAAACCAAACTAAGAAACAAATGTTATCTGGCAAAAAATTCTAGCTTGTCAGCAAAAATACATAAATAACCCACAAAAATTTTGGCAAAACATTAAGTACCTCTTCAACCCTGGCAAAACCTCTTCCCCTACACCATCTACAGCAAATAGCACCAAATGCATAGCATCCCAATTTAACTCTCATTTCATCACGGCTATCAACTCATGTTTTAAATGACAGATCTAACTTCCTGCTCCTGTAATTCTCCTGGTTAGTTTCCCATGGCATCACTCAACTGTTTCTTTTCCGCTATCTTCTCCTTGTCTTACTTCTCACAAATGAAAATACCACAATGGTTTATGTATCTAATGAGTTTCATATTACTGACTGTAGTAAGGCTTAGGGAATATAATGTCTCCTGTTTTACATTCTCTTTTTGTAAATTATGATTGTAGGGGCAACTGGTAAACTTTTTTGTATATTCTTTCTAAATCTTTGTAAAAATTTTTGTAATCTTTTTTTTTTTGTACTATTGTTATGGAGCTTTTTTCCCCGGGTCTCTACTGAAAACGGGCTACTTGCCCAGCCAGACACTACCCGGTAAACAAATGTAAAATAAAATAAATGAATAAACATATCTTACTTATGTTGTAGGTGAGGTTGAGTTCCCTTGAGCTAGTGTATCTAATGCTGTTTATTTTGTGAATATGCAACAAGTCCATTAAGGCTGGATCTGTCGATGCTTTGAAGGCCAGCCATTGATCACGTGTATTAGCAGTCTGTAGGAGGCAGAGTATAAGAATAAGTCTTTGAGGTGGTCCACATTGGCAGGTTGACTACACTACGTATTCTTTTTGTGAGGAATCTCTGTAGGCACTCCAGTTATTTCATATGCCTGGTCAGGTACCTAATGAAGGGAGCACTGTACTCTATTATTGGTCTAATGAGAGATGAGTATAATGGATCAGTGACATCTTTGGACTTGCTTATATGTTGTGCAACATAGTATTCCATTACTAAATAAGATGCATGGTATTCAAAAGCCAAGTCAGTGTCACACGTGTTCCCAAATACCTGACCACTGGGTCAAACCTTAGATGTGTATTATTAATGTAATAATTTGCAGCGGTGGATGTCTTTCTGAAAAAGACTATTGTGCACATCTTGGCATTGAGTCTTAGACCACGACTCTGGCACCACTTAGTTTATTAAACCTTCTTGGCAGTATTTGTGTCATTGAAGAATTCTGTGACTGCATCTAGTTTACAGTCATCTGTGAACTTAACATGAGGGCGTTGACATTATTCTTGACTTCAGAGAAGTAGATGTAGAAGAAGAGTAGCCTCAGCACTGAGCATTCTTGCTTGTAACCAGCCATTTATTGGAATTATCCTCCCCTATCCTGACTTCTTAAGTCACATCTGTGAGCCAGCTGGCTATCCAGTGGGTGATGTAGGGGGTTATACTTAATTTCATGAGGTTATCTATATTACCCAAGTGGGTTATTGTGCTAAATGTCTTGGCCAGGTCGAGGTAACAGTATGCACCATTTTGCCCTTGTTCATTGCAGTGGTGAGTTACTCGAAGAAGTCCATTCGATTGGCTGTGCATGGCATATCCTTAACGAATCCAAACTGAGTTGGGTCCAATGTCTAAAGGTTACCTACGTCATCATTTATCATGTTCGTAATTATTAATCTGATGTTGTTAATCTTCTTTCCATTCATCACTGATGGGTTCGGTTCCGAGCCCACGGAACCGAGTCGGCCTATTACCAAGCTCGCATCAGCCAAAAAACTCTCGAGCTAAGCTTCTACCCAGAACGCCCTTCTCCCTGTTACCTCAGATCTCATTTGCCGTGTACCCGTAAAGCCACATTTCAGCCGCGCACTCAGCTAAGTGAAAACTTTTTTGATATTTTGTGTGAAAAACTCTCTGAAATTTCTTGCTTTATTGAGCATTAGCCTTTCTTGTCTTATAGTACAGTTAGATCTTGTTCTGTCTTCTTCCTTACTCTACCCTTTTGTAAACATTCAGGTACCATTGTTGGTATGGCCCTCTCTCTTTACCCTTGTGGTATTCCTCCAGTACCGTAGTTATTTCTTTTTCCTTCCTAACCTACTAGTGCCTTTCATAGTAAGGTTCTGTTATATGTGTATCTATAACTACTGTGTGCTTTTTGATCTCTGAATTGCTAAAGTAGACTTGTTTCGACTTGGTTTTGAATTGCTAGCCTGTTGTGTCTCTCTTTCAAGATTTCGGATAAGAAAGGTACTTCAGGTTTTAAGCATTGTACTTCATGTAATGGCAAGTTGCCCAATAGTGACTCTCACAATGATTGTGTTTATTGTTTGGGGGTGCCCCATCTTTCGGTGCAACCTTCCTGTGGCATTTGTCAACGGTTCAGTCAATGCACTGAATGAGTGCAAGAATAAATTGATTCTGAATGGGTTACTTAAGCCTCCCTTTTCAGAGGCGATTTCTGCGATGGAGGTCTCAACCGTTCCTACTAAAGACAAAAAGAGGTCCCACTCGGTTCCCTCTTCAACCTTGGGTGATCAGGGTAAGCCTCTGAAACCAAAAGTTCCTAAGTTGTCCTTGAAACCCCATCGGCACCGTCCTTGTCAGCTCAGAGCTCTTCAAAGCTTATGATATCGGCGCCAGCTTCAGCTCTGATTCGGCCTCCAGCACCAACAATAGACCTCACCACGCCTGCTACAACTTTGGCACCATTAATCAGTCCAGTTCAGTGCATTCCTTTGATGCCTACCTCTGATTTGACATTGGAACCCTCCTCTTCGTCTCGGAGTGCCCCATCGGCACCAAACATTGTTCCGTCTTCAGTTCCAACTAAACTGGACTTGACCCCTTTGATGCTGGTCTCGAAGACATTGATGCCGGCAGACCTTGCACCATGGACCCGATACTTTCCATCCATAGACCTGTTCCTGGGTCAGACATATAGCCCGTTCATTGATTGACCTGACTCCCCATCCGGAATATCCACTAGATCCACCAGGAAGCCTGTCAGAACTCGATGTGGTGCATCTGATGGACCAGCTGTTGGCAGCCAGGGGGATACCCACACCTTCTAAGACCCATCCGCCTCCAGGACTTGGGTTGATTTTTCCACAGACTCTATCTTACTTTCTTCCTTCGACCATTCTGGTTCTGAAGCTTTCTGCTCCGACATCCTTCTCAGAACCCATCACTTTGACGCCTATAGTGGACCTCACTCAGGCTCTGGCTTTGCCCCTTTAGTCCTCTGTTCCTACGGAACCAGTCCTTCCTCATTCTCTGTATTGGGGGGCAGACTCCTCAGCTCGGGGCACGGTTCCAAGTGTGCCTTCGGTTCTGTCCTCGGTGCTGATTGTCTCATCTGCACCAATCCTGCTTGAGCCTCGATCCGCGGGGGTAGGTTTGTCGGAGGGGTGTGTGACCCCAGTCCCAAGGTTGTCTTTCTCTGTTCCGGAATCCCATCCCTCTTTAGGTAGACCTGGTTTCTGTGCAATGGAGAGAGGGCCCTTGCTTTCGGGAGCACTCCATTGATGTTGGAACCCCAGTTCTCACCCCCACAGGCACAGAGCACCTCCCCGGGGCACCGGGCAGAGAAGCCACAGGGCACCCCTTTTCAGGGTACCCACTCTTCCAAGTCCTCCTCAGAGTCCCTTACTGAGGAGGCCCCTCAAAAGAGATTGTGCAAAGGGAAGCACGTAGACTCGCCCAAGGAGTCTCTAACGGAAGACGTGGATTACAATGATGGTGAAGGGTCCCCATGGTCACCTCCTGATGATGTCTGTTTTGGAGACATCCTTGAAATGCTGAAACACAGAGGTGACTGGAAGCCCTCCAACCCTTCGTCTGAGGAGTCCGTGTTCCTGCAGGCTTTTTGTGCCCAGCCATCTACCTCTTGGGTGACCTCGCCTGCCAACGAGCTCGTTCAGTTTGTTGTGCAGTGCGCTTGGAAGAACTCTGATTCCACTGAGGCGATCCCTCAGAGTCCTGACAAAATTCTTTCCCCGCCCAAGGAGAACCTGCACTGGTCCAGAGGGTTACCAGTCAATGCTATGGTGATGGCGGCGGCCACAAAAAAGGACTTGGCTGAGGAAAGTCTGGTTGTTCACCTACCCAACAAAGACTCCCGGGGGTGTACAGACTTGGGAAGCGAGTTTACGCATCAGTGACCTTTGCCATATGGTCTCTGAACTACGAGGCACATTTTATGAGGCTCCAGAGGGACTTGATCGCCGAGCTCTCTGGAACACTCGCAGGACAGGTGTCTGACGAAGTAAGGGATAAATTGCCTCGTAGCTCAGCTCGCAACCTTGGAATCAATTTCCAACTCATTCATGAGGTTGCTTTCGCATGCAACTGAAGGGGCGGCTTGAGCGGTGGGTTCAGGCATTGTCATGAGACATCATGCCTGGATGCGCATTTGTGACCTCATGGATCCCTTCAAGTCTTCTTTTCTGAATGCTCCCATCGAAGCTTCATCCCTTTTTGGCTCCAAGGTGAAGGACACAGTAGTCAGGTGCGAGCAAGACCGTCTGCCATAGGCCTACGGTTTTCCAACCCTCAGCATTCCTTTTCCAGGGATCAGAGGAGTGGGAAATGTGGCACAAAAAATCTCAGGGTTCTTTCCATGCCGCACGTGGTGATTATACCCCCAGGGGCAGAGGGGGTAACAATTTCAGAAGACCCCCTACAGGGGCAGAGGGGGTTCTCGTAACCAGGGCTCCAGGAAATTCCTTCTCTGGACAGCCTTACTTGTGCTCCTGAAGAACAGCCTGATTGCTTACTTCTGGAAGCAGTCAGGGGTCGTTTTTCTCTGCACCAAGCTGCCTGGCACTCTATTACCACCGACCGTTATGTGCAGAGTATAATTACCAGAGGTTACACCATTACCCTTTCTTTTCAACCAAAACTTCCAAAAAAGCTTCCCAACATTCCACTCGGTCAAAGGGAAGACGCAGCTTCAGAAATAATAAAGCTGTCGCAAAAAAAAAAAAGAGTCATCCAGCCAGTCCTACCAGACCAATGCGGATCCAGATTCTACGTAAGATTCTTTTTGGTGCCAAAAAAGACGGGACTGGAGATCCATTCTGGATCTCAGCAGCTTAAACAAGTCTGTCACCCAAACCAAGTTCCGGATGGTCACAGTTCAGTCCATTCTCCCTTTTTTAAGGGAAGGTGATTGGATGTGCTCGATAGATCTCAAGGATGCGTATTACCACATCAGAGTGGAGAAATGCTCCAGGAGTCTGCTTTGCTTCCGGCTGGGAGCAAGTCACTGTCAATTTCATGACCTGCCAGGTCTCTCTGCAGCCCCCAGAATTTTCACAAAGTGTATGACTGTGGTCATAACTCACTTGAGACTTCAATGATTCCTGGTGTTTCCATATTTGGATGACTGGCTCCTCACCACCCCCACCAAGTGTTTACAGGCTTGTCTTATACTCTCTCTCTGGCAGAAACTTTGGGCATAACAGTACACTGGGAGAAGTCAAACCTTACTCCTACACAGCAAATAGAATTCATTGGAGCAGTATTCAATA
The DNA here is from genome assembly GCF_019279795.1 of Protopterus annectens. Classification (NCBI taxonomy): domain Eukaryota; kingdom Metazoa; phylum Chordata; order Ceratodontiformes; family Protopteridae; genus Protopterus; species Protopterus annectens. The sequence goes on from NC_056748.1 coordinate 276,906,863, forward strand.
CCCGGCCTTGTCTAGTGTCACTCCCAACCCACACACTCCAGCGACTGAGGATCCAGCTCCGGGTGATTCTCTGTCAAACAAAAGTTTCAGCAAGGGAGGTTCTTCAAGCCCTAGGATCCATAGCAGTTTCAATTCCGATAGTGCCCCTTGCAAAGCTGCAGATGCGCTACTTCTTTCACAGTGGTTCCCAAACTGTCACCCTGTCAGTTCCCAGATTTATATAACCACCTCCTGCAAGCAGGATCTTCTTTGGTGGATGAGGCCAGATTCAGAACTTTGGAGTCGCCCATTCCACTGTTCCAGGCCCAAGACCATTGTGACCACGAATGCTTCCCTGATAGGGTGGAGGGGGGGGACATTTCCAGGGAAAGACAGTCAAAAGTGCATGGTCCACCCTAGAGGCTAATCTGCATATCAGTGTTCTATAACTGAGAGCAGTGCTGTTAGCGTTGCAGGCATTTCACCTGGTTCTCCCGTCTGGGACAATTGCAATTCAGTCAGACAATATGTCAGTGGTCTGGTACATAAACAAGCAAGGAGGAACCAAGTCCTACCCCCTATTTTGATAGGCCATGAGAATCTGGCAGTGGGCGATAGCTTCCAACAGCTTTCTGATAGCAACACATATCCCGGGTAGCTCCAATGTAATTGCGGACAAACTAAGCAGATGCATCCTCCTGCCTTGCGAGTGGTCCCTCAATCCCGAGGTGGTGGCAGAAATTTTCAGCGATTGGGGCCAGTCTTACTGCGATCTTTTTGCCTCCCCATCGAACAAGTGCAGCAGCTATTTTTCCCTGTTACCCCCGGAGGGGGAGTCACTAAGGTACGTTCTGATCCAAGATTGGCCCATGGGACTTCTTTATGCTTATCCCACTTATCTCACAGTTCTTAAAGAAAGCTCTTCGGTTGAGATCCAAGGTGATCCTCATAGCTGCATTCTGGCCTCGACAAGTTTGGTTCCCCTTCCTCCGGCCTCACCTAGTATGCCTGCCGTGGATTCTGGCCCCTTGTCCAGATCTGATTACTCACCCCCAAGGGTTGAGCCACTCGAATCTGTCCAGTCTCAAGCTAATGGCTAGGTTTCTCCACTTCCGTTAGTTGCCAGGCAAGCTAATCTCACCTCACCTGTTCGGACATCATTCTGGCCTCTCATAAACATCCACCAGAAAACTATATCAGGATAAATGGAAAAGGTTCTCCATCTGGTCTAAGGACAAAATGCTAGACCCGTATTTGGCTTCAGTGACTGCAGTGCTGCAATACCTGGCTACGTTTTTTGATAATGAAGCCTCTGCCTTTACCGTATGAGTACACCTGGTGGTGCTTTCTAATTTCCACAGTGGTGTAGGATGGCATCCCCCTCATCTCCTTACATCTATGTAAAGCCTTTCTCAAGGGAACTTCTCACATCAGGCCTCCTGTTAGACAGCCTGTGGAGCCATGAAACCTCACTTTAGTCCTTCAATCTTTTTGACTCAAAACCCCTTTGAACCCGCAGTGAAGTGTGACCTAAAGTTCTTGTCCTGGAAATCTTTGTTCTCAGTAGCCATCACGTCAGCCAGACGTGTCTCAGAGCTGCAGGCATTGTGTATCAAGAGACCCTATCTGGTCTTCCATAAGGATAGAGTATTACTCCGGACGAACCTATCCTTCCTCCCCAAAGTTGTTTCTGATTTCTGCATTAACCAGACCATTGACCTACCTCTGTTCATCCCGAATTTTTCCAATAAAGGTAGGTACTGCCTGCATTCCTTGGATGAACATAGGCAACTGAGATTCTACCTAGACAGGACCAAACCTATCCATAAGTCTGAACAGCTTTTCATTTCCTTTTCTGGGCCTAGAATTGGAAATTTTGTTTCCAAGGTTACGTTATCAAAATGGCTGAGGGACTGTATCTGTTTTATCTACTCCCTCACAAAAGAACCTATATCAAAGGTTAAAGCTCACTCCACTAGATCTATGGCAACATCTGTAGCTTTCCATTCCAGGGCTTCCATGGATATTTGCACAGCAACCACTTGGGCCAAACCTGAAACCTATTCCAGTCAGTACAAGTTGGACCTGGTTGCTAGAGGGGCAGCTGCCTTTGGCTCAGTGGTACTCAGGAATGTTCTTCCGTAAGGGCCACCCATGGACCTCAAGGTTGCTTGGGATTCTGTCCCATTAGTGATGAATGGAAAGAAAATTAACAACAGCAGATAAAGAAGTTATGTCTTACCATAATGTTCCAGCTGTGTTGTTCATCTTCTTTCATTCGTCACATTCCACACTCCTTCCCCTGCCCAAGGCTCTTGGGGAATGCTTTGGGTCCTAATGGTGTACTAGGGCATTTGTGCAGAAGTGGCCTCAGCTTTATGTCTCTGTCTTCAGCAAACTTGATTTGAGGTAGTAGGGAGAAGGGCATTCTGGGTAGAAGCTTAGCTCAAGAGTGTTTTGGCTGTCCCGAACTTGGTAATAGGCCAAATCTGTTCCGAGGGCTTTGAACCGGACCCATCAGTGATGAATGAAAGATGATGAACAACACAGATGGAACGTTATAGTAAGACATAGCAACTTTTTTCTGTGGCTTTAAATATTAGACTAGTCAGGCTTATGGGCCTGTAGTTTCGCCGGTCTGTGAGTGACCAACCCTTGTGCAGAGGGATAGCAGTTGCAGCCCTTCATTTGTTTGGATCAAATCCTGTTTGGAGACTCCACTTGAATAGTGATTCTAGTGGGCTCAATAAGTCATGTTTCATGCTATTAAGGTGGTAACCTGGGATATGATCAGGTCCCATGGACGCAGTATTTTTGGCCTTGGAGTGCACTTTTACAATGTGTTCCCTAGTGATAGTTGGAGGAGTTATGGTTTGAGGTATTTCTTTTGAGGTATCTGATGGTGAAAGGGAAGTAAAATTGGAGCTGAACCTATCAGCCATTAGATTAGCTATAGCATCCTGCTCAGTATTGCTGACTCCATTTATAATTAGTTCGGCACATGTGATTTGATTTTGAGGTTACAGGCATAGCTGAAGAATGCCTTATGATTGTCCTTAGCCTGAGAAGCTACTTTTACCTCAAATTTGGCTTTCATAAACTTAATTAATCCCGAGTTGCTTGTTATGCTTATTGAGGAAGCTTTTGAATGACTGGGTATTGCACTTCCTATTTTTGGACATGGCTTTCTTCTTTTTGTTATACAACCTATTTATACGGAGATTCAAACCGGGTACTTTGTTTCTTGAGATTGTCCTGTGCTTATTTTGGGAGGTACTAGTTCCTGTATGCAGCTGTGTATGTGACAGTACACAGACTTTGTGAATGGCACACCATAGGCTGCAGTGCTCTCTGAGTTAGGGATTTTGGAGGCTGTCACTTAAAAGCAGGAAATTTACCTTGTAATAATTCCTAAAAGTTCCAGAGTTAGATGGTGTCTCAAGCTTTATTTTTATTTCAAAGGAGACAGCTTTGTGGTCTGACCTGACATTACACTCAGAAAGGGTGTAACATTTCTTCAAGTTTGTGAGGACCAGGTCAAGCATGTTTGTACCCCTAGTGGGTGTATGGACTAGCTGGTTCAAGGCTTTACAAACAGGTGCTGGATTTATTTTTCAAACTGCAAATAAGTGCTTTCATTCCAAAAAGCATTTACAAGGAACTTCATCAGACAGTTACAAAAAAATGACTGCTTGGTTAAATATTTTTAAAGCATGACATCACTTCCTGACTCATATTTAAACTCAGTGTTTTACTTACACATAAAAAGATGTGATTTAAAAACATGTACATTAAGAACATATACATTAAGAAAAAGTGAAAAATGTAAATGTGCAGGAATAGTAAAACATGAACCCTGACATTAAAAACTATGAAGTAGTACAAAACAAACACAAAAAATGTGTATTCATACTATTTACATACATATGAAGTTTCTGACTTAATAATCCTTCAGAGAATGCATGCTATCACAAAACACTTTTTTTACTAACTTTCTGTGGTTGTGGTTATAACAGCAATATTTTAAACTTTTTCCTTGTTGTGACTTCTCTAGCTTGAAGCCGCTATATAATGACAGACAGCGTTTCAGACTTCATGTCCTTCAGAAAGATGTGTACTAGTGCAAAACACATTATTTTAGCAACTTTAACTGTATAACGAGACATATTTTACACTTTGTTCCTGAAGTTATTCCTACCCAACTTGAAATCACTAGATAGTTATTTTGAGTTTCAGACTTCATATCCTTCATACTCTTTACATACATATGAAATTCTCACTAAAAAATAAACTACTATAAATAATTCTGTCTATTCAGGGCTGCTTTCAATTTTAAAATACTGGCTGTAGACATGCTGTCATTTAGTCCAGGTCAATGTACTGAATTCAAATGGATCTGCCAGCTCAATTCATTCCTCTCATGGAAATATGGCCATGCACCCCCCCCACGTGATGGATTAACTACGTCTAAAACTATAAACTTAAAACTGTGGTTTGGATATTGTGTGATATGTTTAGCTAATGCATTGGCTTCACAGTGGTCTCTAATATCTCTTAAATGGTCACCAATTTTATGTTTGAGCTTATGTTCAGTTTTGTCTATGTAAAAACAAGGGCAAACTTTATATGTATGTAAATAGTATGAATACACATTTTTTGTGTTTGTTTTTTAAAATACTTCATAGGTTTTAATGTCAGGATTCATAATTCACTATTCATGCACATTTACATGTTTCACTTTTTCTTAATGAATATGTTTTTAAATCACATCTTTTTATGTGTAAGTGAGACACTGTGTTTTTAAATATGAGTCAGGAAGTGATGTCATGCTTTAAAAGTATTTAACCAGGCAGTCATTTTTTTGTAATTGTCTGATGAAGTTCCTTGTAAATGTTTTTTGGAACGAAAGTGCTTACTTGAAGTTTGAAAAATAAATCCAGCACCTGTTTGTGAAGGCTTAAGCTTTTTTGTGTGCTTCTTGGTTTTGTTTGGTTTTGTGGATTAGCTGGTTCAAGGCATTCATGCTGACGGTGTCACGGAATCTTCGAGCTTTCATGTTTTGGGGTAATGCACATTTCCCAGTTTGTAGAAGGGTAGTTAAATTTGAGTGTGAGTATGGTGTTGGGTAGAATGGATAGTGACTGCACTTCATTTAAGTAAATGGTGTGGGTTTCTTGATTCATTGGGAGGATGGGTTGGTCCTGTAACTTCTGGAGAAGTGGTATTGGCTTTGCTTATGGTGAGTTGTACATAGAGAAGTTTAAGGATGTTACACTGGTTGACCAAACATGAGGTATGATTTGTGATTGTTGATGTGAATTCATGTACCTCCACCCTTTGTCCTTTTTTGTGCAGTAACAGGTGTAAATGTCTGGAAGGAATTTTAGCCCTGCATTGCTGAGGTGTTTTCCCCTGCTTTAAAGCATGTCTTAGTAACTACACAAACATATATATCCTCCAGGGTGAGGAGAGCTTACAGAGAGTAGAGTTTATTGTTTAGACTCCTGGCATTGAGCAGTATCATCTTTAGATTTTCAGGGGTTGGTTTAGCTTTGTCAGATGGTTTATTGGGTAGGCACTGCCAAAAAAAGGTATTAAGAGGGGTGGACAAAGTATTAGCCAGTATCCTGAAGCCTGGATAAGACAGGTGCAGACCATCCTTGGCACAACATCTTAGTCTGTCAAACATATCTTCCTAGGCTGATAAATATTGTACTCTACTTCACATGACACCAAAAACTAATCCAGTTATAAAAGTCAATTATCTTCTGTTCATATTGTGGTATTATCTTTGGAGAAGGTAAAATGCTGCTGGATGCTTGGCTTATACTGGCTTGGGATACATAGTCTGGGAACGCCATCATATCTCTCTTCATATAGTCCAGGGAGGTACAGCTCAGGTCATTTATGCCCACATGGACTATGACTGAGTCATACTGGTATTTGTGGTTCAGTGACCTGAGTGTTTGTGATGTGGCAGATTATGGTCCCTGATAGGTAACCAACCATAACCATCTCTTTGCTCAGCCTGGTGTGTGGGACATATGTGTGTATCATGATCAACATATTAGATTGTGAGGTTTTCTGCCTTATGGCCTTAGAAGTTGAAGTACTGTGAACTGAAGCTGAATGTGTCATGGTGGCTGTTGCTGCATTAGTGTGTTTTTGATGTTGCTGAGGATAATAATCATTTTTGCATCTGTGAGGCCTTTGAGGTTTGGTAAGCTTACATATAATTACCACATAGTATGTGGGGTTGTGTGTTAGTTCTGTAATGTTTATAGTAGGTTATCTGTGGTATGTATTTTCAACAACATGTTTGGTAGTCATATGTGAGAGCATTGCCTCCAGAGTCAGTCTATACTTGCATTTATCAAATACGTTTATCAGAGTTTTTGAGAATTATGTGGTTGTCAGAGAACATGAGACAATGTTTGCATTGTCTCAGGATGACCAAGTCTACCAAGCTGGCTACAGAGACCGGAGTAAAATCAGGATCCATGGTTTTGGGTATTTATATAGTGAGCTTCAGCAGGAATGGCTCCAAGAGTGTATATAAGTAAGGCTGTGATTAGTGGCAATTTTGTTTTTTGTTTTTTTTAATGCTCTCCACTTTAACGGGAAATTAAATGAGTATATAACAGATCTGCTTGGATATCGGGTGGCCAAGAATTGTGATCTTAGCTTAATCTTACAGATGTTCCCCATTACATGCACTTGATGCTTATCAGATAACTACTTACTTGGGAAGTCTTATGAGTGTTTTTAATAGGGAAACTGAGATGCTAAGACCTTTTATGTCTACAGGGCACTACTTACTGCCACTTCACGAAAAGTGTTACACAAATCCAACTACTTTATCCAGGCAAATAAACTGACTAAGCAGACAAAATAGCCCACTGACCAATCACAAAAACACACTTGAAGCCTTCCTCTGTGATTTTCAAGATCAGAACAGACCCAGGCTACCTTCTACTGCCACTAGAATGCAGCTCTAATCTTTCCTAATGTAAAATCATACAAGGTAAAGCCCAAAGTGCAGAAACTGCAGAATAGGCAACAGATTTCTTGAACAAGATGGCTACAGTGGAAAACCAGCAATTAAGATCAGTGAAATACAGTAGACATTTACAGTGATAAAGTGTAGTAATACAGTAAATAATTCAACAATATAGCAGCAGCATACTTGAAATACAGTGGGACTTTACAATTATAAAGTGCAGTAATACAGTAAATAAATCAACAATATAACAGCAGCACACTTGGAATAATTAAGAAAAGTGTAAAATATCAATCTGTACTTGTATGCGCAGACCGATAGCACAGAGGTTAAGGCATAGGATTAGCAACTGGTTGAACTGGGTTTGAAACCTGGTTGGGGCACAGCTGGAAAGCAGCAATATCTGCATGGAAAAAAGGCATGAGAATCTACTTTTGTAATATGCCATGGAGGGCCTACTTATATAGTCGCCATGAGTTGATTTCTACTCAAGGGCATCTAACTTGCTTAGTACTTGTATGTGCTAGGAAGGCACTGAAGAGAAGCAAAACACTTCGTAGTCATTGACTCTTTACAGGCAGAGAAACTAAATAGACATAATAGCTCACTGGCCAATCAGGAAAAAAAAAAAACACTTGAAGCCTTCCTCTGCAATTTCCAAGCCCAAAACAGAACAGGCTACCCTCTTCTCCCACTGAATTGCAAACCTAAACTTTCTTAATATAAAATAGTATACAATATTTACCTAACATTGCTTGGTAAGTTAAGAAATCTGCAGCACTTTCTTATCTCAAATGTCATCAAACTTAAGAGTAAATATTTTCTTTTCTGGTAAGTAGGTAATACAAAATCCTCTACCAGTTTAACCTTTCCAGCAACTCATTGTAAAATCATCTTCTGATAGCTGCTGTTTTAACAATCCATTCTTTGTCTGTAAATGTGATATTTTACAGTCAGATTGTCTTGGCCAGGCTGCACTTCCTGTTAACCTTTCTAACTTATGTTCGCTGTCAATTTATTTATCTAGCCAGTCAGTCCTTTCTGTAATATTGGAACAAGAAGTAGAACAAAATGCTGGAATAGGCACTCCACGATAACACACGGCTCGAACAGGCAATATTTTATTGTAAATCCAACAGTACTCAAACGTAGTGTAAGAAAAATAGTGTCAGTTAAGCGCTTTCATCTGTGCAAAATACAGACTTCATCAGAACTGAATTTCAGTTTTGAAATTCAGTTCTGATGAAGTCTGTATTTTGCACAGATGAAAGCGCTTAACTGACACTATTTTTCTTACACTACGTTTGAGTACTGTTGGATTTACAATTAAATATTTCCTGTTCGAGCCGTGTGTTATCGTGGAGTGCCTATTCCAGCATTTTGTTCTACTTCTTGTTCCAGTTTTGCCTGCTTTCTGTAATATTACTCTACATATTTCACCACTTCTTTCCCTTCCAGATATTCTTTCAGTCCAATAGTTCTTAAATTCTCCATCGTACATTCTAGGTCATGTTGTTTTCCTAACAATGACTCTACACACGCATTAAGTTTTTTTTTTAATATCCCTTCCTTGCCAGTTTACTATACCTTCCATGATGTCTGCACTTTACTGCATACCTTCAATCATTAGTTGATACTTTTTTTATTGTTTTCTGTATCATTCTCTACCTATATTTGCAGAACTGACTTTTCTACACATGTCCTCCATGTACTGAAGATTTTTGTCGAACTTGTCTTCCATCAATTTGTTTTCTATTCCATATTTCCTTAGATGCAATATTTTTGTTGTTTCTGGCTGAGTTTACAGTATGTAACTGCAAAACTTAATAAATTAATACATACCAGAATCTAAGTCAATGTGTACAGCCACCATTTTATATGTGCCCCCACCTGCAGTCTCCAGTTTTTTTTTTTTGTTTTTTTTTTAACTTTTGTTCCTCCTTTTGCTGTATTATATACACGTCCACATAATCCAAAGGTTAAAAAGGTCACACATGTGAGCTGTTTAGTTAAACTGTAAGAAAAGGCCAGCCAAACTAGAATTTTCAATGTAGGATACCTTAAATCTCCAGTAATAAAGACCCATGGGATATATGCAAATGGCCCTTCCCTTAAGGACATGCAATGTTTCAGCTATATGGCTTCTGAATGCCCATAACTTTTTACTTTAAGTATTTTTGGGTGCTTTTAGGTCAGTAAAGCCAAACTCCACTAGCTGTGGACATGCATGTTTTGGCCTTTTTGTTGACCTTATCATGACATTAAGTGTATTGTTTGTACTTTCCTGTTCCTGTTATATTTCTTATGTATTTGAAGTTCAAGCTATTAATTGAAAGCATTTTTATAGTTGAAGTACTTTATAATATAGTATAGTATTATCAAGTGGTTTAAATGCTTTGCATAGGTGTTTAAGTCATTTCAAGTGGGTTCTCATTTTATTTCATTTTTACTCTCTGTATTCTGAACATTTTCCTACCCACCCACCCTTTTTCTTGTTGTGCTTTTAAACTTGGATGCTTTTGAGCTGCTCACTCGTGCTATATATCTGGCCTTAGAAGCTCCTCTCAGTCTCATATTCTGTATACCTGGCCCTAGAAGCCTCCTCCCAGACTTATCTTGCCTGCTTATCTTACTGGGTATTAATAGATGAAACTGGGAAGGACCTCCCCTTAAACTGTTAGTGTACTTTGAAATTACCTTAAAGTGTGTGTGTGTGTTCATTCCCAATTGCAGGACCTGTCTGCCTTTAAATTGCCTTGAAATTAACTTGTAGCTAGTTGCCAATTTGTTTCTGCTATCTATTCACTTTTGGCTAAATAAAGTGTGTTTTTACATCAAGAAAATTGGGACTGCAATTTTTGTAGCAGTAGAAAGGTAGCCTGGTCTGTCTGACTGAGGAAACAAAAAGGGAGGGCTTAAAGTGTGTTTGTTTCGTCAGCCAGAGAGCATTTTAGGGACTTAGTTGGGTGTTAATCTTAACTTGAGAGCTATTTTTGCTGTGCTTTTAAGAAATTCCAGGATCATCCATCTTGTGACAGAAGGTGTTTACCTGGTCTGTCAGAGTTAGGAAGCACTCTGGGAGCTCAGAGTGTAGTTGTTTACTGGCCAGAGGGCACAGGAGTTAATTTTCAGCTTGTTTCTGTCTGCTATAAATTAGTCATGTTCCTGTGGAGCTGTTCACTGCATAGTGGCAGTTAGCAATACTCTGTATATTGGCAAACACTTAGTTTGTAAAATTTACCTATAAAGCTACTATTTAGGACCTGTAACACAGAAAGGCTTTGCACAAAGCTAAGTTTAGGGCAGCTAGTTAGTGTGCTTAACAGCGCTAATACCAGATCATAGCACCACTCAGGTGACCCCTATAAAACCAAGTCTCTAAACTGTAATAGCCCAACCCCAATACAGGTCCTGACAACATGGATATGCAATTTCCTAATGTCTCTGTAGCCAGCTTAGTAGATATGGGCATCTTGAGACAATGCAGCAATTGTCTCAAGTACTTACGAAAACTGTCAATTCTTAAATAAACTAACACAGTATGCAATAGATGTACAGACATACCTTTCTTAGAGGCAAATAGCAAGGTTGTTAAGGGCATACGTACTACATCCTTCACATATACTGCTCACCACTTACGTAAACTTTCTTACACTAAGACGCTTAAAAGAAACCTTCCCAAACCTATAAGAGCTCATAAGCTGTTAAACGGCAATGCCTATCTTCAGCAATCACTATCACACACACCACAATTTATACCTAACACCACAAAATGCGCACACAAAAATCAGCACCTAACCACATAAGCCTACACTGAATGATCCCCCAAAACAAAGCCTGTAAGACCAGCAGTTTACCTAGTACTGTTATCATAGGCAATTCTGTTGTATGACACATAGCTGCCCATCTCACCAGGCTGGACAAGGAGAAGATATAATGGTTGGTTGCCTATCTGAAGCTAGGATCTGCAATGTCACACACACTCAAGTCACTGCACCACAGGTACCAATATGATTCTGTCATAGTTCATGTGGGTGTAAATGACCTGAGATATACCTCACTGGACTATATGAAAAGTGATATGAATCTCTCTGCATATGTATCACAAATAGATACGTGCCTTGCACTGAGCAGCATTCTACCTTCCCTAAGGATGGATGCCACAGTATGAACAGAAAACAATTGATCTGATGTTGTTAATCTTCTTTCCATTCATCACTGATGGGGTTCGGTTCCGAGGGCTCTGAACCGAGTCTGCCTATTACCAAGCTCGCGCCAGCCAAAAAAACTCTCGAGCTAAGTCTCTACCCAGAATGCCCTTCTTCCTGTTACCCCAGATTTCATTTGCCGCATAGCCGTAAAGTCGCGCTTCAGCCGAGCTTTCAGCTAAGTGAAATCTTTTTGATATTTGTGTAAAAATTTTTGGATATCTTCATATTTTATTAAGCAATTAGTATTTTTAGTGTTGTTTCTTCTGTCTAACCTTATTCTTTCCTAGAGAGGTTAACGGTTGGTAAACTCTCAAGTACCATTGTTGGTACGGCCTTTCTTCCCTTACCCTTGTGGTATTTCTTCAATACCATAGTTGGCATTGTTTCTCCTGTTTAACCTGTTAGCTTTAAACTTTATTCAGGTGTTTCCCTTCTCTTCTCCATATACCATTGTATTGTTATATTTGTGATTGTTTCAATGGAGTTGATTTCATTGTAGTTGGATTATACAGTAGACCTGTGGTGTTTTTCTACCAAGATGTTGGATAAGAAGGTTTTAAGATTTATACTTCTTGTAAGGTCAAGTTACCTAACAGTGATTCTCATGATGACTGTGGTTACTGTTTGGGAGCGGCACACCTTTCGGTGCAGTCTCCATGTGACATTTGTCAGCGTTTCAGCCAACACAGTCTTAATGAGCACAAAAATAAACTCATTCTGAAAGGTTTACTCAAGTCTCCCTTCTCAGAGGCCATTTCTGCAATGGAGGTCTCGACCCTTCCTTCTAAGGACAAAAAGAGATCCCACTCTGTTCCTTCTTCACCATCAGGTGATCAGAGCAAGCCTGGGATATCAAAGGTCCCTAAGTTATCGTCAGAACATAAATCTGTCTCTTCGGCTCCATCTTTTTTCAGCTCTGACCATCTCAAAACCTTCAATACCAATGCCTGTTTTGGCACCGGTCCTGCCTCCGGCACCGATCATAGACCTTACTACGCCTATTCCGACTTCAGCACCTATAGCCACTTCGGCTCAGGGCACACCTTCAACTACGTCATTAGTTTGCATTTCGGAACAGACCGTTTTGGCTCCGAGTGCCACTTCGGCACCGAGCGTTTAACCGACCTCACTGGATTTGACCCTTTACTTCCAGTCTCGAAACTAGAGACTTTGCTGCCGGCAGACCTTGCACCATGGACCCGATACTCCCCCTCTGTAGATCTGTTTCTGGGCCAAGCATACAGCCCATTCCTCGAACGTCGTGACTCTCCATCTGAAGCATCCACTAGATCCTCCAGGAGCCTTTCAGAACACAACGTAGTGCGTCTTGTAGACCACCTGTTGTTAGCTAGGGGGATTCCCTCACTTTCTAAGACCCATCCTTCTGCAGGACTTGGATTACCTTATTCATGGACTCAATCTTACACTCTTCCTTTGACCATCTCGGTTCCAAAGCCTTTGCTCTGACATCCTGCTTGGAACCCATCACCTCGGCGCCTACAGTGCATCTCAGTCCGGCTCCGAGTTTGTCCCTTTGGTCTTCGGTTCCTGCTGAACTGGTCCTTCCTCAATCTGGGAATTGGTTGACGGGCGCATCAGCCCAAGGTACGGAGCCGCCCCTCTCCTCGGTTCTATCCTCGGCACCAATGGCTGCGTCCACGCCGATCCTGCTTGAGGCTCCATCCATGAGGGCGAGTTCGTCGGAGCAGGGTGTGACACTGGTCCCGAAGTTGTCTTTCTCTGATGTTCATTGTGCATACAGCTGCAGTCATAACAGATGGGTTCTCCTGCCGTCAGGCGGGTCCTCGGTCAGCCGAATTCCAAAGTCTAGGTCTGGCGACGGTTGTCGTCGCTTCTTCCCTGACGTCAGTGCGACAGGGGTATAAAGGAGCCAGCCGACGCCATTTTCTTCAGTCTTTCTTGCCGCGCGGTGCCCGAAGCAGAAGCAGTTCGCAAGTGCCTGAGATTACGAAAATTTTGCAACTGAAGTCTTCTTGAAAGCTAAGTACCCCGTTGGGGAAACTTTTCTTGCCTCCGACCGATGTCAGACAAAGTTAATAATTGTATTTCATGTGGGAAGCAAATACCGCATAAGGATTTCCATTCCTTCTGTATACCTTGTTTAGGCCCAGACCACGACGTCTCGGTCTGTCGCTTTTGTGCTACATTCAACAAACGCACCATAAAGCGTCGGGCGGAGTTCGCCCAGCATTATTTTGAAAAAACATTTAACTATATTATGTCGTCGGATACTCCGACTCCACTTTTGTCTAAAAAACGCAAAGATAAGGACCGACACACGAGGTCCGCGGCCTCTACCGACACCACGCCAAAGCCGACTACACGTGGTCTGGTTCTCAGCGAGGCGCCTACGCAGCCCCTGACTACCGACGACACTTCTTTGGCGGTGCCTCCTGTGCCCGAGGTCGCAGGCTCCTCGGCCCACACCCCGACTAGAGATACCGAAACCACTCTTGGCGTTGAACCTCAAAATGTGGACAGGTCTACCCCCACTCAAGGTGTCTTCAGACCTTCCTCTTCTTTCTCCATCAAGGCTTTCACTAAGTCTAAAGCAGCCATGCACTCTAAGAGACAAACTACACAGGGCCCATCTCCAGGCCCCATGCCTAAAAAACAGATGCTTAAAATGGCTGAGGATTTAATTACTCTTATCAGGGGCTCTCAACCCACTCCGGACAAAAGGCCCAGAGTGGAGGAAGAATCCCCCTCCTCTGATCAGGGCTCCATTATTTCAGAGCACTCTGATGATCAGGAACATTCTTACTCCCCTTTTGAAGACTCTGATGCGGAGGAGTCCATTCCTTCTGTATCCCCCCCAGAGGATTACTCATTTGGGGAAACTTTGCATACCTTAAGGGAACACTTCCACTGGGAAGGCCAAGATTATTCAGATTCCAAGAAAAGGCTTAGGGAATTTCTTTTATTACCTCAGCACAGGCCTCTGGCTATACCTCCTGTCTTGGACATCCTAGATGATGTTTACTCGGAGGCCTGCCTTAACCCAGACTCTCTGCCTCCAGCCCCAGTTAAGCCTGACAGGTACTACAGGGTTCCTGACTCACACCAATTTCTATACAAAAGCCATGCTGCTGACCCAGAAACCATCTCACAGGGTCCCAAGGGAATTAAGGCCTCCACTGCTAAAAATCCATTACCTTCTGAGAGAGATTCCAGATCCTTAGAAAGGTGGGGAAAAAGGGTATATACCTCGGCTACCTTAACCATGAGGGCCTTAAACTGTCAGTTCCATATGCTAAAATACCAACAGTTTTTGTTATCACAATTGAAAGGTAAAATGTCACAACCTGAACAACCAGACTTGAAGGAGTTGCAGGATTTGATGCATAGTGCAGAACAAGTGGGAAAGCATACCTTACAATGTGGTTTTGATGCTCTAGAGGCCTCATGTAGAGCTGCTGTTACAGGATCAGTCATACGTAGACATGCCTGGCTCAAGGAACAAACCTTGCCTGATCATGCCAAAGCTAAATTACTAGATGCCCCTCTTCAAAAGGATGTATTATTTGGTGCTAATGCTGAGGAAGTATTAAGGAAAATGGAGGAAAAGGCTAAATCAATGCAAACTGTGAAAGATTTTCTACAGGTACAACCCCCACGTTTCAGTAGAAATTGGCCTTCCAAAAATTGGTCCTTTCCAGCCACGGACAGACCCCAAAGAGGCAGATACAGGCGCCCGAGGGGCAGAGGACAATCCCAAGGATCGTTTAGAGGCAGACAATGGCAAGCTCCTACACAAAGAGGTGGTGAGGATAACTCGCAATCATTCAGAAAGCAAGCCCAATGACTTTCCCCTTTGCATGCCAAGCAAGACTCAAATGGCAGCCCCTTAGGAGGAAAGCTGGCATTATTTTCAAAAAATTGGCATATTGTCACAAAAGACAAATGGATCCTGGACATTATAAACAGAGGCTACAGATTCCATTTTCACACCCTTCCAAAAATGAGAGGCATGCCAAACCTGCCACACAATCAAAGGGCAGAGGCACAAAGGCAAATTACAGATCTCATAGACATGAAAGCTATTCAAGAGGTACCTATGCACGAACAAGGTCAAGGTTTTTATTCCAGGCTATTCCTGGTACCAAGGAAGGGAAAAGACTGGAGACCTATTTTGGACCTATCCATCCTAAACACATTTCTACTCGTACCAAAATTCAAGATGTTCACTCTACAGCAACTTCTTCCCATGCTGGGCAAGGAGTCTTGGCTGGTAACACTGGACCTCAAGGAGGCATACCTGCATGTCCCAGTCAGACAAAATTGCAGAAGATACCTCAGATTTCTTGCAGGTTCAACCCATTATCAATTCTCTGAATTGCCCTTTGGCTTATCTACTGCGTCCAGAGTATTCACGAAATGCCTGGCATCAGTAATTGCCTACTGCAGACTTCAAGGGATACAAATATACCCCTATTTGGACGACTGCCTGATGCAAGCGGACAGCAAGCACATTCTTCTGGAACATCTGGCTTATGTAATAATGTTGTTGAACTCTCTGGGATACACAGTCAACAAAAAGAAATCAAGGCTAATACCCTCTCGGAAGAGAATTTTCCTGGGTGCCCACTTGGACACAAACACCCAGATGGCCTACCTCACGCCAGAGAAGCAGGGGCAACTAACTCAATACTTCAGAGCACTAGCAAATTGCACCAGGCTGACTGCAAGGAAAATCCTGCAGGCTCTGGGATTCATGGCATCTTGCATCTTACTAATCCCATGTGCAAAGCTGCATATGAGGAAACTTCAATGGTACCTGAAAAACATATGGTCTCAACACAGCCACAGTTTGGAAACAATAATACCACTAATTCCATGTCTGCAAAAGGAATTTCTATGGTGGGCTCAAGCATGCCAAACAAACACAGGTCTTCCATTCAGCAAGCCTCAAGCAAATCAAGTCATCACAACAGACGCCTCGGACTACGCCTGGGGGGGCGCACATGACAGATCGGTGCATTCAGGGCAAATGGTCCCAAAAAGAAAAGCACCTTCACATCAATCAAAAGGAAATGCTAGCAGTAATAAATGCTATTATAGCTTTCAAGGACCTTCTGCAACCAGGTCAACTATTGATAAGAATGGACAACACCACAGTTATGTGGTACATAAACAAAGAGGAACACATTCATACCCCCTATGCAGACTGGCCATGTCACTTTGGAACATGGCCATGGACTTACAAATCGAACTACAAGCACAGTACTTGCCAGGCAAAGAAAACACGCTGGCAGACGACCTAAGCAGAAATATGACAGATCCACACGAATGGAAGTTGCATCCAAAAGTTTTTACAGAAATAATCCAAGCATGGAGAAGGCCAGACATAGATCTCTTTGCCTCCCACAAAAATCACCAATTGACAAAATTCTGCTCAAGGATTTTCCATCCAAAGGCCTGGAGAGTGGACGCTCTCTCTTTCAGTTGGACATCAATGACAGTTTATGCTTTCCCACCTCTTCCTCTGCTGCCCAAAGTTCTATTGAAAACCAGAGCAGACAGACCAAAGATGATTCTCATTGCTCCGGACTGGCCAAGACAACACTGGTACCCACTCCTGAGGAGCCTGGCGCATTCCCCACCATGGACCCTGCCTCTAATGCCTCTTCTTCTGACTCAGCACAGCTTCAAAACTCTTCACAGCCAGCTAAAAACACTCAATCTAGCCGCATGGAAGATTCCTTAGCATCACAACAGACCCTACTCTCCAAGGAGGTGCAGGATGTCATTTTGGAGGCCAGAAGGCCGTCAACTAGAAAAGCTTACTCCGCAAAATGGAAACGGTTTTGTGTCTGGAATGAGAAAAATGGCCAGGATCCTGGAAAACTGAATTTACCTCCAAATACTACAGTATTTAGCTGGGCTACTAAGCAGTGGACTTTCATTCTCCTCCATCAAAATCCATGCCTCAGCCTTTTCTGCAGAATACAACACTGATCCACCCTTATTCTCTCACCCACTCTTAAGACAGTTCCTCAGAGGGGCTAAGAATCTAAGACCCCCAAGGAAACAACCAATACCTGCTTGGGATCTCAATTTCATTCTGGAAAAACTGACCTTGCCTCCCTTTGAGCCAGCTGCATCATCAGATTTGCAATACTTGTCCTGGAAAACAGCTTTCCTTCTGGCTATTACCTCAGCTCGTAGAGTTTCAGAACTACAAACTCTCATGGCTGTGCAGCCTTTTATCATCTTCCATCAGGACAGAGTTTCCTTACGAACCAACCCGTCCTTTATGCCTAAAGTGGTATCCAGGGTAGCTTTGAATCAGGCCATACACTTACCTACCTTTTATCCTAATCCTCAAAACAAAGGGGAGAGATTACTACATTCCTTGGACATCCACAGACAACTCTGTTATTATCTGGACAGAACAAAACCTTTCAGAAAATCAGAACAGCTCTTTGTGTCCTATGCTGTAGGAGCTCAAGGAAAGCCAATTTTGAAACAGACAATCTCAAAATGGATAGCCCACTGCATACGCTTTTGCTATTTTTCATGGCAAAACTGTACCTACAGGCATCAGATCTCACTCCACAAGGGCCACAGCTACCTCTGCAGCTTTCCTCAGAGGAGTTCCTACCAAAGATATTTTGGAAGCAGCCACTTGGAGTTCTGTGCATACCTTCTCCAAGCACTACCACCTACCATTATACTCCAAAACTAGAGCAGGCTTTGCCACTGCAGTCTTACAGGGCATCCTGGCTCCTCCTAGTTCCACCTAGTGCCTACCACCCCTTTCTTAGCTTTGGGATTCTACCCATCTGTTATGACTGCAGCTGTATGCACGATGAACATAGTACAGTTTTGTACCTACCATAAATGTAGATGTTCGAGTGCTAATACAGCTGCAGTCCAGGTTTCCCTCCCTCCTTCCCCTCTTGGGACAGGCCTATAGGCTAACACATCCTCATACAACCTGATTGGGGTATTCATTTATGGTGTATTTGCTTGCAACTACTGTATTTTGATTATATTGCACTGTTTTATTACACAAATTTATGTATTGCCTTCCTTCTGGGGGCACCTGACATCTGGGGCAAGAAAAACTGAAGAAAATGGCGTCGGCTGGTTCCTTTATACCCCTGTCGCACTGACGTCAGGGAAGAAGCGAAGACAACCGACGCCGGACCTAGACTTTGGAATTCGGCCGACCAAGGACCCGCCTGACGGCAGGAGAACCCATCTGTTATGACTGCAGCTGTATTAGCACTCGAACATCTACATTTATGGTAGGTACAAAACTGTACTTTCCGAGCTCCCATCCCTCTTCGGACGGGCCTGCCCTCCGAGTGATGGAGAGGGCTCTTGCTTCTGGCAGCACTACTTTGATGTCGGAACCCCAGTTTTCACCCTCTGAGCTGCAGCTGTCACAGACCACCCCCCCGGGACACCGGACAGAGAAGCTGCAGGACACCCCTGTTCAGTGTACCCACTTTTCCGAGTCCTCCTGAGAGACCCCCAATGAGAAGCCCCCTCGAAAGAAGACGTGGAAGAGGAAGCATGTGGACTTGCCTAAGGAGTCCTTAACGGAAGACATGGGTTACGATGATGGTGAAGGGTCCCCACGATCACCTCCTGATGATGTCTCCTTCAGAGACATCCTGGAGATGCTAAAGCAAAGAGGTGACTGGAAACCCTCCAACCCTTCATCTGTGGAGTCAGTGTTCCTGCAGGCTTTTCATGCCCGGCCTTCTACCTCTTGGGTGACCCCGCCTGTCAACGAGCTCATCCAGCTCGTCGTGCAGCACATGTGGAAGAACCCTCATTCCACTGAGGCGATCCCTCAAGAGACCAGACAAAATTCTTTCCCCTTCTGAGGAGAACACGTATTGGTCCAAAGGGTTACCAGTTGATGCTATGGTGGTGGCAGCGGCCACAAAAAAGGACTTGGCTGAGGAAAGTCCCTCTGTCCACCCACCCAACAGGGACTCCCAGGCGGTGGACAGACTTGGGAAGTGTATTTTTGCATCAGTGACCTTTGCCATACGGTCCCTGAATTATCTGGCACATTTTATGAGGCTCCAGAGGGACTTGATCTCCGAACTCTGTAGGACGCTCACAGGACAGTTGTGATGAGGTTGGGGACAAAGTGGCCTCGCAGCTTGCAACCTTGGAATCAATATCCAACTCGTCCATGAGGTTGCTGTCACATGCAACCAAAGGGGCGGCTAGAGCAGCAGATTCAGGCATTGTTATAAGGCTTCATGCCTGGATGCACATTTGTGAACTCCCGCATCCCTTCAAGCCTTCATTTCTGAATGCTTCCATTGAAGCTTCATCCCTTTTTGGCTCCAAAGTGAAGGACACACTAGCTGTGTGCAAGTAAGATGGAAAAACCCTGTCTGCCATAGGTCTACAGTTTTCCAACCCTCAACATACCTTCTCCAGGAATCAGAGGAGTGGGAAAATGTGGCATAAGAAATCTCAGGGCCCTTTCCGTGCTACATGTGGTGATGATACTCCCGGAGGCAGAGGGGGGTAACAATTCCAGAAGACGTCCCTATAGAGGCAGAGGGGTCTTCCTAATCAAGGCACCAGGAACTCTTTCTCTGGGCAGCCTTATCAGCGCTCCTAAGGGGTGGCCTGATAGCTTACCTCTGGAAGCAGTCAGGGGTCGTTTCTCTCTACACCACGCTGCCTGGCAGTCTATCACCACCGAACGCTGGGTGCAGAACATTATCACCAGAGGTTACACCTGGTTATACCTGGTTGGAGAGAGCTTTACCTCCAGTTTGGCTAGATAAGTGCATCTCTCACAGGTTGCAGTGTTGGGTGGTAGGAGGAGAGGGTTGTCTGTGTACATGAAGCAATTTCTACATTGCCCCAAGATGCCCAGATTCATCAGATAGACAGGAGAGAACACTGGGAGCTGACCCTTGGACATGCCTGAATAAAAAGACTATTTTCCTCTAGATAAGTGAGGAAAGTGAGTACAAGAGCTGTTTTTTCTCTAAGCAAGTGAGAAAAGTAAGTGCAAAAACTGTTTTCCACTAGGTAATGAGGAAATCAGGAATAATCACTGTAGATCAGTGTGTGTATGTACCTTTAAGAAGCTATCCAAGGGCTTGCACAAGTGTATAAATACTGAGCACGTGCAACCCTGATTGCCGATTTGTAGTAAGCTGTTGAGATGTAAGCATGTATGTATGTAAGGTCTGTCTGTTAGCCAGTTTATTTGCATTTTATGATGCTGCTATCCATCCTGATGTATGTATTAAAGCATCTAAATGAAATACCCCACCTACTTGTCATCTATGTTCGAGAGGGACGAGTGACATCCACTTACAAGGCCAAAGGAGAAAGCCAACTATGGAGAGTCTTTGGAACGAAAGCCTGACAAATAGGACAGGATGTATTGTTGTGGGAAGCACTGAGACAAAGTAAGCACTGCTCGTGATGATCTTTATGGGGAATCTGTCTCCTACACTGGCATTTATCTTTTCTGGATGACTTGAAACCCATAACCAGCACACAAAAAGAAAAAACAGTAACAGCAAACAACCCCAATGGGGCAGTTATCTGAAATGGCTAGGTGAACCAGCATTTAGACTGATGATCTAAAGATGGCATTCGGACTTAAAGCCAAACTGGGATATGTCTAGTGTCAGTAGGTTGCTACTGTCCTTGTTGCTCATTTACATGATAATTCTCTCCACGGCTTTCCATATTAGACTTGTCAGACTGATGGGTCTGTACTTCCTAGGGTCAGTTAATGACCCAACCTTATGAAGAGGCCATCCATTCACCTGACATGTAAACAGTTTTGATGCTGTAGCTGAAGATTGCCTCACGTGGTCTTACTAGTACAAGTTTTAGGCTATTTAGGAGGCAATTGGAGATATTGCTAGGGCCCACTAAAGCAGTGTTTTTGGCCTTACCAAGTGCCGCCAGGACCTGCGCCATGTTAATAGCTGGGAAGATATGCTAGAAGGGATTTCATAGGGGGTAACAGAGAGAGAGTGGAGTGAAGTCAGAGCTACATTTATCAGCCAGTAGATTCACTATGTCACCCTGGTCAGTGAAGGTTGTCCTGCACACTGCTGAGTGTTACCTTTAATGCTCCTGACATAACTGAAGGCGGCCTTGTGACTGTCCTTAGCTATCCTGACCTTATAACTGGCCTTGTTTGCCTTTATCAGACCTCTTAGTTTCTATTTTACTTGAATCAGACAGCTCATCTCTATGAAGGATGCTCTTTCTGATTTTGATCATGACTTTTTTCTTTTGTTACATACCCTGTTAAAGTAAGGATCCCACCAGTGGAGTTAGTTTTTGGTGTTAAATTTGTGCTTAGTTCAGATAGGTTCAGCAGCCTTAATGCAGTAATTTAAATGTTTCATGGGGATTTCTGTGAATAATTCTGCATAGGTCACTCTGCTCTCGGTCTTTGGGGGAGCTGTAAATTTTCTCAAACTGTTACTTAATAGGATGAAGTTTGCTTTAGAACAGCTCTTAACTGTTACGGTTTACTAGGGTTTTTTGGGTTGATTTTTATTTTAAGGGAAACAGGTTTGTGGTCCGATTTCACCAATGAGGACATGAGGCAAAACAGGGTGAATGCCCTCCCATGCTGCTGTGTACTAGGTTTACTATGCTTGATCCTCTGGTTGGAGTGTGCACTAACTGGTCTAGAGTGTTTGTGAGGAAATGTGTCTGTGAGTTAGAAGCAGTGTACATTTCCCAGTCTATAGAGGGGTAGTTAAAGTCTCCCATCAACAGGATATTTGATTAGATGGTGATAGCCTTTAGTAGGTCTAAAGAGTTGAGAGTCATGGGACATAGAGGGTAAGTTGTAGCTGGCTAAAATATGGTAAGGAACCTAGTCTATGGAAACTTCCAGGGCATCATCCTGTTTAACCAAACTGGAGTTGTATTTGCTGCTAATGTAGATTGAGACACCTACACTTTTAGACCCTGTTTGTGCTGCTGTTGGCCTAAATGCGTGGATGGCTCTATAGCCTTGCACTGCTGGAGTTCTTATCGCAGCTTTAAACCAAGTCTTGCTAACAGCCCAGATGTCCCATTCTCCAGAGGAGAGCTTGTAGGGTGTAGTTTTCTTGTTTAGGCTCCTAGCACTGAGCAGTAAGATCTTAAGGATGCTTTGAGGGTTTTTATGTTGGTTATGTTGGTAGTTTTGTCATTTTGACATTGCTTAAAAAGGCTCTAAGGGGAGTGGACAGAGTTTTAGCCAATACCCAAAACCTGGGGTGGGGGGGGGTGTTTAGGCACAGACCATCATTAGCAAAGCAATGTGGTCTGTCAGCCATGTCTTTTCGTAGTGACAGATATCGGATCCCCCAAAGTGATGTCAGAAACGAAGCCAATTATTAAAAAAAAGAAGTTAAGTCTTACCATAACGTTCCATCTGTGTTGTTCATCTTCTTTCATTCATCACTGATGGGTTTCGGTTCCAAGCCCTCGGAACCGAGTCAGCCTATTACCAAGCTCGCTCCAGCCAAAAAAACTCTCGAGCTAAGTCTCTACCCAGAACGTCCTTCTCCCTGTTACCTCAGATCGAGTTTGCTAAGAAAGGGAAGTAAAGCCAAGGCCACTTCTGCGCAAGTACCCTAGGGCACCACTTAGACCCAAAGCATCCCTCAGGAGCCTGTGAAGGGGGAAGGAGGGTGGGAAGTGATGAATGAAAGAAGATGAACAACACAGATGGAACATTATGGTAAGATGTACATTCTTTATCTGATGATGTTAATCATCTTTCCATTCATCACTGATGGGACAGAATCCCAAGCTACCTTGAAGTGCATGGGTGGTCCTTATGGAAGAACATTCCTGAGTACCATTGAGCCGAAGGCAGCTCTCCCTCTGGAGACCAGGTCCAGTTTGTAATGACTGATAAAGATATGAGGCTTAGCCCAAGTGGCTGCTGCACATATGTCATCCATGGAAGCCCTGGAGTGGAATGCTATAGATGTTGCCATAGATCTGGTTGAGTGAGCTTTAACTTTTGGCATGGGTTCATTATGGAGAGAATAGATGAAATGTATGCAGTCCCCCTTAGCCATCTTGATAATGTAACATTGGAAACAGCCTCTCCCATTTTGGGCCCAGAAAAAGACATGAAAAGTTGTGCAGATTTATGGATAGGTTTGGTCCTAGCTAGGTAAAATTTCAATTGTCTTTGTACATCTAAGGAGTGAAGGCAATACTCTCCTCTATTGGCAAAATTCAGAAAAAAAACTCCAGTAGGTCAATGGTCTGGTTAATGGAGAATTCAGAAACAACTTTGGGAAGAAAGGATGGATTCATCCGAAGTGACACTTTATGAAAGACCAGATAGGGCCTCTTGATACACAATGCCTGCTGCTCCGAGACTCTTCTGGCAGAGGTAATGGCTACCAGGAACAAAGATTTCCAAGACAAAAACTTTAGGTCACACTTAGCAGCAGACTCAAAAGGTTTTTCAGTCAAAGACTGAAGGACTAGTGTGAGGTTCCATGGTTCCACGGGCTGTCTTGACAGGAGGCCTGAGATGAGAGGTCCCCTTGAGAAAAGGCTTGCAAAGGTGTAAAGAGATAAGAGGGAGTGCCATCTATACCATTGTGGAAATTGCCGCTAGATGAACTCGTACCGTAGAGGCAGAGGCTCCAATCAAAAAACGTAGCCAAGTATTGAAGCACTGCAGTAGCTGGAGCCGAATATGGGTCTAGCATGTTATCCTTGGACCAGATGGAGAACCTTTTCCATTTACTCTGATATAGTCTTCTGGTGGATGGTTTGTGAGAGGCCAGAATAATGTCTTGAACAAGCGAGGAGAGACTAGCTTGCCTGGTGACTAACGGAAGTGGAGAAACCAAGCGGTCAGCTTGAGACTGGACAGATTTGGTTGAGTAATCAGATCTGGTAGAGGGTCCAGACTCCACGGCGGGTATACTAGGTGAGACCGGAGGAAGGGGAACCAAACTTGTCGAGGCCAGAATGGGGCTATGAGGATCACCTTGCATCTCAACCGAAGAGCTTTCTTTAAAAATTGTGGGATCAGAGAGGATGTGAGGATAAGCATAGAGAAGTCCTGTGGGCCAGTCGTGGATCAGAGCGGCCCTCGGTGACTCCTCCTCTGGGGGAAGTAGGGTGAAATAGCTGCTGCACTTGGTGTTTGATGGGGAAGCTAAAAGATCGCAGCAAGGCTGGCCCCAGTGGCTGAAGATTACAGACACCACCTTGGGGTTGAGGGGACCACTTGTGGGGCATGAGGATGCATCTGCTCAGTTTGTCCGCAATCACGTTGGAGCTCCCCGGGATATGCATTACTATCAGAAAACGGTTGGAAGCTATCACGCACTGCCAAATTCTCATGGCTTCTCGACATAGAGGTAAGGACTTTGTTCCTCCTTGCTTGTTGATGTACCGGACCACTGACATGTTTATTGTCTGATTGAATTGCAGTTGTCCCGGAAGGGAGAGCCAGCTTGAAGGCCTGCAACGCTAACAGCACTGCTCTAATTTCCAGAACATTGATAAGCAGGTGGGCCTCTGAGGTGGACCATGTGCCTTGGACAGTCTTTCTCTGGAAATGGGCCCCCCACCAGATCAGGGCAGCATACCTGGTCACAATGACTGTGGGCTGGGGAGTTTGAAACGGCTGAGTCCAAATATCTACATCTGACCTCATCCACCAAAGCAGGTCCTTTTTGCAGGAGTTGGTTATTTGAATCTGGTAATCGAGGGGGGTGATAGTTTGGGAACCACTGACACAGAAGGAGCCATTGCAGAATCCGGATATGTAGCTTTGCTAGAGGCACAGTTCTGAGGGTGCTACATCCAGTCATCACTTTTATGCCCTACACTTATTTGGGGAGCATACATGTGAAATGCAGAGTACCTTAAAGCAACATAAAGAGTTTGGTATACTACCCGGATGTTGGGCCGTCCTTGGCAGGGGATCCCTATTGTAATGAATACTGCAACAGCAAAGAGAAGAACCTCTACCATTATGGTAAGATTTTACACAACTGTACTTCTTAATACTGGTGGGAATTTTCACCTGGTCATTGTTATCACTGCCTTTTGGAGAGAGCATATTAGGAATATTAAGAGAGGTGGGCTTAAGGAATTGGACAAAAGGAAAACCAGAGTCCTTTACTTGGAAAAGTCATGGTTTGGTTTAAATTGGGGTGCCTGGCGATATGTGCAGTAAACATAAGAGTTGCCAATATATTTCATGGTTGGAGTATGAAGTTTTAATTGTTAAAGAGAGATGTGAGTCTCACTGATCTAATAGCGGTCTCATCTGCCACAGTGCTGCTTGTTAATATTGCAGGTAAGCGGGAGTACCCTGCGGTAAAAAGGTTTGGTTAATCAGGCAAACAAAACTTTACTAAGGGCTTTAGGCACCAAAAGAGTTGTTAAAACTAAGCAAAATTCAGAGTATTTGTAAAATGAAGATTTGGGCAGAGGAACTTTGAAATGATTTAGTAGTTAGGTATGCTAGCAAATTTTGGAGGTTCAGGATTTTTGTCTGGAAGTGTTCACATACATATTGTTGTAATACTCCACAGTGGTTGAGGACGATGTTTTCAGATGTTGAATTTCATTTTTGGAGATGTGAAGAAGGGGGTACTTGAAATATGGTACCACATATTTTGGCCATTTTTCATGCTGAGTACTATTCAAGAATCACTGTATTTTTTTAAGAAGAGTCTTGCAGAAAAATAGAATGCTTGCTAGCATGTTAATATTATTAGGGTATGATAAAAAAAATTAAACTGCACCGCATTTGAGTGGACAGTAGTATGTTGTTGAAGTCAGTAGAGAAAGATGTTGTAATAAAGAAATGGACATCAAAACTGTCACCCGATAGTGAGTGTTATTGAAATAATGGACGCTTTGTAGAAGAGGGAGAGTCATATTGCAAAAAGAACTTCAAGGGATAATTATGTGGCTAGGCGGCTATCAAAGTGAATGTATAAAGATACACTTGATAGAGTATAGGGGCACCATGACTTGTAATGAGTTTCTGTGTGTACAATGTGTAGAAATTGTGAATTTCATATATGAAGAGGACATCTCGCCTTCTAGTGTGCAAATGTAAGATTACAAAATTTGATCATCCATTTTTTCTGTTGATTTAATATTCTTTGAAGTGTTGAAGGTTTAACTCATGCTCATTTTAAATTGTTACAAATGTTGATACTGTTAAAGGTGTCCTGAAAAGATTACACTTGACAAGATTAGCACCTAAATCCCACACTAAGTTATGCATAACGTCTTATTAAATGTTGTAAAAGATTGTAATTGCGTAACTGTATTCCTTGTAGTTTGAAGTTGAATGGATTGGCGTGGTAATGTTTACAATTGACTGTTATGTTGTTTGGATTCAATAAAGATTGTGTTAGAATGGGACAAATTTGTGAACTTTATATTTTTTTAAAGGTGAGAATAAAATTGTGTGTGTAGCTGAGAGCATTATTATCTCTGTAATTAAAGTATTTTGGTGTTAGCCTTAGGTTGCTTTTGTGCTGTTTTACTATACGAGTAAGACTTCAAATTTTGGGAAGATTTTATATTAGCTAATCTGAAAGTGCACCTATGACATTCTAATGGCTAGTTGACAAATAGTCAGTGATTCCTGATGTTTTTCAAACAGGGCAGGGAAAATCTTTAGCAGTTCAGCAAACTATGCTTTTCTATCTTTTATGGCTTTGGGCACATATGTTAGCAATGTATTTTAACTGTAAATATTTAAAATGTGTATTTATTTTGTTTATTTTCAGCACCTCAGAGGAACTTTGAAATTGCCTTCAAGATGTTTGATTTGAATGGTGACGGT
This sequence comes from Protopterus annectens, assembly GCF_019279795.1. Classification (NCBI taxonomy): domain Eukaryota; kingdom Metazoa; phylum Chordata; order Ceratodontiformes; family Protopteridae; genus Protopterus; species Protopterus annectens. Next base: position 276,933,882 of record NC_056748.1, read on the forward strand.
GAAGTAGACATGGAAGAATTTGAACAGGTGAATTTTTTTAAAGAACTGCTGTTAGGAATTCATGTCTCAGCCGTGAATTGAAGATAACGCTTTGTTGCAAAAAACTTATTTGAACATGTTTTAGTAGTAAATCTAAATGAATGAATATTTTTTTGTTTTCAGACTTCCAGGATGGTAAGACATGTTAGGTAGTTAAGCAACAGTTACACTATAGCACGTAGAGATGAGGCAGGGTTTTCATTAGTTAGTGAATTTTCAAAAGAGTTGCCACATTTTCATTTATTGAGCAATTATTTAGGCTTAAGAATTGCATAACTGCATGTTCCTGTAGCATCACTTTTAGCATTATTTGTCTGAATTTTGTGACTAGCATTACCATCTTCTTTTTGGATGATTGATATAGTAGCAAATCATAAGACTTAAGTCTACCCACTTCTGTTTCCATTTGGATCAGCTGGAGTTTTCTACACCTGTCCATTATGTCTTAGGAATACCACTGTTGATCTTCGGCCTTTGAAAATATCTTCACCATTGTGCAAGTCACGTGTGTGTAACTAGAATTCTACAATACTTAGCTTATTTCTTCTTGCTGTGCTGGTACTATAGGCCCATTTATTCACGCTAGGAAGATTTTGTTTCATAGTGATTTGGGACAGTTGTTAATTGTTATTTTTGACTGTAAATTTTATGCAGAATTGTTTCTTCTGGACATCTGAAAAAGGATGTTTGTCTTTTCCCCCTGCATATAATGGGAGTGTGCATGTGGCAAAAAATCCAGAATCATTACTACAGTCACTGTTTATTCTATCTAGGGCCTGAATATATTCCAGAATGTAACAGTTGTCGATTTCTTTTGTTAAAGCTCAAGTCAGTTGAAAAAAAAAAACTCTTAAAATACCTTCAACTAAAACAAATAGACAAAGAGAAGAATTCTGGTATGAAAGATGATGAAAAGCTGAAACCAGAGAAAAGAGACAAATGTAACAAGGTAGTTGTTAAACAGAACAAAAAATGTTAACTTTTCCCAAAACTTGTTCTGAGGAGAGTAGTTATACTTTGAAAATATACCAGGGACCAGAAGTAAAAAATGCGCTTGAAATAAACCCAGAATGTTTTTAATGCTTAACATTTTTTGCAGTATGTGAATATTCGTCAGGGGAATAAATGACAAGACTTGTACGGCAAATTAACAAGCTAAATACCTTTAAAATCACTTGACACTCTGTGTAAATCGATTGGCTGATAGATACATTTAATGATGATAAACAGTTGAAAGAATTTAGGGAAAGAATTAAGTAGGTTAAGTTGACCCTCCCAGTAGAACATGGGGGTCTACAATTGTGTGATTTGTGGGGATATTTTAGAGCTACACAGTTAAGGGCCACATAGAAACACAAGCAGAAGGTTATAATTTAAAGCAGAAAGGGGTGATGATGAAGCATGAGGGAGATCAAGAAATAGAGAGAATGGGATTTTGGATGCAGATCCTTAAGGAGAGTAATAATAACCCTACAGAATATTATATTCTTAACGTTGCAGAAAATTTTCTAAGAACTAAGCCAACACAGGGAGGGAGAAAGGAGATTTTGCCAGTAGAGTTGGCTGTAAGTAAGGGTACAGAAACTAGACAAGAGGAAGCCATAATTTACTGGAGAAAACTCACAAAGAAAACAAGATATTAGGAGCAAATAACTAGAAAGAGAAAGTTAATAGAGTGGGATGGGGCCAAGAACTTTACACTGCAGGTTAGAGACTGCCTTCTTCACAAGGGACTGATATAGGCAAACAGAAAATGATGGGGATTCCTAAGTAAAAGACCTGCTATGATAGAATTTTTAGTCGAATCTAGAGCAGCAGCTACTGTTAAAAATGGATAATTGTTATGGCATATAAAATATTACATGATAACTGCAAAAGTCAACCAGAAAAACACTGGGAAGAGAAAGAGACTAGAAATACAGTTTACAAGGGAACAATGAGATGACATGTATGGCACCATAATTTTTAACAAAATCCAGAAGGTTTATGATATATGCTTGGAAATGTTTTCATAGGTATTTTTATACCCCAAACATACTTCAAAGATTTTTTCCTCAGGTAGATGGCAAAGGTTGCAGGTATGATGGGATGAAAAGGCTAAATGGAAACATGTTTTTGGTTTGTGTAACAAGTTGGTAGATTTTTAAAAATTCCTACAGAATACCCTGTTAGAAATATTGGGAGAGCAAATGGCTATAAATAAAGAAATGATTCTTTTGAGCTGGGACACAGGATCTTAATTGCCTAGAACATAGTAAGTTAGCCTTATAAAGCTGCCAAAAAAGCAATTACTAGAAAATGGAATTCAAAATCTAAATCAGCTGTATTTGAAGTATTGAATATTGTAAAAGAGATTAAAAATGGCAGCAGGGAAGGAGGAAATTACATGTTAATTTAATTTGTGGGAAAAGTGCATGCAGAATAATATTAAGGAGTGAGGTTTAATAGAAGGCATGAGTTGAGCAGTTCATATAATGTCAGACTGAATGACAGATATAAAAAAAGAAAACATGTATCTGCTATATAATGTATGTAAATATAAAATGTTAATATGCTATGCTTTGTTTTTCTTTTCTGTTGATGTATGTGCATCTATGTTTTAAGTGAGAGTTTAAAGGTGTTTAAAAAAATTAATGAAAACTGGTCATTCAAACTAGGTGAGACTTGCACATTCAAACTGTTCTGGCAGTTAACAAACAGAAGTGTTTGCTGAATCATATTTCAGCGTAGTTTAAGAAAACAGTAGACAGCAAGTGACTGCATGTTTCTGTGCTTAGAATATCAACACCAATTTTTGTGTTGTTGTGAAGGTCTTTGGTGCTATAGAGAAAAATAAGTCCTTTCATGGGATTCAGTAAAGCCTGCATTGAGTTATACTGTTCTGAGTGAACAGTCAACGCAATTTTAACTCACACCTTCTTCCTCCTAATTTTAGTTTTCTTACTGATTTTCTTGCAGCTTTAAATACAGAGGGGATTCATAAAGGTTACCACAAAGTGTAGACTACATGTACATAGTATAATCTGTCTGAGTGACTAGAAAGTACAAAAAATGTGATAGGGACTTGAATGCAGATCGTGTACACTTAGTGTAGGTGTTATTGAATCTGGTCCCTTGTCTTCTGATGATGAAGATGGATTTTATGACTCAAACTCATTCACTTAATCACAATCTGATAATAAAGACGTGTTAATAATCTTCGAATACTCCTGCAGAAGATATTACTTCTGTAAAACATGTTAAGTGATAATGAAAGTTTGTAGCTGGCCTACATGGCTCCCAGCCTCAAAATGGATAGCCTGTTTTCTATATTTTACCCTCCTAAATGTATTGAAAGCTAGCAGTGAAAATTGAGATTCACAACCATGAATACCTAAATGAGCTGAAAGATTGAGTTATCCACCCTAATTGTAGGTAGAAGCTTTACAACACCCATAAAGCTTACCTTGCAGTAGCTGCCCTTCCATCTTTGTCCTGGAATACAAAATCAGTTCCTTTACCTACTGTATGCTTAAATAGAGATCCTAAATATATAGATACATTTTACAGAAATGTATTCATTCTTTGAAATCTTTGTACAGTGTGGAGACTTATCAGAGCTCTGTTTTAATTAGGTTCATAAAACACTGCAGTAGTTTCCAAGCTCTGTCACTGCATATAATTTAGATAAGTACATTGTTGTCTCTGTTGAGTAATGGACGCATTTATAAGTGTCCTTATAGTGTATTGATACCTCCTCTAGATTGGCTACCTCGGTAGTACTAATGAGGAGACATGCTTGGTTCAGGACATGCACCTATATCAGGGATGTAAGGGCTGTACTTTTAGATGCCTATGTTACTGGTTATTTCATTCTAAAACTAGCTAATTAGTATGGGTTACAGGGGAGACGGAACCTATCTTGGCACTAAGTGGGTAACACCAGACAAACTTAATACTGGGTAGGATTCCAATCTGTGGCAGGACACGAACTCAGTCACACACACTTGTATGTATGTATATGTGTGTGTGTGTGTGTGTGTGTGTATACACACACACACACATATATATATATATATATATATGTATATATATATATATATATATATATATATATATATATATATATATGTATATATATAAACTATGGCACTTTGGAGAATCAGTATTTCACATCAGGCATAAAACCAGAGTACCTGTCAAAAACTAACAAAGACAGGAGGCTGGTATGCAGACTCTACAAGGATGGTACCTCAGCCAAAATCCAAACGCAGAGTTCAGCACTTTGAAGCAGCAGTGTTAACTCCTGCGCTGCTATGATGTTTGTGCAGCTTGCTAATGATATTCTAACTGGCTTAGAAAAGAGATGAAAAACAATATCTTCTTTCAAGGAAATGCATCATTCTTCTATCCCACAGTTTTGAGGGACCTATCAATCTGTTAAAAAGGCTGTTTCAGTAGGAAGGGAACACCCACCCAGAAAACCCAGAGAGACAGAATACAAGGAAAAATGGCTCTCATCCTGTACAAGTTCTAAAAGTTCAGGAAGAAAATGTGGATGCAGCTGGAGATCCTTCAGATGACTGAAAGCCATTTGTTTCCTCTTCCAATTCTTTAGTTACCTCTAGGAGGTACTATGTTAAAGAGTAACCACTCATTCAGTCAGGGTTAAACAATATAATTCCAGGAGAGGAAGCATATGTGTGTACTGTGTTCCACAATCACCAACACATCAGAGAAACTAAGCTTTTCAGTTAAACTATCGCTTCCAAGTAGATAAGAAAGTTCAGTGGGTTTATTACATTTAAACAGGTCAGGGCTTCTGTTCCAGATTATTTTTGGTTCCCAGAAAAATGCTGCACTCATAGTAGTACTTGATTTGTCAAACCTGCTTATATTTGTATACTCAAAGTCATTCCAGGTATCAAACCTGAACAAATTTATAAACTCAAAGCCATTTTGGATTGTGAGTGTGAAAGCACTTTTGCAGTTTTTAGAGGAAAGCTTTGAAATTATATCACTGGTATGGAACACATTTTTTTTTACATTTTAAGGACATTTCACAGTAAGTATGTCAGACTTCAGATAGATACTAATTTTTTCAACTCCTGGTATTTGGGCTATTAACAGCTGTTTAAGTATTTCATAGATATTTTGTTCCAGTATTTGTATATCTCAAGAAGCAAAACTTAACAGTATTCCTGTATCTGGTTGTTTGTCTCATAATAGCCCTGTCATAGCAGTTATTACTGCAGCAAATCAGTCTTGACAGTTTCACTTAAGCAGTCTTTGGGAAGTAAATTACAAGAATTTTTTTTTCAGACTCCCTCATCAATGACTTTCATAGGAGCAGTCAAATATTCTGTACATATGAAAGTGTTTCCTTCCCAGTTGGACAAATAGATCTAGAAAGTGCTTATGGACTTCTCTCAACAGCAAGACAGTTCCTTAAAACCCTGTGGGTATTTGTCCTTCTCCTAGTTCCTCATGCAGGGTTACACATGAGGAAGACACACTGATTTCTCAGAAACATCTGCAGTCAATCTTCATGTTTCTTGGAAACTGTATCTGCTTCCTCAGTCCATGAAAAGAGAATTCCTGTGTTGGGGAAATCTAAGCAACTTACCAAAGGAATGACCTTGCTATTTCAGAAAAGGATTTATCATCTGACAACAGACTGTTCAGATTATGAATGCAGAGCCCGTTTTCAGTGATCTGTTAGTTCAAAGCAATTGATTTCAAAAAGGAAAGGTCTCTTGCATGTTAACCTGAAGGAAATAAAAGCAGTCTACATGACTTTGATGGCTTTGCAGAGCACTGCAGACAACACAGTAGTCATGTGGAACATCAACAAGCAAAGGAGAACCAGATCTTTCTACCTCTTTTAAGAGAAATTGCAGATGTGGAACTTATCTGGACAACACAGTATGCAGTTTTCAGCAGTACATCCTCCAGGTTTTCAAAATAAGCTGACAGGGTCTTCAGGCAGGGAAGTAGTTGTAGCTCGGGAATATTCACAGACGCTGCAGACTTTTCAAGATGTTGCACAGAAATGGGGCATACTAAATGTGAACCTCTTTGCCACACACCTCATCAGCAAACTCTAAATCTTCTCCTTTTTTCTCACAAAAGAGTTAAGGGAAGTGATGTTTTATTTTCTGTTTTCCCTGGATTCGTACCTTACTGTATGCCTTCCTGTCAGTTCCATTAATTCAAGTTTTGTTCAAAGAAAAGAAAGCCAAAGATATTCTCATCCTAGTAAGGGCCTCCTTGGCCAAGGTGACCATGATTTCTTTGTGCTGATGAACCTAACCACTCTACTTCCATGGCCTTTGCTTCTACAAGGTCCTTATTGACATGACAGCAAGTTAATGTGTTACATTCCAATCTCAAAAAGCTTAATCTATTATCTTGCAGAATAGAACTTTGATCCCTAAGAGTGATTGCTTCGCCATACACTAAATATCATCTAGGAAGCCAGAAGACACAACGTGAGGAAATCTCACATGCAGAAATGGCGAAGATGTAGTTAATCAGAAAATCTGAACCCATTGAATTGCCATCTTCCTAGGCTTATGGACTACTAAAAATCACTTGTTTCAGTTTCAGACTTTGGTATATTCTTCTGCCAATTTTATATATATGCAGTTTTTGTTTATGTTCCTACCTGTCATATTTTGAAGCAAATCTGTCTGTTGGGACCTTTCTTAAAGGTATTCTACCCTTAAGACCTAAAAAGAAAACATGCTTCTCCTCCATGGGATTTGAACTTAATGCTGGTAAAGTTCAACTTACATCCTCTGAACCAGATAAAACAACTGACCTAAGTATTCGGTTTACCATCAAAATATCGAGCGCACATTCACAAATGTGCATATTATCGGCACCTTTAAGCAAAACCCATAATGTCGATGTTGAAAAATGTCGCAAAAACACAGAATGTCGACATTTCCGACTACTCTTCAACTAAAAACAAGTGCTAACATGGGTCAAAAAGGGATGAGATTTTGCAGTTCGGAATGTCGTGTGTTTGGCATTTTCAACAGACGCAGGTTGGAGTTCGCATTTGCAGTGTTGAGCAATGTGCTCTCGAAATTTTGATGGCAAACCAAATAGTCAATGTCTGTTTTAGTCCCATTCAGCATTTGGGTAGTCAGATCAAGTCGGATCCAATCTTGGCACCTTCTGCCAAAGGTTTGGATCTGAGACTCTGACTCCTCCCCTACCCACAATTCCTTCCATCTGGCTGAATTACCTCAGATCGTATTTGCCGCCTGTTCATCTGGACTTGCTTCCAAGAGCTTGTTCTGTGGTCATAGTATGTGAAGCTTTTTCAACTTCAAAATTTTCCTCGACTCTTCCATTTGTATTGCTTAGTGCAGTGTTTAGTACTGTTTAGAATTAGGTTAGGTCGATAGGTAGGTTTTTTACATAATTAGTTCTTAAGACTATTAGTGTGATTTTCCTCTAGAGTTTTCTTGTATTGCAACATTTTTAGGAAAAGTACTAATATTTGTGTGACAGTAGTTTTGATGGGAATTTTCTTCATAGTTTTTCAATTGTTTATTCTGATAGTTATTTTATTCATATACAGTGTTATGTATATAGTAACAGAAGTTTTTGTAATAGTGTATATAGATTCATTCTTTCTTTCTGGTGTCAGACAAACCATCAGGCTTTAAAAAGTATTCAGCCTGTGACACAAGATCCCTCCTCACGATCCCCATTCCCTGTGTATTTACTATTTGAGTGCACCTCAGCATCAGGCAAATTGTGAAATTTGTGCTGCTTTTGGGACCAGAACCATTTAAGGTACGAGGGAAACTTAATAATCAAGGGATGTTCATCGTGTTTCACTGTTGCAGTCATTACACTTGGGTTATCCTGCTGGCAGGCAACCCGTAGTCGGCCTGAGTTCCAAAGTCTTGGTCCGGCATCGGTTGCTGTCGCCTCTTCCCTGACGTCAGTCCGCCAGGGGTATAAAAGTTGCAACCGATGCCATTTTCTCCAGTCTTTCTTGCCGCGCGGTGCCAGAAGCATAAGCAGTTGGCAAGTGCCAGTCGGCCGACTCCTGAGATTTTCAAAATTGAATTTCAGAACTGAGTCTTCAATAAAGCTAAGTACCCCATTGGGGAAACTTTTTCTTGCTCCAAACCGATGTCAGTAAAAGTTAATAATTGTATTTCTTGTGGGAAGCAAATACCTCATAAGGACTTTCACTCTTACTGCATTCCTTGCCTAGGCCCTGACCACGACGTCACTAGTTGTCGGTTTTGTGCTAGATTTAATAAACGCACTATTAAACGTCGGTTTGATTTTGCTTTACATTATTTTGGACGAAGATTTAATTACATAATGCCGTCGGAACAACTGACGACCGCAATTTATAAAAAAACGCAAAGACAAAGAAAAAGACAGGCATCCGAGGTCCAAAACTGACGACGAAGCCTCTTCTAGGCCAGTCGCCGGTTCTCAGTGAGGTGCTTTCACAGCCCCTGACACCCGCTACCTCAGAGCCACAGGCCGCAACCGACATCCACGTGGAGACACCGAGGCCTGTGGAAACTCAAGGTATTGGGCCTATGGAAAATATACCCTCAGATGGGTCCAGAGCCGCTGAGCAGGCACCGGCTGCTGAGGGTGTTTTCAGACCTTCACAGCTTACAATTAAAGCTACTACAGCAGCAAATGCAAAGTCAAAAACACCATTAAAGACAAAGAAACAAGTGCAGCATTCTCCAGAACAGTCATCCATGCCTAAGAAACAGATGCTTAAAATGGCCGATAACCTTATTACTTTAATCAGGGGCTCCCATCCCCCTCTTGACAAAAGGTCTATGCAAGACACTGATTATGATTCCTCTGATCAGGTTTCCATTTCTTCTGATTCTTCTTCTGACTTGGGCTATTCTCTCCCTCCCTATGAGGACTCTGATGCTGAAGAGTCCATTCCTTCAGCCTCACTGCCTGAGGATTACTCTTTTGGGGAAACCCTGCACACCATGAGGGAGCATTTCCATTGGGAGAGCCAGGATTACTCAGAATCCAAGAAAAGGCTCAGAGATTTCCTTCTATTGCCTCAGCACAGGCCCTTGGCTATCCCCCCTGTGCTTGACATTGTTGATGATGTTTTTTCTGAATCCAGTCTTTCCCCAGATTATTTACCCCCTGCACCAGTAAAGCCAGACAGGTATTACTGGGTCCCTGACTCTCATAAATTTCTTTACAAAAACCCCGCTGCGGACCCAGAAACTATTTCTCAGGGTCCAAAAGGGGTTAAAGCTTCCACTGCCAAAAATCCTGTCCCCTCAGATAGGGATTCCAGAGCTCTGGACAGATGGGGGAAAAAGTTTACACTTCTGCTACTTTAGCTGTAAGAGCTTTAAACTGTCAGTTTCACATGCTTAAATATCAGCAGTATCTCATGTCATTGTTAAAGCAGAAAATGGTTACAAATATAGAAGGTCCTGACTGTAAAGAAATGCAGGATTTATTGCATGCAGTTGAACAAGTGGGAAAGCATACTCTGCAATGTGGTTTTGATTCATTAGAGGCTTCTTGTAGAGCCGCAGTTACAGGCTCAGTTATTCGAAGACATGCTTGGTTGAAAGAACAAAGTTTACCTGAACATGTTAAAATGAAATTATTGGATGCTCCACTACAGCATGATACTTTGTTTGGTGTTAAGGCAGAAGAGGTTTTAAAGAAAATGAAAATGGAGGATAAAGCGAAGTCAGTGCAAACTGTGAAAGATTTCTTACAGGTTCAACCACCTAGATTTAACAGGAATTGGCCTTCAAAAAATTGGTCCTTTCCAGTGTCAGACAGGCCATAAAGAGGCAGATACAGACGCCCAAGAGGCAGATCTCAGCGCCAAGGCTCCTACAGACCTAAACAATGGGGTGTTTCAGCCCTCAAAGGAGGAGAAGACAAATCACAACCTTATAGGAAACAGTCACAATGACTTCCCTCTGGAAATACCAAGCTCTTACCAGTTGACAGCACCCCTAGGGGGAAAGCTAGCACTTTTCTCAAAAAACTGGCACATGATAGTTTCTCAAGGGTACAGGTTCCACTTCCACACGCTTCCAAAACCAAAAGGTATGCCAAACCTGCCACAAAACCAATGGGCAGAGGCACAAAAACAGATTGCAGCTCTTATGGATATGGGAGCTATTCAAAAAGTTCCACAAGAAGAACAGGGCCAAGGATTTTACTCAAGACTTTTCCTAGTACCCAGAAAGGACAAAGCATGGAGACCAATACTGGACCTGTCAATCCTAAATACTTTTCTGGATGTTCCAAAATTCAAAATGTTAACACAACAACTCTTGCCCATGCTGGGCAAAGAGGCTTGGCTAGATACTTTGAATCTCAAGGAGGCATACCCACACGTCCCAATCAGACAATCGTGCAGAAGATACCTCAGATTTATAGCAGGCTCAATGCATTATCAATTCTCTGTACTGCCCTTTGGCTTATCTACTGTGCCCAGGGTCTTCACAAAATGCCTGGCACCAGTAATTGCATTTTGCAGACAAAAAGGAATTCAAATATATCCCTACTTGGACGACTGCCTTATTTAAGCAGAGAGCAAGGACATTCTTCTAAAGCACCTGGAGTTTGTAAAAAGATTACTAATTTGCCTAGGTTACACAGTAAATGAAAAAAAATCAAAACTAGTGCCCTCTCAAGAGATAATATTCCTGGGTGCAAGCTTGAATACAACTACCCAGATGGCTTATCTCAAGCCAGACAAACAAAGGCAACTGACTCATTACTTTCAAATGATGGCAACAAAGACCCAGATCCCTGCAAGAAAAATTCTGCAGGCCCTGTGTTTCATGGCATCTTGCATTCTACTAATTCCATATGTCAAACTGCATATGAGGAAACTATAATGGTACCTAAAAAGTATTTGGACTCAGCATTGTCACAGCCTAGAGACAGTCATAACCTTGATTCCCTGCCTGCAACAGGAGTTTCGATGGTGGTCCCAGGCCTGTCACCACAACAAGGGACAGCCTTTCACCTTACCTACAGCCAGGCAGACAATAACAACGGATGCATCGGATTACGCCTGGGGAGCACATATGGCAGGAAAATGTATTCAGGGCACGTGGCCCAAGGAACAAATGCATCTTCACATCAATCAAAAAGAGATGCTAGCTGTACAGAATGCCCTGACAGCCTTCAAGGACCTAATACATCCAGTACAATTATTAATAAAGACAGACAATACCACAGTTTTGTGGTACATAAACAAGCAAGGGGGCACACATTCCTACCCCCTATGCAGACAAGCCATGACTTTGTGGAACACAGCACTGACTTACCAGGTACATCTGCAAGCACAATTCCTGCCAGGAACAAAAAATACACTGGCAGACGAACTAAGCAGAAATCTCATGGATCCTCACGAATGGAAGCTAAATCCACAAGTGTTCAACATGATAACAAGGGAATGGGGATGCCCAGACATCTATTTGCCTCCCCTCACAATTGCCAATTACAGAAATTTTGCACAAGGACTTAGAGCATGGAAAGTGGATGCTCTGTTTTTCAACTGGAAAAACCTGACAGTCTATGCCTTCCCTCCGATGCCTCTTCTCACCAAGGTACTTCAAAAAGTCAGACAAGAGAGGCCAAAAATTATCCTGATTGCACCAGACTGGCCACACCAGCACTGGTACCCAATCCTAAAGATTTTGTCCCAAGGCCCGCCTTGGCCTCTACCTCAAATCCCTCATCTTCTGACACAGCAAAACAATCAGACTCTGCACAGTCAACTCAGAACCTTAAACCTGGCAGCATGGCAGATAATGTAGCCACTCAGACTGCACCTCTCTCTAAAGCTGTTATGGATGTAATTTTGGAAGCCAGGAGACCCAGCACTAGGAAATCTTATGTGGAAAAATGGAAGAGATTCTGTGCTTGGGACCAGGCACAAGGGCTAGACCCACTAGTCCCTAATATGTCTCAGATTTTACAATACCTGACTGAGATGTTGGACATAGGCCTATCTTTTTCTTCTATTAAAATCCATGCCTCTGCCATTTTAGCACGGATCCTCCTATTTTTTCACATCCTCTACTACGACAGTACCTCAGAGGGACAAAGAATATAAGACCCCCTAGGAGAGCACCAGTACCTACTTGGGACCTCAATTTTGTTTTAGAAAAACTAACACTGCCTCCTTTTGAGCCAGCCAGCACAGCTGATCTAAAATTCTTGTCATGGAAAACTGCTCTGCTCCTAGCAATAACTTCAGCAAGAAGAATTTCAGAGTTACAGGCATTGATAGCTGTGGAACCTTTCCTCATTTTTCACCAGGACAGGGTTTCTTTAAGGACGAACCCAACATTCATGCCAAAAGTGGTCTCCAACGTGGCCTTAAACCAAATTATTCATTTGCCTACTTTCTACCCAAATCCCCAGAATAGAGGGGAAAGACTTCTGCACTCTTTGGATATACACAGGCAGCTACGATTTTACTTGGACAAAACAAAAGCTTTCAGAAAAACTGAGCAACTATTTGTAGCATATGCTGTAGGTTCACAAGGAAAACCTATTACAAAGCAGGCAATCTCCAAATGGATAGGACACTGCATCCACTTCTGTTATGCACAACATGGCAAATCTGTGCCTAAGGGCATTAGGCCTCATTCTACCAGAGCAGCAGCCACTTCAGCAGCTTTCCTCAGAGGGGTACCAACCAAAGACATATTAGAAGCTGCAACCTGGAGCTCAGTGCACACTTTTACCAAGCACTACCACCTACCTCTCTACTCCAAATCCAGAGCAGGCTTTGCCACTGCAGTTCTGCAAGGCTTGTTAGCATCGCCAAATCCAATCTAGACCCAGCCACCCTACCTCAGCTTTGGGATTCTACCCAAGTGTAATGACTGCAACAGTGAAACACGATGAACATAGTACAGTTGTGTACCTACCATAAATGTAGATGTTCGAGTGTATTCACTGTTGCAGTCCTGGTTACCCACCCACCATCCCCCCTCTTTGCTGGGACTATTCTGTACTTCTCAGCTCTATACAACCTATGTGGTGTATTTGCTTTTAGAAAAAGAAAATGTTTTTTAGTGATATATGAATGGTTGTTTGGCATATTTTTTTATCTTTACAGCCTTCATATCTGGGGGCACCTGACATCTGGGGCAAGAAAAACTGAAGAAAATGGCATCGGTTGCAACTTTTATACCCCTGGCACACTGACGTCAGGGAAGAGGCGACAGCAACCGACGCTGTACCAAGACTTTGGAACTCAGGCCAACTACGGGTCGCCTGCCAGCAGGATAACCCAATTGTAATGACTGCAATAGTGAATACACTCGAACATCTACATTTATGGTAGGTACACCACTGTACTTTTGTTTTCCCCACAGAGAGGGTCTTCCACTATGTCATTTGAAGCAAGACCTACATCTGCTTCTCCAAGTACTGAAAAGGGAAGGGAGAACGATAAGGACAGGCCTAAAGAAAAACAGTTGAGAGAAGCCTGTAGAGAAAAGTAACGAAGGTAAGAGAATAGAAAAATCAAGGAAACAGTCAGATCCATCGGTTTGTTTGATCATATCTAAAACTTTGACGCAGTCAGATCCACTTGCCACTCTGGTCCAAACTCACTACCCTAGCGCTACCTTTTCTCAAGAGATGATCAGCCCTCTGCTACATTCACCAATCCTGCAACATAAAGTACCCTCAAGACCTCATCGATAGCTTTGTCATCAAGGTCAGGAAGATCAATCAGACGTCTCACAGAAATGGAAGTTGACCAAATGATGAGAACGTTTTTGAGGACACAGATCCAAGTAGGATTCCTCCCAGTACTGTACTTCAGAGGAGGTCCGAAACAGGCCCATCAACCCCTTCACACATCACTCTGGTACTGGTCCCCTACACAGATCCAGTTCTCATGGGTCCTTACCCCTTCCAGCACACCTTGCTCAGATCCGATAGTCCAAGAGACTTTAGCTTCTACTACATTCCTTACTCTCTTAACCCTGATGTTATTGGTTCGAGATTAGTCCTGGAGCCAAAGTGGCGGTGTCAGAGCACCAAAGGTGGAGTCGATCCTGAAGTTCTCTGAGCTGCCACCCCCCCCCCCCAGTACCTTTGCACTTGGGTCTGACGTCCTCCTCAGAGGCCATCTCTGTTGGAATGGGCAAGCTTCCTGTGTCAGTTAACAGATGAAGTACTTTCTCAGCTCCAATGGCAACAAGTTCAGATCAGTCCCGACACCCGGTGGAACCTGTTCCTTATATCTCTCATTTGGGTTGGCAGGGACAGTCAGAACCCATAGGATTTGAGACAGCTGAACACTCGAGCTCCCAATCAGATTCCAATTGGTCTCCACCAGAACCTCCAGAGACATGTTCCAAGAAAGCAGACATACAAATGGAAGCACATAGACTTCTCTCTTGAGTCTGTCACTGAGTACACAGATTTGGATGAGGGAGATGGAATCTTCAGATCCCCCACTCGAAGATGTCACATTTGAGGACATCCTAGAATTGATGAAGCAGAAGGGAGGGATGGGCCACTGAAACCTCTTCGTATGAGTCCATGGTCCTTCAAGCTTTTGTGTTTGGCTCATCTGCATCCTGGATGGTCCCCCTCTCTTGATACATTGATAGATCTCATGGCTCAGAGGGCATGGAAGGACCCTGATATTACAGAACTAATCCATAAGAAACTAGACAGAATCCTATCCAGTAGATGCCATGGTGATCGTAGCAGTCATGAAGAAAGAACTATACGAAGACAGTTTTTCTGTCGATCCCCTTAACAGAGTTTCCAGGGCTTTGAACAGACTAGAGAAACTGACTTACACTTCAGTGACTTTTGCCTTCGGGGCACTGAATTACTTTGCTCATTTGACTCATTTCCAAAGGGACTTGACCTAGAAGATATCAAAGTCTCTTTCAGGTAACTTACCATTGGACATCTCAAAGACAGTGGACACCCAGCTGTCTGCTGTGCAATCTTCTTCTAATGTTGCCATGCGACTCCCGTCATACACCCCAGGTGGTTCAGTAAGAGCACCTGATACAGGCATTACCATACGTCACCGTGCCTAGATGCAGCTTTGCAACTTCACCGAAAGCTTCAAGGTGTCCTTCATTAATGCCCCTTTCAATGGTTCCATACTATTTGAACCCAAAGGAAAAGAGACGCGTACCAGGAGTGAAGAAGATAGCAGGACTCTGTCTGCCATAGGAATCTGTTTCCACACTCCACAAAAATCCTTTTCCAGGAGTCAGAGAGGAGGTAAGAAAATGTGTTTCAGGAAATCACAGGGTATTCATTCAACATGATAATTATGGGAGTAGACCCCTTTCCCAAGGCAAAGGGAGAGGCAACTTAAATGACATGATCCCTTCACTGAGAAACCCTACCAGTGCCCCTGAAGGGTTACCCAGGTGCTACACTCTGGAGGCAGTGTGGGGGTGGGGGGCACTTATCCTTGCATCAACAAGCCTGGCAAACCATTACTTTGGATTCATGGATGTTAAGGATATTCACCAGAGGCTGTACCATACCCTTTTCATATCTACCAAATCTAAAGATTAAATATCCCTGATATTCCACCCGATCACTTGGAATCTTCAGCAACAGAAGTTTCTAAGTTGCTAGAAAAAAGTCATCCAGCTCGTATCACTAAACCAGTTAAAATCCAGTCTGGTCCAGGTTGTTTTTAGCTCCAAAGAAGACAGAGGACCTCAGACTAGTATTTGGCCTCAGCTAGCTCAATACATTTGTCAAACAGACGAAATTCCAGATGGTCATGGTACAGTCTGTATTACCTATCTTGAGGAGGGATGGTTTGATGTACTCTGTAGATCTCCAAGATGCATACTACCATGTAAAGATTTAAAGGCAATCCTGAGATTTTTCCATTTCCAGCTGGGAGCCAATCATTACCAGTTCAGAACCCCACAACCCCACATGAGTTCACCAAGATTATGGCAGTGGTAGCAGCTTAACTGTGACTGCAGGGGATCCAAGTCTTCCCATATTTCGGCGATTGGCCTAACTACTCACTTCAGGAATCTACTGCTACAGCACCAAGCATTCCTGCTCTTGCTTGCAGATCATTTAGGGATAACTATCAACCATGAGAACAGCAAACTGCCCCCCTGCTTATCACATAGAATTCATAGGGTGTCAGATCAACAAAATTCATCAAACTGCCCAACTTATACATGTACACACACACATATGTATATATATATATATATATATATATATATATATATATAGGGAATATTTGAAAACCTGTCTACCAGCTACTGAGCATGTGTTTTCAGTTTGTCACCCTGCTTAGAGCAACAAACAACTTGTATTGTTAAAGGCAGTGGTCATATGGTGAATAGGAGTAAATTGGATGTGATTTGCTGGCAACACCACAGTCAAAGTAAGTGTAAGACTCAAGAAAAGTTCAATTAAAGCTACATATTTAAGCATTGCATTTCACTGTAACAAAAACAAAAGTTTTACTAAATGGTTTTGTGCCTGTTCAGGTTCAAAGCATCATACGATCTCAAACCAGCATGGGTATGCGCCACCGGGACCGTTCCACTACAGGAAATACACTTAAGACTGGCTTCAATTCTGCTCTCACGACTTACTTCTTTGGAGCTGATTTGAAAGGGAAATTAACTATCAAAAGCTTTTTGGAATTTCAGCGAAAACTTCAGCATGATGTTCTGAAGTTAGAGGTTAGTAGTACTGTAATTTATTCCTTTGTGTTAGGCTGCCTGCAGTGTTTTGAAAGTTTAATGACTTGGAGTTCTGTTATGTCTCAGATGTACCCATGCACCACTGTACTTACCTTCAAGTTTGCATTCCACTTTCTAAACTGTTTTCTTAGAGTCCAGATTGGGCATCAGTTCTACCTATCTAAATTTTGTCTTTGTGCAGGCGACAAGCAGGAGTAATGTACTGTAAGGAGACAGGCTGCACTTCTTAGGACATGTTAGGCACACTACACTTAGATCGGAAGAGGTTCACACATTGGACCTTGGGTGTATACTGTCAGTATGATTATTCTTGTCACATGTGCATGAGGATAATATCTTAAGTTGCATGAAGTATTGTAACTAGTTAAGAACACTGTTACTGTCTATTATTTTAAGGGTCATGCTGTAAATAAAACAAAACAAATATAAAACCATTAGGGTTTTTCAGGCTCCTTGTTTGCAAATACCAAGAGCATTATGACAGTGTAACTGTTGCTAATTTAGAAAAAGGTTGTGCAATCCAGACAAAAGGTATGAAAATTCCTGCAAGAAACCAAGTACAACCGCTCCTTGGATTATAGCTAATGTTGCAGCAAAATATACCTGCTCATTAAAACTAAGGACTGAATCTGATGATGTCACTTTTCATATGATCCTCAACTCTTTTGGGTTTGGATCCGATCCTCTGATCCAGCTTGACAGTTTTTACTAACTCATGGATCACTGAAAGCTCTCGAGCTCCCCCCTTTCCCATAATTCCCTAGTCCCTAACATACCTCAGATCTTGTTTGCCACCTTGGAATTCAGACATGATCACTCTTGTAGCTCTTGACTGCTTAATTTTGTTTGTGTTTTGTCAGTGAGTTAATTTTTTTTTATATACTTGATGTCTTATAATTTTTCTTACTAGATCCCACTGCTTTTAATAGCATTTTCTCCCTTTTCCCTTTTAAGTACTTGTGTACTTTATTGCTGGTAGTTTCTCTTAGTACCTTTGGGTACTTCTTTTTTCTTACCATTGTTGGATTATTCTCCTCAGTTATTTATTTTAAAATAAAACAAAACTTTATCTTTTTCATTATCCTTTTGTTTTTCCCTTCTTAGTATCTATGTTCTTATCAGTGTATTTTTTTTGCCTTTTTCATATGAGTCGTAATGTCAGAGAAACCAGCAGGTTTCAAAAAATGTAAGGCCTGTGGCAACAAAAATTCCACTCTCAGATGTGCATTCAGAATGTGTATATTGTTTAGACCTGTCATGTTTAACTGCTAACTGTGACATGTGTAAGGGTTTTCACCTTAGGGCCATTGTAGACCATAAAAACAAATTAATACTCAGGGGCTTGCTGCTCTCTAAATCTTCTGAATCATCAGCCTCTTCTGGGGCTCATCCCCCTAAACAATTGGAAAAGAGAGATTCCAGAAAACGCTATCCAGAGCCTACCACCTCATTGGCTTCAACTTCGGAACCACCAACAAAAATGACTAAATCTTTGGATCTGAAGATTCAAAAAGAAAAGTCACCTTGTATCCATTTCCACTCTTTGGCCCAGATCCGAACACCTCTAAGCTACCATCTCCCTTCTTGCAGCATTCCCTAAGGCACCACCATCCAGGGGCTTCATTCAGAGCATCTTTGACTGAAGCAGACATGGACAAGATGATGAGGAAGTTCCTCTTGATGCAAAAAGAAATGGGGGTACTCTCAGCTCTGACCCCACTGGGTCCAGAGACCTTAGTAGGCACACACATGCACACCCCTTGCTAGCTTCTTCTCTGATCCGACCTGTGGTTTTGGTGTTGTCAGATTTGAAGGTTCCGGAGTCGTTCACATCGGATCCGAAGATATGAGTATCTTTGATTCTGGTTGTACCTCTGAGTGGACCGATGACTCTCAGAGCAGTAGCATCGGCGCTGTGCCCAAGGTGTTGGAGTCGACTCTGAAATTGTCACAGCCATCTGTTCCCCTCAGAGCCTTGGCATTAGATAGTTTGGCTCCATCTCCCTCTTCTGGTGCTCTGCCTTCAGGAAGGAGGGAACCTACAGGTCCGTAGGCATGTTCTTTCAAAGCCGTTGTTTTCCTTCTCTCCAGGGCATTTGAAGTAGTGGAGAGGGCTTTTTGTACCAGTAGAGCTTGAACTTCTCCACCTTCTTCAGGTCTGACCTTCCTAGCCCATTTGTCTCTACATTTTGAGCCTCTTTGGCACAACAGAATTCCTACCAAAGAGGAGACATCAAGTCCAAGTTAGCCGTCAGGATACCCATCAGAGTATTCTGATTTCTTTCAACAGTTCTCCAGAACATCCCACTGAAGAAGTTCCCAGGAAGAGAAGGTGCAAAAGGAGGCACTTAGGCTCTCCTCAAGAGTCAGCCATTGAAGATACAGACTTTGATTAAGTGGAAGGGTCCCCAAGATCACCACCCAATAATGTCTCATTTGGAGACGCTGTAGAACTCCAGAAGCAAAGGGGTGGTTGGTCTCCCATCAACCCTTCACAAGAGGAGTCGGTATTCCAGTAGGCTTTTTCTGCTAGCCCGTCTACCTCCTGAGTGTCTCTGTCTGCTGATGGGTTTATTAATTTGGTGACTCAGCAGGCGTGGAAGGAGCCTGATACTATTGAACCAATACCCAGGAGACCAGACAAGATCCTGGCACCATCTAAGGGTGAAATCTATTGAAGCAAAGGAGTACCAGTTGATGCCATGGTCATAGCAGTACCCACTACAAAGAATCTTGCAGAACAGAGCTTCTCTGTCCACCTCCTAACAGGGAGTCTAGGGTGTTAGATTATGAAGCATGTTTATGCTTCAGCGGCCTTTGCCCATTGATCCCAGTGCAAGCATTCTGAGTGTTTCCATATCTAGACAACTGGCTTATCACCACTGCAACCAGACATTAACTGATACAGGCCCAAGATTATGCATATCAGTGTCCTAGAAATAAGAGCTGTCCTCCTACCATTGTAGGCCTTCTAAGACACTGTCCCACAAGGACTATTGCAGTTCAGATGGACAACATGTCAGTGGTCTGGTATGTCAACAAACAAGTGGGAACCAAATCTTACCCCCTGTGTTGAGAAGCTGTAAGAGGTGTGGCAGTCGATCTCATCCAGTCGATTTCTGATAAAAAAAATGCACATTCCAGGAAGTCCAGTGTGATTGCAGACAAGCTAAACAGGTATATTCTAATGCCTCACAAGTGGTCTCTCAATATGAAGGTGCAGATAGGACTATGCTGCGACCTTTTTGGGTCCCCCCTCAACAAGTGCAGCATGTTTTTTGCCCTCATCCCCCTGCTGAAGTCATTACCGAAAGATGCTTTACTTCACAATTGCCCTGCTGGTCTCCTTTACACCTATCCCCTGACACCCCCCATCCCCAAGTTTCTTCAGAAAGCATCCTGATTCATAGGTAAATACTAGGCTATCAGTCTGCAGACTATTACAAGCCCAGTCTTTAAACAGAGGTCAGACTCAAACTCTGCGCCTTGTAATTGTGAGCTTAAGATCTTGACTATTATGCCAATCCTCCCCCACATTAATCCTCATTGTGCCTTATTAAATTTGTTTTCCCTTTCTTTGGACTAATCTTTATCCCCCTTGGATCCTGCATCCAGTTCCAGACCACCTGTTTCACCTGACAGACTCAATTCATCCAGACATTCCAGGCCTAAAATTGACCACCTGGTTTTTCTACTTCCATTGATTGCTAACACAGCCCAGGCTCTCCTCCATAGTCCATCAAATTCTTTTGTCACATCACAAAGCTACTACCAGAAAACTTTGCAAAAGTAAATGGAAAAGATTTGTTTGTTGGGTATAACAGAATAGATTAGATCCCTTTTCTGTTCCTATCTCTAAAGTTCTGGAATTTCTAGCATCAATCTTCAATGAAGGAGCTACCTATTCTGCCGATAAAGTGCATTTAGCTGCTATCTCCATCTTCCATGTTGGAACAGATAATTCATCTTTAGCATCTTCCAAACTTTGTCGAGCCTTTCTAAGAGGAGCACTTCTTCTAAGATCTCCTGTTAAAGATCCTACTCCCCCTTGGGATTTAAATGTAGCATTGCAGGCTCTAACCCAATCTCCATTCAGCTAAGACAAAACTAAAATATCTGACCTAGAAAACTATATTTTTAATAGTAATTACCTCTGCTAGAAGGGTTTCTGAATTTCAGGCCTTGTTTTCTAAGCTCCCTTACTTGATTTTTCATAAGGACAGAGTCATTAAGAACCAAACTTTCCTTTCTACTTAAGGTGGTGTCAGAATATAATATCAATCAAACTTTCATCTTATCAGTCTTCTTTGCAAATTTTTCAGATAAAGGAGAATATATGATGTTCATCGTGTTTCACTGTTGCAGTCATTACTCTTGGGTTATCCTGCTGGCAGGCTAGCTGCAGTCGGCCTGAATTCCAAAGTCCTGGTCCGGCGTCGGTTGCTGTCGCCTCTTCCCTGACATCAGTGCGCCAGGGGTATAAAAGATGCAGCCGACGCCATTTTCTTCAGTCTTTCTTGCTGCACGGTGCCCAAAGCAAAAGCAGTTCGTAAGTGCTGGTCGGCGGACTCCTGAGATTTTCGAATCCAAATTTCAGAACTGAAGTCTTCATTAAAGCTAAGTACCCCATTGGGGAAACTTTTTTCTTGCTCCAGACCAATGTCAGAAAAAGTTAACTGTATTTCTTGTGGGAAGCAAATACCTCATAAGGATTTTCACTCTTACTGTATTCCTTGCCTAGGCCCTGATCACAGTGTTGCTAGCTGTCGGTTTTGTGCTAGATTTAACCAACGCACTATTAAGCGTTGGTTCAATTTTGCATTTCATTACTTTGTCCGAAGATTTAATTATATAATGCCGTCGGAACAGCCGACGACCGGAATTTACAAAAAAACGCAAGGACAAGGAAAAGGATAGGCATCCGAGGTCCAAAACTGACAACGAGGCCTCCGTTAGGCCAGTCGCCGGTTCTCAGTGAGGTGCTTTCGCAGCCCCTGGCGCCCGCTACCTCAGAGCCACAGGCCGCTTCCGACTCCCATGTGGAGCCGACTGGGCCTCTGGATACTCAAGGTATTGGACACTCGGAAATCATTCCCTCAGATGGGTCCGGAGCCGCTGAGCAGGCATCGGCTTCTGAGGGTGTCTTCAGACCTACACAGTTATATGTTAAACCATCTTCAGCTTCAAAGACAAAGACTAAAGCAGCTCTGAAGACAAAGAAACAAGTACAGCATTCTCCTACTCAGACTTCCATGCCTAAAAAACAGATGCTTAAAATGGCCGAAGACCTAATTACTTTGATCAGGGGTTCCCATCCCCCTCCTGATAAGAGGCCTAGGCAAGAGACAGAATATGATTCTTCTGATCAGGTTTCTGTTTCCTCTGATTCCTCCTCTGAACAGGAATATTCTATGCCTCCCTATGAGGACTCTGATGCTGAAGAATCCATTCCTTCAGCCTCTCCTCCTGAGGATTATTCTTTTGGGGAAACCCTGCATACCATGAGGGAACATTTCCACTGGGAGAGCCAATATTACTCTGAATCTAAGAAAAGGCTCAGAGACTTTCTGCTACTTCCTCAGCACAGGCCCCTGGCTAATTCCACCTGTTCTAGACATTGTAGATGATGTATTCTCAGAGTCCGGCCTGTCCCCTGACTCTCTACCCCCTGCACCTGCTAAGCCAGACAGATACTACAGGGTCCCGGATTCCCATAAATTCCTATATAAAAACCCCGCTGCTGACCCAGAAACTATATCTCAGGGTCCCAAAGGGGTCAAAGCTTCCACTGCAAAAACCCCTGTCTCCTCTGATAGGGATTCTAGGGCACTAGACAGATGGGGGGAAAAAAGTTTACACTTCTGCTACCTTGGCTGTAAGAGCTTTAAATTGTCAGTTTCGTATGCTTAAATATCAGCAATACTTAATGTCACTACTTAAACAGAAAGTGTTGACAAATACTGAAGGTTCAGAGAACAAGGAAATGCAGGATTTATTGCATGCAGCTGAACAAGTGGAAAAGCATACTTTGCAATGTGGTTATGATTCACTGGAGGCCTCTTGCAGGGCCGCTGTTACAGGTTCTGTTATTAGAAGGCATGCTTGGTTAAAGGAACAGAATCTGCCTGATCATGTTAAAGCAAAATTATTAGATGCTCCATTACAGCATGACACTTTGTTTGGTGCTAAAGCAGAAGAGGTGTTGAAGAAAATGGAGGATAAAGCGAAATCCATGCAGACAGTTAAGGATTTCTTACAGGTACAGCCACCTAGATTTAGCAGGAACTGGCCTTCTAAAAATTGGTCCTTTCCGGTGTCAGACAGGCCACAAAGAGGAAGATACAGACGTCCCAGAGGCAGATCTCAGCCCCAAGGCTCATACAGGCCTAAACAATGGGGTGTTCCTACCTCCAAAAGCGGAGAAGACAAATCACAACCTTACAGGAAACAGTCCCAATGAATTTCCTCTGCCAGATCCAAGCACTTTTCTTTTGGCATCCCCCTTAGGGGGAAAACTAGCACTTTTTTCATCAAATTGGCAAATGGTTACCAAGACAAATGGGTCTTGAACATAGTGTCCCAAGGCTACAGGTTCCATTTTCACACCCTACCAAGGACAAAAGGTATACCAGACCTGCCACACAATCAATGGGCAGAGGCACAAAAGCAAATTACAGCCCTCATGGACATGAGGGCCATACAACAAGTACCACAACAAGAGCAGGGGCAAGGATTTTACTCCAGACTTTTCTTAGTGTCCAGAAAGGACAAAACCTGGAGACCATTACTGGACCTGTCTATACTAAACACGTTTCTGGAGGTTCCAAAATTCAAGATGTTGACTCTACAGCAGCTACTGCCCATGCTGGGCAAGAAGGCTTGGCTCGTAACTTTGGACCTAAAAGAGGCATACCTGCATGTCCCAATTAGACAATCTTGCAGAAAATACCTCAGATTCATAACTGGCTCAATGCACTACCAATTCTCTGCACTGCCCTTTGGCTTATCTACTGCGCCCAGGGTCTTCATGAAATGCCTGGTACCAGTAATTGCATTTTGCAGACAAAGAGGAATTCAAATATATCCTTACTTGGACGACTGCCTTATTCAAGCAGAGAACAAAGACATTCTTCTAAAGCATCTGGCGTTTGTAAAAAGATTACTAATTTGCCTAGGGTACACAGTAAATGAAAAGAAATCAAAACTAGTACCCTCTCGAGATAATATTCCTGGGTGCAAGCTTAAATACAACTGCCCAGATGGCTTTTCTCATGCCAGAAAAACAAAAGCAACTGACTTCTTACTTCAAAAAATTGGCAACAAAGACTCCGTTATCTGCAAGGAAAAGCCTGCAGGCCTTGGGCTTCATGGCATCCTGCATTCTACTAATTCCATATGCCAGACTGCATATGAGGAAACTTCAGTGGTATCTAAAAAGTGTTTGGACTCAGCATTGCCACAGCCTGGAGACAGTAATTACACTCATTCCCTGTCTACAACAGGAGTTTTGATGGTGGGCAGAGGCCTGTCACCACAACAAGGGTCTGCCATTCACTTTACCCACAGCCAGACAGACACTGACAACAGATGCATCAGATTATGCCTGGGGGGCCCATATGGCAGGAAAATGTGTTCAGGGCACATGGCCTGCAAGCCAGATGCATCTTCACATCAATCAAAAAGAGATGCTAGCTGTTCAGAATGCCCTGACAGCTTTCAAGGATCTACTTCATCCAGGACAGCTACTGATAAAGACAGTCAATACTACCGTCATGTGGTACATAAACAAGCAGGGAGGTACACATTCCTACCCCCTATGCAGACAAGCAATGACCTTATGGGACACAGCATTGACTTATCAAGTTCACCTGCAAGCGCAATTCCTGCCAGGAAAAACAAATACTCTGGCAGACGAACTAAGCAGAAACCTCATGGATCTCCACGAGTGGAAACTGGATCCACAAATCTTCAGCATGATAACAAGGAAATGGGGATGCCCAGACATAGATCTATTTGCCTCCCCTCACAACTGCCAATTACAGAGATTTTACACAAGGATTTAGCACAAACAAGCATGGAGAGTGGACGCCCTATCTTTCAGCTGGAAAACACTAAAAGTATATGCCTTTCCTCCACTGCATCTCCTTCCCAGAGTACTCCTAAAGGTCAGACAAGAGAAGCCAAAAATGATACTGATTGCACCAGACTGGCCATGCCAGAACTGGTACCCAATCCTGAAGAGTTTGTCTCAAGGTCCAGCATGGATATTGCCTCAAACTTCTCACTTGCTGACCCAACAAAACAATCAGATCCTGCACAGCCAATTCAGGACCTTAAATCTGGCAGCATGGCGGATAATGTAGCCATTCAGAACACTCCTCTCTCAAAAGCTGTTATGGATGTTATCTTGGAGGCCAGGAGGCCCAGTATCAGAAAATCTTATACAGAAAAATGGAAGAGATTCTGTGCTTGGAACAAGGCATTGACACGTATGTACCAAATATCCCTCGGATTTTACAATACCTGACTGAGATGCTGGACAAAGGCCTTTCCTTTTCATCAATTAAGATTCATGCTTCTGCCATTTCAGCCCATTACAATATGGAACCACCCATCTTTTCTCATCCTTTAATAGGGCAGTGCCTCAGAGAGGCCAAAAACATCAGGCCTCCAAGGAGAGCACCAATTCCAGCATAGGACCTCAATTATGGCTTGGAAAAACTCACACTGCCTCCTTTTGAGCCAGCCTCAACAGCGGATATAAAATTTTTATCCTGGAAAACAGCTCTGCTCCTAGCAATAACCTCTGCAAGACGAGTCTCGGAGTAACAAGCACTCATGGCTGTGGAACATTTATCATTTTTTATCCAGACAGGGTTTCTCTGAGGACAAACCAAACATTTATGCCTAAGGTGGTGTCCAGTGTGGCCCTCAACCAAACCATTCACTTGCGTAGCTTTTAACCAAACCCACAGAACAAGGGTGAGAAAATTCTGCATTCTTTGAACATACACAGACAGCTACGCTTCTACTTGGACAGAACTAAAGCTTTCAGAAAGACTGAGCAACTTTTAGTGTCATATGCTACAGGATCACAAGGAAAGGCAATCTCAAAACAGACTATTTCTAAACGGATCGGCCATTGCATCCATTTCTGCTATTCTCAGCATGGCAAATCAGTGCCTAAGGGCGTTAGGCCTCATTCTACCAGAGCAGCAGCCACTTCAGCAGCCTTCCTCAGAGGAGTACCAACCAAAGACATTTTAGAGGCTGCAACTTGGAGTTCAGTGCACACTTTTACAAAGCACTACCACTTGCCTCTTTACTCTAAATCCAGAGCAGGCTTTGCCACTGCAGTTCTGAAGGGCCTTATAGCCTCTCCTAATCCTATTTAGCCCAGCCACCCATCCTCAGCTTTGGGATTCAACCCAAGAGTAATGACTGCAACAGTGAAACACGATGAACATAGTACAGTTGTGTACCTACCATAAATGTAGATGTTCGAGTGTATTCACTGTTGCAGTCCAGGTTACCCACCCACCATCCCCCATATCTTTGCTGGAACTTATCTGGACTTCTCTAATATATACAACCTATGTGGTGTATTTGCTTGTAGATGAAGGTTTATGTGCATGCTTTTTTGTGATCCGAGTTTTTTAGCCTACCTTTTTTGGGGGCACCTGACATCTGGGGCAAGAAAAACTGAAGAAAATGGCGTCGGCTGCATCTTTTATACCCCTGGCGCACTGACGTCAGGGAAGAGGCGACAGCAACCGACGCCGGACCAGGACTTTGGAATTCAGGCTGACTGCGGGTAGCCTGCCAGCAGGATAACCCAAAAGTAATGACTGCAACAATGAATACACTCGAACATCTACATTTATGGTAGGTACACAACTGTACTTTACACCTAACGGACATTCACAGACAATTGTTTTTAATTACACAGAATGAAAGATTTTCGAAAAACAGAACTATTTGTATCTTTATCGGATTCAGAATTGGGCAAATTAGTCCCTATAGTAACGTTAGCTAAATGGTTGACTGATTGTATTTCCTATGTTTATAAATTGGGCATATTATGTAAAATAAAATAAATAAAAAATATCCTTACCCAAACCAGCAGGAGCACATTCCACAAGATCTATGGCTATTTCTTCAGCTTTTTTTGTCTAGAGCTTCTCTAGATTATATTTGTGCAGCTGCAGCTTGGACCAGTCCTCGTATTTTTACTGCTCATTACAAATTAGATCTGGACTCAGGGACAGAGCAGCTTTTCATTCAATAGTACTCAGGAATATCATTCTTTAGAGTTCTCCCTGGATTTAAGTAGCTGGGGACTGTGTCCCAAGAGGTGAGGAAAGCATGACAGTTGACAACATCAGGTAAAGAAGTTATGTACTCGCCATAACGCTCAATCTGTCTTGTCCATTTTCATTCTTTCTCATATGCCCTCCCACCAACCCCCTCCTAGTCAAAGCTCATGGGTGCATCAAAGATGCTAAAGGAACACTGTTGCTTTGAGTCTCATATTTTGCTGGTTATATTAATTTTTTTATTCTTTTGCAGTGCTCCATGGATATAAAGGGCAGCAAACAAGATCTGAGGTATGTTAGGGACCAGGGCATTATGCAAAAGGCAGGTGCTCAAGAGTTTTCAGTGAGTTAGTAAAACCAGCCAAGTCTTGGATCCGAACCAAGAGCTGAGAAAGAATGAAAATGGACAAAACAAATGGAACATTAGGGTGAGTACATAACTTTTTTATCGTAGTGCTAAACTGTCACAACATTGAAAGTAGTGTAATAATATCTAGTTAAAGTAGACACACACACGTGTGTGTGCGTTAGCAGACAAGGCTGAAAACAGGAAAGTCAACAAGATTGTGTATAATCTGCAGGGGGTATGGAGGTGCAGAGGGGCTTACTTCCCTGCATAAAATATATGCGTCTCTCTCTCTCTCTATATTCAGAATCTCAAAATTCCGAAACATCGAATTTCATATGAGTGAGACCATATGATCGATGTTTGGGAATATCGAAATTCTGAAACAAATCAAAAAAAATTTAAATGTTTCTGCAGGGGGGCAAACCCCCCTGCACCCCCCACTACTTAAATATTCCAAATCCAAGATCGCACTACAGTGAGGAAAAGGGAACTCTCCCATTCAGCGCTGCAGATCACCGTTCGCAATGTCAGGATTCCAAAAGTTGGATCATATGGTCTCGGCCATATGAAATTCTATCTTTCAGGATTTCGGCATTGTGAAGTGTTCATACATACATATATATATATATATATATATATATATATGGGTCCAGGACTATTGCACGAAGCTGCAATAGCTGAACCCAACATCACCGAACACATTTTAACGAAAGTGCTTTTACTGAAAAAGCACTTTCGTTAAAATGTGTAAAAAAAAAAAAAAAGAAAAGAAAAGAAAAAAACATTTATGCAGGGGGGCCACGCCTCTCTGTACCCCCACATCCCCTCTACTTTAATATTCTCACTCCGAGACCGCACTACAGTGGAGAAAAGGGAATCTTCCCTTATCCGTACTGTAGTATGGCCTCCACAACAGCATACTTACGCGAAAATACTGCTTCGGTGAACAGCATTTTCGCATAAGTATGTTCGGCCATTGAGTGCTTCGGGAAAAAGTGCGTCGGGGATTAGTATGGAACTCTATATATATATATATATATATGTAGTATAAACTGGAAGCCACCACCACGTAAAAAGACAATTCTTTATTAGAACAGGAGAATAAGCGCTTTCGCGTGCATCCACAAAGGCACGCTTCTTCAGATTCAATAAATGTTGACTAAAACACATTCAATATATCTAAAGGCATTAATTAAATTAAATCCATATTGACCAATACAGTTCAATTCTCAATTATTCAATTAATTATACCATGGTGTAACTTAAAAACACATAGTGCTGCATTTCTTTTAAAACCATCAGCTTCAAGTAATACAGTGTATGTCAAAAAGTTTGTGAACTGTTGATCGCAAATATATAGTTAATAATTTAATGCATAATAGCCCTGTATATTGTCAAGTATAGTGTAAAATATATATATTAATATCATAAAAAATGATAATAAATATCTAACTTAATAGTAATTATATTAAAGCTATATAAAAAATAATAAAACAACAAATCTATACTTCAAAGTCCAATGCCAATATTAGCTTATATAGACAAATGTTAAGAGCAATTCATAAGTACATTGTTTTCATGTATAGGCTCTATCCTTAATCATGCATATAAATTCATATTAATTCTATGTAAAGCCACCATAAAACTATATACAGTATACAAAAAACTATCTTTGATTTTATTCA
This sequence comes from Protopterus annectens, assembly GCF_019279795.1. Classification (NCBI taxonomy): domain Eukaryota; kingdom Metazoa; phylum Chordata; order Ceratodontiformes; family Protopteridae; genus Protopterus; species Protopterus annectens. Next base: position 276,963,007 of record NC_056748.1, read on the forward strand.
AACATATATATATAATAATTATCATATTTCATATTTATCTACACATATTAATATATGTCTTGTCAAGAGCACTAATAGGTCATTGAGTGTTCTATATGATGGATATATTATTATACATGTTATAAACCTTCAGATTTCATATGTCTAATATCAAAAGTTCATTACAAATAAAGTTCAAAAATGAAAAGTTTAAGACTAGTGAACAATCATATCCTTGGCTTACATTTTCATATATATACATCATACTATATTGACACATGTCTGGTCAGGTAAAACAACTATTGCATGTTGTTGAATAGTTGTATAAGTAATCATGAAATATTACTTATAATCTAAAGAAATACATACTAGTTAACAAAGGAAGAAGAAAGGGGGGGGGGGCTGAAACCTATGAAAATTCCAAACTATCTTAACATATTAGTGTGATCATGGCCATCATTCCTAGAGACAAATAAAGGTTTAATTAATATCTTCGTTTCTTTAGATATGATCTGATACTCACATATGTATTTAAACCTGGATGACTTTGTGCTCTGAATTTAAATATCCAGTCTAGCTCTAAATTCTCCAGGTCATTAAAGTTATCACCTTTCCTGACATTTAGTTCTCTTTTCTGTAGAACTCTAAAAAAGAATTTATGTTCAGGAAAATCTATAATGTGTTTGGATAGAGCATTCTTGTGGTCAGCTTTTTTGATGGCATATATATGTTCTTGTATTCTATCCCTAAGTCTTCTTGTGGTCATGCCTATATAGAATGCTGGGCATGACTCACAAGTTGCCAAATAGATAACATTGCTGTCCTCACAGTTTGCAATACATCTAAATTCAAAGTTAAACAATAACTCAGGATGAAAGAAACTCTTCTCTTTAGATATCCATACACAAGAACTACATTTCCCACATGAATGAGTGCCTATATTGTTGTTATTAAATAAACTTTTTATTTTGTAGGATCTATTAGGTCTTTTCTCATTACAAAGTATTCGTTTCAGATTCTTTGAGTTTTTATATATAAAGGTAGGTCTCTCACCTATCAACTGTTTAATTTCACCATTTGTTACCAAAATAGGCCAGTTCTTTGAAATAATGTCAATTATCTGTTTGTTGTCACTAGTATAGGTGATAATACATCTGACATAACTTGAATCTCTTTGTAAAGAATTTTTATTATTTGTATGAAAAATTCCAATCTCTATTGGCACCAAAACAATTAGAATATCTATAGTTCCTACAAACAGCATTTTCCTGTGTAAAAGAGTCTTTTATGGTCCTGACCATGTCTAAATTATATCCTCTTTCTTGAAACAATCTTTCTAACTTATTGAATTCATTATTTCTTGCATCTAGCTCTTGACATATTCTGTCTATCCGTACATACTGTCCCTTCACTATATTTTTAAAAATAAACCTTGGATGCATACTATCGTATTGCAACAGATTGTTTTTCCAACATTCTTTCCTGAATAGTGAGGTTTTTAATCCCCCTTGTCCATTCTTTTTAATTTTTAGATCCAGAAAATTAATCTCAGAGGCTGAATATTCAATTGAGAATCTTAAAAAGTCTGTGGTCTTCTCTAGGTCCATTATAAAGCTTTGTAATTCATGTATAGTTCCATCCCATAACAAAAGTATATCATCTACAAATCTATAATAACAAAGTATCTTTTTGTAACTAGGGTGTGTAAATAAGCTTGTAGTTTCCCAACTATATACAACAAGGTTGGCATATGTGTTGGCGCAGGGGGGTGCCCATGGCTACCCCCCACTGTTGTATATAGAAGAGCTCATTAAATGTCATGACATTATTGGTCAGAACTATTTCCAATAGAGTATTTATTAAAGATTGTTCATTGTTATTGAATTTCCCATCCTTACTTAATAATGACCTGATAGCTTCCATTCCATATAGGTTAGGAATTGCAGTGAACAGACTCTTTACATCTAGTGTAACTAAAAGATGCGTCTCTGATACATAAAAATCCAAATTTCTAATGTTATCAATCAATTGATATGAATCCCTTAAGATAGTAGGAATAACAGACACTAATGGTTTTAATTTCTTCTCTAAAAATATAGAGGCATTTTCTGTTACCCAGTTGTGTCCAACCACAATGGGACGCAGGGGAGGTGGTATTATCCCCTTATGCATTTTTGGAAGGCCTTTCAGATAGGGTAAAGTGGGATGTTCAATCAATAGAAAAAGATAGAAGTCATAGCTGATTTGTCTACATAATAGTAGTTCATTCAAATCTTGATGTACCTGAAAGATCAATCTTTGAACAGTTTTTTCATCTATTAGTTTATATGTATTATTGTCCATTAAGAGGAGCTCCATCTATGTAAAATAGTCTTTGGTGTTTAACAGAACCAGGCCCCCACCCTTATCTACTGGTCTGATAACTACCTTTGAATTATTAGTTAGAGCATTTAATGACATCCATTCATCTCTTGTTAAATTATGAAACAAAGACAGTAAACCCTTGTTGTATAACATGTAGTGCTTATACAGATCATTTTCACATAATTTAATAAATGAGTCTATACAAGGATGAAATGCAGGCGTATATGTACTTTTCCTTTTAAAACATTCAAAATTAGATTGAGCATTGGAGTTTATAATATTACTTGAATCATTTTTAAAAGACAATTTTAGCACTATTTTACGAGCAAAAGCTCTTAAATCAGTTAATAAATCAGAAATATTACTAACTTGTGCCGGTATATAGCTTAAGCCCTTATTCAACAAAGAATAGTCCGTGTCACTCGATATTAAATCAGACAAATTATAAACCAAACTCTTCAGTCCTTCTGTCGTCCCGTTTTGTGCTGCGGTTCCCCTGAGAACTTCCTTTTTCCTCTTGTTCGACTCTCCGATCTTCCTCTTGAGCCCCTTCTTATGTGCATCGGTTGGGGTAAAAAAGATTCAATATTGGTCTGTTGTAGTTTTGGTCTTGCTCCCAGATCCATCTGTTGCTGCATGGCCATTTGATTAGGTGGTGGAGTACCATTTAGTTCATGCGAGGCCTGTCTAAGACTTCCGGTCGATGTCGCCATGATGTCATTACGCGTGGTAGCAGTAGTTAAAGGGGAAATGTTGTCATTGCTGGCAAAAATGTTCCCTTGTGTATCCGAAGTTACCATTTCGGTTCTCTGTTGCATGTTGTCACAATCCTGTCTCGCCCATACAAAGACCTGACCATTCATAAAGTCTCTGTGGTCTCTTTGTAATTTACGTAATTTAATAGCTTGCAGTCTTTCCCCATAAGCATCTACTTGATTTATCAGATTATCAAGTCTGTTAATGAATGTTTCCCCTTTAAATCTTTTCATCATGTCTTTATATAGGCTATCATTTTTCTCCGTTAGAGCATTTTCTATGGGGAGAAAATAATCTATGAGTAGCTTTATGTAATTAAAGCTAAGCTCTAAATTAAGCTTTTGCCAGTTTTTCAGAAGTTCCGGATGAGAGTTACCGTAAGATGGCATACACAGAACTCTCATTCCTCTCGGAACTATTTTAAAATGCAGACACGCCTCTAAGTGGCGTCTTTGCCATAAGAGTCGGAATTGTCTATATAAATTGTTTTCAAGTTCTTTAAACAGAGGATTAAATTCCGAAAACAAATTGACAGTACCTGTTTCATTAGGAGCCATGTCAGTTGCTAGCTCATACGTAAGTAGAGGATTGGCTTTCTTGTCACACAAATTATTCCATTTGGAAAAACTCTTTTCTGGGTTGTAATCCAATTCTAGTGCTGAGGTATCCATCGCGTAGGGACAGGAGAAAGCAGAAGATATATCCAAAATCGCAAAAGGCAGCAAACCTGACCCTTAAAGGTGTCTCCAGAGCAGGAACGAGAGATGTAGTATAAACTGGAAGCCACCACCACGTAAAAAGACAATTCTTTATTAGAACAGGAGAATAAGCGCTTTCGCGTGCATCCACAAAGGCACGCTTCTTCAGATTCAATAAATGTTGACTAAAACACATTCAATATATCTAAAGGCATTAATTAAATTAAATCCATATTGACCAATACAGTTCAATTCTCAATTATTCAATTAATTATACCAGGGTGTAACTTAAAAACACATAGTGCTGCATTTCTTTTAAAACCATCAGCCTCAAGTAATACAGTGTATGTCAAAAAGTTTGTGAACTGTTGATCGCAAATATATAGTTAATAATTTAATGCATAATAGCCCTGTATATTGTCAAGTATAGTGTAAAATATATATATTAATATCATAAAAAATGATAATAAATATCTAACTTGATAGTAATTATATTAAAGCTATATAAAAAATAATAAAACAACAAATATATACTTCAAAGTCCAATGCCAATATTAGCTTATATAGACAAATGTTAAGAGCAATTCATAAATACATTGCAAACCCCCCTGCACCCCCCACTACTTAAATATTCCAAATCCAAGATCGCACTACAGTGAGGAAAAGGGAACTCTTCCATTCAGCGCTGTTTGCAGATCTCCGTTCGCAATGTCAGGATTCCAAAAGTTGGATCATATGGTCTCGGCCATATGAAATTCTATCTTTCAGGATTTCGGCATTGTGAAGTGTTCATACATACATACATATATATATATATATATATATATATATATATATATATATATATATATATGGGTCCAGGACTATTGCACAAAGCTGCAATAGCTGAACCCAACATCACCGAACA